>NW_026623253.1:3059193-3191918 GCF_030028575.1 Malurus melanocephalus
TCCCTTCCCTTCCCTTCCCTTCCCTTCCCTTCCCTTCCCTGTTCCTTTTTTTCTCCTTTTATTCTTGTTGTCACTGACAAAACACAGTGATGAAAATAGCAAGATCCTTCCCAGCCAGAAGGGGGTCCTTGAAGGACCCAGGCTTGGGCAGCTCTGCATTTCACGGAGGCTCAGGGCAGCTACAGGTAAAATGTGTTGAGGCTTGGTGGCAGATTATTACCGACTGTTACCTTTTTATTAAGCTTGGAGACAACCTTTACAGCAAAAGGAATTGAAGGCAGGGCATAGCTGCAAATTTGTGTCAGCTCCTGTAAATGAGACTGAGACTCCCCTTGCTCATCTCATAAACTCCTTTGAAGAACTAGAAAAGGATTACTTTCAGTCACGCTTGACAAGTGCTGGAACTCCACTAAATGACCTAGRTGAGCCTGTTAAGTGGTTTCCGATGGCTGTGCCCTCTGTTTTGATTCTGGAGCGTGAAAGCAGTTCAGCTCTCCAGACATTGCTGTACCCTAACTGCATATTAATCACCCTCCCTCTCCTACTTTAATTAAACAAAAACAAACAGTGTAGTGMAAGTCTGCAAGCCTGTATTGCCAAAGAACTCCTGTGATGGCAGCAAACTTGTCCTAGTGATTTGTACCATGTATTTGGAAGGAAGTGTAGAGGGTGTAGATCAGGGGAAAAGCTCTGTAAAATATTTTGTTGAGATGATCTGAGAGACTGGATTTTCTTGGACTGTACAGGTGACCCAGATGTAAATATACTTGTTTTTAAGATTGTGGCCCCTTTTTGCTTAACAAAAACTTACTACATTGTGTTAAATAACTCCCTTCAAAGGTGTTTGTGCGTGCCACAGAGSTTTCTGACCTGCAGTTACACAACACGGTGTGAGTGGAGAAACTGAGCACAGCTTCATGCTCTGAAGTGCCTCATGTACAAAGTACTGARGGGAGATTCATGGGCTTCAATCTCAATGCTTACATTGCAGCTTGTGGTAACTCAAAGAATGCTTGTAGGCAATTAACTGGCAGAAAGAGAGCCCAACAGTTATCTAGTGTAATCTGTTTTGAATTAGATAATAACTTCTGAATAGGACCATGTTTATGTCTGTCTGAGAGTTACATGTAGGACTATTTCTTGTGATTCATCCCCTTCCCAGTCTCAAACCAGATAGTGATCTTCTCTACCCATACTCCTCCACCTGACAATTTGTTTGCACTCCCAGCCCACTGCAGCTTCTCCCCATGGGACCTGTTTACATCCTGAAAACACTGGATGCCGAGGTGTATTTGTAGCCTGTAGTGCCATGCTGGAATGGGAATGAGGAGTGGGAAAAGAGCTGAGACTTCCCTTCTACAGTGAAAGGATCCTTTGTGCTCCAGTTCCCTGCTGTTTCCCTCTGGAATGGGTGAAAAGGCTGAAGTCCTGGGGATGGTATTCCTGTGCAGGGAATTTGCCTAACAGGCAGTGTGGTTGGTTGGCAGGTTTTCGGTGATATCAGACACTGATACAGAGAGCATCTTCATGGAGCCAATCCATCTGTCATCTGCTGTGGCTGCCAAACAAATCATCCATGAAGGTAAGAGAACTGTATAAGTTACAGAGACCTGAGTTACACTTGTTTTGCCTTTCTCATCTACAGATCATAATTGATAGAAAAGCCCTTGTAAGAAAACTCCATCTGAAGTAGAGAAAGATATAACAACTTACAGAAAGGTTTGGTGWCTTCCTTTGAAGTTGTGCAATGAGTCTGTGGCAGAATTGTGTCTGAGTAAATAGTCTGAGTGCTGATTGCTTGCTGCAACAAATTAAATTAGAATAGAATGGAACAGAATAAAACAGAATAGAGTATTTCAGTTATAAGGGACATAGATGGTCATCCAAGTCCAACTATCTGACATCTTCAGGGCTGACCAAGTGTTAAAGCATATTATTAATGGCACTTCAACACCTCTTAAACACTGTCAGGGTTGAGGCATTAGTCACCCCTCTAGGAAGTTAATTCTGGTGTCTGACCACCCTCTCAGAGAAGAAATGCTTCCCAATGTCCAGTCTGAATCTCTCCGGCTCCGCTTTGAGCCATTCCCACATGTCTGATCACTGGATCCCAGAGAGAAGAGCTCAGCAGCTCCCTCTCCACTCCCCCTCTTCAGGAAGGTATAAGGAACAGCTGCATTCTTTTGGGGCTGGAATAAGGGTGCCCYTAACTCCCAGGCCTTTGGGAGTCTCAGTGTGGGACTGAGGGGAGGACAGTGCAATGTGCCTTTGTCATCATTAATTATCCTGAGGCAGTTCCTAGGTGAGCATCCTGCCCACACTGCAGACAGAACGCAGTGATGTTTCTCGAGAAAAAAAGCCACAAAGCTTGTCCCAGACACAAGTAATAGTAGTTCATATATTTGCATTGTTTTTATGTGCTTTTAGTTACTATGTCAGTTTATTCCAGAGCTGAAGACGAAGGAAGTCAGGGTAGACTCAGTGTGTCCCAGGATGTTGGAGTCTGCACAGCAGCTGATGGTGGAAGACCTGTACAACCGAGTTAAGGAAAAGATTGATGACACCAGCTTGTTTAACACGCCGTGTGTGATGGACTTGCAGAGGGCACTCATGAAGGACAGGCTGGAGACCCCCAGGGATGCTGTGGATGAAGTCTGGCCTAATGTCTTCATAGCAGAGAAGTGAGTGTCAGCTTTTGTCATCAAGTTGCATGAGATTCCCAGTAAAGGGTCAAATGGAACCATTGAAGGCATAACATATATTATATGCATCTAATACCTTTCATCCCTAGAGAGCCTTAAAGTGTTTTTCAGACTGTGCTCACAGAAATCTCTATGCACTGGAAAGTAAATATTTCTGGAATAGAATCTGCAGCTTTCCTATGCTGTGGCTGCTTCAACAGTTTAGGACAGGCAAAGACAAATAARCCCATATTCCACTGTTCTGATTGTAATTTGGCCCTAAAATTGGAATGAAGGTCTTTGTTATGTAAAARATAATGCCACCATAGCAAATGTCGAGTAAACATGATTAGGTCTTCTGTACCATGGTTCAGCTGTCTGAGATACCTGTAAGTGACCAGACAGTACTACAAGGGGATATAAAGCATCAATTACAGAGTGATAAAAATTGATAAATAAGTACATGGCCTGAACCTAGGATGAGCTTCAAATCTAGCTGGAATGGAAACAAAGCGTATGGCTCTACAGGTGAATGCAGGCTTCTTGTTTTTTTTTCAGTGAGCATTGGAAAGAAATGCCTCTAGAACTCTCAAAGAACTGTCTGACTGGGGCCTCATGTTTTCCTTTTCTGCAGAAGCGTTGCAGTGAACAAAAGCCGTTTGAAGAGACTGGGGATCACCCATGTCCTGAACGCAGCTCATGGTACAGGTGTCTACACAGGACCAAGTTTCTACAATGGTCTCAACATCCAGTACCTAGGCATTGAAGTGGATGATTTTCCAGATATGGATATCTCCAAACACTTCCGCCCAGCTGCAGAGTTCCTTGATGAAGCACTGCTGACTTACAGAGGTAAGAGGAGAAGATCGCAGTGGTCCCAGGATGCTTGGGAATTAATGGGGGGAAGCCTTACTCTGATGAACAGCTGCTGCCACATTTGTAGTGGGGCAGAAGGCAGAGCCTTTCCTCTCTGCATGCAGTTTCAGTGAACTCTTGCCCATTTCTGCCAGGCCTTATTCAGAACAGGAGGGAACAAAGTGGTAAGAGGAGGCAGCCCAGCAGGCCTTGCTGTCAGCCCCATGGCTTCAGTTTCAAAGTGGCTGCCAGTCACCTCCTGCAGCTGCTTTGAAAGGATACAGCGATAGCAAAGAGTAGAAACCGAGCTCTAAAACATTTTTCATAATTATGGTACTATCTAATACTATATATGTATAGATAAATATATTCCTGCACGTTTCAGTTTTGCCATGATGCAAAAAAAGCCAGGCTGATTTACTAGAACAGTCCAAATGGCTGAGTTGAACCTTGGGTGTCTGCACCCAGGCTACTGTCAAATTTGCTGGACTTCAATTCCATAGCAACTGTTATTCTGTGGACCTCCAGTGCACACTGGTCATTTTGTTGCAGCTAGAGTGGGCAGTTTGAAATACCTTTTTACAGTTCAGTGTTGCAAGAAGCACCAAGATCTGTGATATCACTGATATTCTTTGTATAAATTGTCAATTAATTTAATTTCTGTAGAGAGGCAAMAGATTGCTTCCTAGTAGAAAGGACAGTAAGGAATATGAAGTTTTGTTCATATACAAGGAACATTGAGCCAGTTTTAATAGCTCAACAACACGAGGAAGGACACTCCAGTCATGTCTCTTTTTTCCCTTAACTCTCAATGCTGGTTTTGGCATGGTCCAGGTGCTTCCTTCTTCTGGCATTCATCAATCCTTCAACTCACTAACACAGCAAAAAAGAGAGTCCAGCAGGGAAGAGATGGTTTTCTCTTGGGTTAGTGATCTTAACTGGCCTGTTAAAGGGCCTGGGCAGTAGAGGAGCCCACATAGAAAAGGATGCACTGAGGCAGAGGAGCATTAGAAGAAAAGAGAGGAAGGAGATCTCTCCCTTTTGTTGAGCTGTTAGATTGTCTGCTGGCTGATAAAGCACTTGGAGGGAAACTAAGACTTCTGATGCTAAGAAATGTATAAAAGAGATTTCAGGATTGTAGGAAGAGGTTCATTAGGTAAACACTTGTGGTAACATAGCAGTCAGAAAGGTGGCATTTAAATTGACTTCATTACGTTTCAGTGCAAACAGTTTGATTAAACTGGAGTTTATCACACATTTAGAAACAGTAATTTCAGTTGTTTGCAAGCTGGCAAAGCCTCATTTACACTCTCTTAATATTTACATGCTTTT
This sequence comes from Malurus melanocephalus, assembly GCF_030028575.1. Taxonomy (NCBI): domain Eukaryota; kingdom Metazoa; phylum Chordata; class Aves; order Passeriformes; family Maluridae; genus Malurus; species Malurus melanocephalus. The sequence continues at coordinate 3,064,062 of NW_026623253.1, forward strand.
CTTTGGCTGTAATTTGCTATACAAGTGACTTTTAAAAACCCCAAACAATTCTTCTGTGCCAAAGTTTAGTTTTCTGCAAGAGGTAGCAAATGCCTTAAAATGAAGCAGATCCTCAGTTTTGATTCTCGTTCACACAGTCACTGGCACAGGACAGTGGGTCCCAGTAGTTTGAAACAGCTGGATCCATTTGTCAAAATCAGTTTTTTTCTAATTGTTGCTTGGTTCTGCTCTTGTAAGATATAATAGGACTTTGGCCTGCAGCCAGTCTACTATGTAATTGTCTGAGGGTACCTTGCAAAACTGATCTGGATTCTGGCAAAAATACAATTAAGTTAATATAAAATGGTATTTAAGTCCTATAGTGTGCCTTACAGAAAAAATACGTTACTTGCTTGTTCTCCCAATACCTTCCTGGAGGCTAGTGCTAATATCTCTGTTTTTACATATTGAGAAACAACCATGGTAAGCTTAAATGTCTGAACCTATGTTAGCCAGCTAGTCAAGAATGTCTCACTTGCCTTTCTAATACTTATTCTAAGCTTTTTGAATATTTGAGTAAGTGGAGTGTGTAGGCAAAAATACAAATACTATTTAGATTGTTTGGAAATGTGCCTGCCCACAGCTTTTGCAACTAAAGTGCTTTTTATTCATATGTATCTAGACTTTTTATTAAGGTGAAGGTGTCAAATATTTAGCATTGGTTTCAGTCAGTGAAACACATAATCTGTGTAGTTTTTCCCACTATTTGGAGAATGCTTTTGTGTCACTTACCAGAGCATCCTGTCTGTTACTGGCAATACCTGATTCTTTTCATATTACTTCTGTAGGCAGAATCCTTGTCAGCAGTGAGATGGGGATCAGCCGCTCCGCTGTGCTGGTGGCTGCTTACCTGATGATCTACCACCATATGACCATTCTGGAGGCTCTGATGACCCTGAGGAAAAAACGTGCCATCTACCCCAACGATGGCTTCTTGAAGCAGCTGCGGGAGCTCAATGAGCAGYTGTTGGAGGAGCGGGAACTGGAGCATTCTGGAGACGAGGATGTGACCCCGAGCCAAAGTCCTCATGATTACGCTGGTGCTTCTTCGCGGCTGTCTGGAGCTGGGGACTCAGGGAGCATCAAGGGAGCCAAAGCCCACTCCATCACAGTAGAAGAAGAGGACACCAGCAGCATGCTGGGTAGTTTTATGAGCTCTTCATCAGTGGAAAAAACTAGCTGGGTTTCCAAACACTCCACCCTGATCACTGAGGAGGAAGAGGAACAGCTGTATGAGGAATGGAGGAAGAAGCAAGGCCTATCTGCAAAGGAATTGGGAGTTCACCGTGAAAGAAGAACATCTCTGGATCAGGAAGAGGAACAATCTGATGAGGATGTGGAACAGAGGATCCATGACTGGCAGCGCAGAAATGAGAAATACCAAATGGAGGGTACAGCCAGGGAGGAGGATGGTGAGTGCAGCATGGGAGGAAGACCTTACCCATCAGGCAAATTCAGTGATGTTGAGAGTGTGAGCAGTTTTGAGATTCGAACCCTAAAAAAACAGCTGGAAGCCAGTAGCTTTAGCAGGACGAGGAGGAGCCGCACAGGCTCTATGTCTTCTGAGAGCACTTGGGACATGTGGAATCAGAGGCTTCTGGAGATTGAGAAAGAAGCTGCTCAGAGGTATCATTCTAGGAATAAAACTTGTGGGGAGAGACAGTCCCCAGAAACAGGAAGAAAGGAGAGGGATCTGGATGAGGAGAGTGTGTTTTCAGATTCCTCCTGTAGTTCCTTTTACAATTTCTGCCAAAAGAACAAGGACAAGCTGACTCCTCTAGAAAGGTGGAAGATCAAGAGGATCCAGTTTGGCTTTCACAAGAAGGATTTAGAACCATCTGCAGCAGAAGATGGCAGCCAGGCAGGTCAGGAGGAAACAGAAGGGAAGAGTTTGTCAGATATTGATCTGACTGCTTACCAGGCTTGGAAGATGAAGCGGCAGAAGAAGGTGGGCAGTGAAAGCAGCAAGGAGGAATTTGTGGAATTTGCCAAAACTGAGGATTCTGCTTCAGCTAAAAAGAAGCAGAGGCGTGTAGAACTCCTTGAACGTTCAAAGAAAATTTTAGAAGAAAGCCAGTCCATGTGTAGCTGGGAGACAGAGAGTACRATGAGTGGGAGTATTCCCCTGTCAGCTTTCTGGCCTTCGGCACCTTCTGCAAGTGGTGCCGATGATGCAGCTTCTGCCCTGAGCATGCAGACAAATCGTTCATCTTTGTCACAGACCAGGAGTTGTACAGCAGCAGTGCAGYCTCAGATGCCCAATATATCCCTTCCCAATCTCGCAGTTGGCCCAGGTGACACAATATCCATGGCAAGCATTCAGAACTGGATCGCTAACGTGGTCAGTGAAACCATTGCTCAAAAGCAAAATGAGATCCTGATGCTGTCCCGTCCATCGTCTGCCATGGCCTCCCTGTCAGGAGACCTTGGCAGGCATGCAGATGATGACAAAGTTTCTCTTCTCAGTGCTCAGAGTGGCTCATCCCTTGCTGCCTCGCAGCTCCACCAGCAGGAGCTGCGCAGGGCTGAGTCTCAGTCTGTGCTGTCTTGCAACACCTCCATGAGTGCAAGGACGGAAGGAGCTACTTCAAACACAAGGACAGYACAGTCAAGCAAGCCACTGTATAGCCTCTTTGTTGATGATGTTGACCTAAAGAAACTCAGCAGGAAGGAGAAGGAGATGCAAATGGAAATGAGAGAAAAAATGTCAGACTATCAAATTGAAAAGGTGATCAGAGACAATAAACGTAGCACTTTATTTAAAAAAAAGGTGACCAAAGCAGAGGAAGATGAAACAGAAGACCCCATGGAGAGTACAATGAACAACCACAGGCATCCCTTGCAAGCAGATTTTGACAGAACTGATGCTGTCTTGGGTGCACCGAAGTCAGAAACAGATACAGGTATTACCAAGTGGCTCAATGGCCTGAGAGCAGAAAGGGAACCACCGTCATATTATGATCAAACTGAGAAAGCTAGAGAGAAATATAGTAGATCATCCAAAGTTAGACAGATGGATTCTGAAACATCCAGTTACAGATTCTGCAGATCCCAAAGAAAAGAGCTAGATAGCTGTTCTTCCTACGAGTCAACAGGAGATTCACTGAGAACCATGTCAAGATTTTCCTCTGCTTCTGCAAAAGAGGATAAAAAGCTGTACAAGTTCACAAGATCCAGGGTCAGTGAGACAAGTTCCAGAGGCAACAGCCCAGAGCTGCATGTTTTCAGCCAGTCACCTGAGCCACCCTTTGACTCTGAATCCCCTGAACCATCTACACAGAGCCGAGTTAGATCTCATCATGTGGAGGCATGTGAAGAGGAGACCAGGTCAGATGTGTCAGAGTTTGGAGCAAAGAGAAAGTTCCAGAGCTTTTCAAAGTCTGAAGAGGATGGAAAGAAGGAGGCAAAAGTGGAGAAAAGTGAAGAAAGGTTTGCATCTAGGCAGGTCTCTCAGTACAGACGAAGCACACGTAAAGAAGAGGAAGAAGAGATGGATGATGATGCCATTATTGCTGCTTGGAGAAGCCGACTAGAAGAAACTACAGCAAAGCTCCAGCGGAGAAGGGAAGAGTGACCAAGATCAGACCACAGAAACACAAGCAGAGCCACAGAGTCCCTGAATCACTCGCTCATCATTATATTTTTGATAATCCTTTGTGGTTTRTAGGGCATTTCCTGCAGATAGTTCTCTTCTTAATCAAAAGCGATGAAGAGAAGAGGTCAAGTTCTGCAAGTGTTTGTGGTTTGTCAGAAAGAAGATGCTGGTATTAAATGATCAATGTAGGTAGGAACACAATGTTAGAAGCCATTAGAAATCAGACAATGTTTCAGCAGCAAAAGCAGGTAATGGTGGCACCTCAAGTCAAAAGACCAATCRCATCCCATTTTGGTTATTTCAATTTCCTAGTGTTGTTAAAGATTGGACATATTTTTTCTAGGATCTTTTTGATCATGAATGGTAGAAACCAACAGCCTTTTCTAGGAACTTAAAGAATATTTTTCTCTTAATCGGTTTTACTTTATATAGCTGAGAAGATATTACCAGGTAGGCTCAATTTTCTGCACCAGCCTTGTGAATGTCTAYGGAAATAAGACAGTTTGGGGAAATACATGTTCTGTTTTACTTTGCTAAGTAGCAGAAGCAAAGTGGAATACTAGAAAAAAGAAGATTCCTCCTTTTTAGAAGTTCAGTGCAGTAATGAATGTATTCCTGTGGTACCATTGTTTTCTATTAGATGGAATCATCTCTGCTCCAGTATGGTTGATTCCTGCTAAAAACTTCAGGTCAACAAAGAAAAATGCAGTAATATTAACAGCCATCTAAAAATCTCTTTTTTTCCATGCAGTTAAAGAGATGGAGTTAGGATTAGTGTTAGTTTAGGCTGAGTTTCTTAGTATTAACTTCACTTTGGTTTATGTATGCAGCTCAGCTAAGTCTGTGCTTTTGTGTTTAGAGTCAGATTAATTTTCAACATGATTGCCTCAAAATAATAGAGCAATACACAAACTGACCTCATAATAAAACTGTTTAATTAGAGCGTGGGTGTAAAGCACCATGCGCCTAAGGAGAAATTGTGTCTGTGAAGGTGGTACCTAAAAGCTTGTTTTTAGGAGCTGGTGGCAAATGGCATCTTACCATGTTGTTTGTATCCTGAGCTACAGAGAAAAGCACAGCCTCCATGTTAACTGAGTACTCCAGGTTAAGGGCCTCMGGTCTTTCCATGCCCTGCAGAGCCTTGTGAGCTTGTGTGACACGATCCACCAGCTTGCCACAGCATCACTTGTGTGCCTTTACACGCCACAGCACCCAACTCTCACCACTCAACATCCTCCACCTCTCTCTTATGAGCACATAGGCCTGTTTCTATTGACTTCCACTCTGGAATTATCAGTTCCCTCTTCTATGCAGACTGTATTTTGAAACAACAAAGCCCTCTGGCAGAGCTGAATATAAAATGACAATAGAGGGATGATGCAGTAGTGCTCTCTCACAGGAAGTTTTTCTTTTTCTTATAATCTCTTCTCCTTCCCACTGTGATGCTTASAGCTCACCATTACCATTATGCTAGTATCTCTCCCTATTTTAATTGTGTAATATAGACAGCAAGCTCCACAGGGCAAGGGTCTGCTCTTTGTCCCTGTCTGTATGGCGCTACGCACATCAGCCATGCTATCTAAATAATGGTTACTGATAACAAAATGCAGCTGGCAATTTTCCTAAACTTAGAACCATTTCTCTCAACTATAACGTACTGATTGGACATTATCCCTGCTTCTCTGAAGATAAAGGTGATTCTTTCTAACAGCCAGGACTGGGGTAAATGATAGCTACTTATTGTCAGGTGAATGGAGTCTCAAAATCAGTGATTGAACAGTAACGGAGGTAGGAAAAATAAGAGAAATAACTTATTTGTGTGGGTTGTTTTGGGGTTTTGGTTTTTGGGGTTTTTTTCAGTAGACTCAGATTAYGTTTCTAAAACACATAAAGAACATGGTCTTGTTAATGTTTCAGGCATGCAGAGATGCTCTAAGGTTTATAATGCTCTTCTACTATAAAATAATATAAAATACATTGCATCCCTTGTTTCTGCATATTTCTGTGAGATGTTATTTTTTAAAGTAGTGAAATTCCAGACCTTGAGCCACGTTCTGAGAATTTATATTTAATTTCTGCGTTATGTGTTAGGATAGGCATTTTCTTCTTTCCTTCATCCCTAGTAAAGTTGCTCTGTGGAAAACCAGCTCTGCATAGACATATTTAGAGCTTGCTTTAATTTCACCCTAGAAAAGGTCTTAAGTTTTGATGGATCAAAGTGAAAGTGTGCACTTTCACTTCTGGCACTGAATTTACTTTTTTATCAAGAGCTGATTCCCTCTGAAAAATCCCTCTGCTTCTTCCTGTGCCTGAATGTTCCCAGCAGACAAGCCTGTCCTCCRCAGTACTGTAGGGGGCATCTCGCGCTGTAAAAGACGAGCAGTAGATGATGTAGTAATTGGTTTCATTTTGCACTGTACAGCACAGCCTTTGTTTGGGCAGCATTTTGATTTAAACACTAATCTAGGTCTGCTGCACAAATAAATTATTCAAGACCGAGGGGCAGAATATGGTTCTGTAACAAGTCTGAGGCAAACGTCCTTATAGCAAGTTTTGACCCTTGTGAGAAAGGGTTAAGTGGGTTCTGCTGACTCATTGAGGTAGGAGGCTTATTAGTTCACTGGTGTAAAAGGGAGATAAAAATGGTTTGCTGGGGAGAGGCTATCTAAGATGCTGGCTGAGCAGCCATGAGGGAGAAGCCTTAGAAATAGCTGAACTTTATTTTCTTGTTGCTTATATCCTTGTTAATAAAGCCAAACCCCCAAAGCAATAAGGGGGTGGGGATCATTTTGGACTCAATGCAGTATATGGCCAGTGCTTGAAAGCAAGATGGGAAAGGCTCCAGCTCACAGATATAAATTACATGAAAYAGTGACATAAAGACCTTGCATGGTGAAAATATTAAAGCATTCAGTCATAAGACCAATAACCAGGAGAGACAGAAATGGAGGGGTTGAAGGCAGGCTAGAAAGTCAGGTTTTAAGATGAGAATTTAGAAGGAGATAAGGAATTGCTGAAAGGGGAGAGGTCTGCACAGATTGTTTCAGGTGACCAGAGCTGCAGAGTGAATGGTTTTTCAGCAATGACACCAGTCTGACACTAGATTAAAAGAGTAAATAAGTACCTAAATTTATCTAGGAAGGATTTTTCRGCAAAGATGTGCTGGGACTGATATTTTTTCTCCCTCTCGGTGTGCTGCTGTAGGCAGGAGGGGTTTTTTGGCATTGTATAGTGGAAGGTGAAAGTGCAAGGAGCATCCATACGGTCAGTTAAGAATATAAACACAAGAACATCAGAAAGGCTGTATGGGGTCAGACCAAAGGTCCATCTGGCTCAATATCCTGTCTCTGATAGAGAACAACAGCAAATACCTAGGGAAGAATATATACAGTGATAAAAGTGTTATTTCCTCAGCATGATCTTCCAGCTTCTAATCATTTGCAACTCAAGGACTTCCTAAGCCAGGTGTGATATTTTCGTATTTAATAGCCCTTAATAGATTTTCCTTCTATGGAAGTGCCTAGTAATTTTTGAGTTATAACCACTATAGCCTCCTACCCACTAGCCTCTGCAATCTCTTGTGGCAAGAAGTCCCACAAGTTACTGTACACAAAATGTTAAGCCATCTTCTTTCTGTCTGTTCTGAACCCTCTGCCCACTAGCCCTCAATGCCAATGTAGTATCTGTAGTATATGTCCCATGAGATTTTACACGCCCTTCTGTTGTTCTGTCCCATCCTTAGCTCACTGYTTTTCAGCCTGAGTTATTTATTCCTCATATAGGGGCTGCTCCATGGTTCTTCATTATCCTGGCCATTCTTCTCTGAACCCTTTCTTCTCCTGCTTTGTCATGTTTCAGATGAGGGACCAAATCCTCACACAGTATTCAGGGTGCAGGTATGGCAGGGATTTGTCCTGTGGCATATTGACATTCTTTTTTCTGTTTTTTGTTCCTTCCCTAGTAACTCCTAACAGTTTTCGTATATCTCTGGCTGTTGCTGAGCACCAGAGTGGTATTTTCATAGAACTATTTATTATATACACTGAATCTTCTTGTTGGATGGCAATGGTCAGCTCTGAGATCATAATTTTATATGTTAAAATTTTCTTATTTGTAATGCTTTACATTTATTAGCCTTGAATTTCACCTGCTGTCTTAGTTCTCAGTGTCTCAGTCACAGTAAGTCCTTCTGCATTTTTCCACAGCTGTCCTCTCATTCCTACTACTCTGTTTCCTTAATGTCCTTTGAACAAGGTAGAAACTCAGAGGATGTGGGAAGCAAAAAAGTTAAGGAGGGATAGATGAGAGAGAAACCCATTTGATGTTGGTCTGCTTGAAGTAAGATATAAGAAAGTTATGAAAACCAGAGAGCTAGGAGATAAATGTTCAAAAAGAGATTTGAAGACAATAGGCAAATTAGGAGGGGGACCCACAGTGGTCAGAGATAGGAAGATACATGTGTAAGCCAAAGAGGCTAATGCAAAATATTATTTTGTTTAGATGTGTCAAAGTCTGGGGAAAGGTTATGAGACAATATCCTTGGGAAGAAAGGAGATTTAAAGAAGTTGCAGGTCTGAGAAATGTGAAGAGGACTGGGAGGAATGGAAAGGGTAGGAGACATTAGTGGCACACCAATGATAAAATGACATTGATGCTGGACTGGGAATTCAATGTAAGGAAACAAGCAAGTTTGAAGGAAGCAGAAATGTGCCAGAAATACTTTATTCCTACTGTAAGAGCTGCATTTGGCATCGTGATGCTGATAGCTGTGGGGCCATGGCCCATTTCCCCCATTTACGAATTTCAGGACAATGTGATTTATTGCATGCGGCACTAGCTTGGACTGGATAATTTTAAAAGGAGTTTAGCACCATTTCCTTCCTTTACAGCTCCTTGAGAAATGCTTACACATTACCTGTGGTAGAGAGCTAGGTGAATTATAAGACAAAAAGTTTTATTTGGGGAGGTTATGTTGCATTGCCTGCCTTTCCTAAAAGGGTGTAGCTGGAATACATTCAATACAGACATTATAATGTGWAAACATGATATCCATGACCTTCCTAAATTTATAGACAATCCGACAAAGACACTGAAAGCATGTGATTAATATAGTCTAGGGCTTGGAAATAGAGACTGCATACTCATGTAATCCAGCAAAATCTTTTTGAAAGCTACCTACCTATTCTCTGGAATTTCACTTGTCATTTAGAAAAATGAAAGTGGGTCAAATCTCCGGCTGTTCTAATTGTGAAGAAAACTTCCAGAATGGGAAGTATGTGTAACAAATAAACTGTTCTCTAGAGAGGTGAGAGCACAGGTCTAAATGGTGTGTGGATTGCCCCAGTTATTTCAGCAAGGTTCTAACTTGGCCAGAAGTAATTATTTAAATGCCAATAATATTTGCCACCTTGTTCTTCATGTAATAAATGGAGAAAGGTTCAAAGTGTATGTATTTAGGTTGTGTATTGCCAATACCAGCATAATCTGCTTGAATGAACACCCTGTCATTTTGGTTGGTTTTRTTGTTTTCTGGGGTTTTTTTTTGCTTAGGCAGCCTTTTGTTCTTTGGTACATTTCAGCATATTCAGGAGTGGATTTCCTGTTGTTTCCATCTATCCTCCTGTTACAACCACTCAATAGCTTCTGAGCTTGGTGTTTTCCTGTGACTGCTGTTCCACTGCCACAGGGTGCACACACACACACACACACACACACACACACACCACACAAACACACAGGGAGATAAAGAGAAAACATTATTTGTGACTTCTAAAAGCAGGCAACAATATGAATTCAGTTCTTCCCAGGACTATCCAAGTGTGRCGATGTGAAAACTGTCTTAGAGAGYAGAAGGGATATCCTGTTTGTGCTTTGAACCTTCCCCTCTGGATTGCATTTCATTTTTATTTGCATGTATCTTTAAAACAGACAAATTTAATCTTTAAACAAGCGTATAACTGCCTCSACACCTGATTCATACCTGCAGGTAGACTGGTTTACTTTTACTTAAGATACATGTGCCCTGGGAGACACAAATGTGGGTAATAGAAAACTAGCTTCATTGTTAACTGTGAAGAGAACAATGGCTCTACTTAATCAATCAATCAATCAATCAATCAATCAATCAATCACTCATTTTTTTCCAGCGCACCCTTCATGCCAGCATGCCTGAATGCTTTATGGTCATTAAATTAAATCAAAGAATACACCACAGTATGGGCAAGGCCAGATCAATAAATCTTAAAACCTGATTCAAACTTACCAAGGACTCTGCACAAGTAACCATGACAGGAAGGATGACTCCAGTCAGAAGGGCATGTGTGCGGGCATAAAACTGAACCAAGACTTAGATGATACTAATTRGAAGACAGAAACATTTAAAGGAACTGGTAATTTTTATAGCATCACCCAACTGCTAACAGCATTGACTGCAGCTTAATGTCTTTAGAGAATTTTCAGATTTCTGAGTATTACAGGAAAACAACCATGGTGGCAAGAACTTTTACAACTGGTCAGAAAGCTGTACACTTCAGATCACCTCTTGCCATGAACATGCCTAATTTTAATGGTTTGCCTGTTGTGACCTCTCCATGTGGTTATTGCAGGGCACCACATTAAAGAAAGACACAGTAAACATAAGCTGGCAGTAACYATTGTATGACTGCTTTGTCTTGGACCATCCCAGCAATTTGATCTTTGCAATAACTCCATGCTGAACTTGGATGCAGTCAGAAGTCATCCACTAGCTGGGCAGAACATTTCTCCCTCCTCACTTGAGARGAGAGCTTTATGAAACTGCAAGACCTTTTATGAAACTGCCAATTAATGGGAAGCTTTGTACATTTTGCTCATAGAAGTATCCCAGTAGCTGTCATAATCTATGAAGGTTCATTCCCAAAGTGCATAAAATGACCACAGGCCTCACTACATTCAAAACTAAAAGCAAACCCAGTTCTTCCACTTAAACTTCCCTCCCTCAATAATTTTGAGGCATGTGCTCCTTAGTCTGTGAATTGGATCAAAAGTATTGCCTAGAGGCAAAGGGTCAGAGGAGATTCCACTTATGAAAAACAGGAGGCGCTCAAAAGGGTGCAACCTCAGTTGCTGAACAGACAGCACAAATAGGATGGATAAAAGCCCACATGAGACTGGTATGTGAGCAAGCAGAAGCTGACAGTTGCCCCTCAGGAATACAGTATAAAGCTTTCAGTTCTGCAGGAGATGTGATCTGAAAGTCTGCTTCCTGGAAGCGATCACACCTGAACTGTTGCATGGTGCTGCAAGTGAATAATTTAATAATTGTCGTGTTTCATCCCAAGGTGAGTGTTCTTGGTGATAGTRTACATAAAAAATTTGTATGTCATTAGGGATAAAAGGGTTTATGCAAAAAAGGTCAGACACTATCCTCATGACTGGCAGAARAGGTCCATATTAAAACAAAGAAGGTATTTGAATTTTCTTTTGAATGTGGGCAGATGATTCAGACCCACGTGCCCTTCAAATGCTCTGTCTCTCCCCTTCCTATATCCTTTCTTTTGAAACAGATTTAAGTCCATCTACTTTTATATTTTCAAACAAAACCCATAAAAGGGCCATAAATATCATGACTCGCTAAAATGAAAGCTGTTTTCTTCTTCTCCCAGGAGACTCCTGCCTGAGAGAGAGACAGAAAGAGTTCACCTCTTTGAAAATTTCCTCCTCTGTCGAAGTAAAGCTGGTATCTAAAAGCAGCCTTCAAGGCTTTGTTCTTATCATCTTGACCTGGCTTTGTACTGGCTTCTCTCTGTATTGCTTGTGGAAGTGTGAAGGACGGGGCTAGGGGAAGGAGTTTTGGCTATCACTGGCAGACCAAGGGTCATGCTTGGAAAGGGATTTCATTGTGGTTTCAGAAAACGTTATAAACTCAGCACACTGGCAGAAAGAATGAAGAAACTCATTCCCCTCCTGGATCAGACCAGTGATCCACCCCTTCTGTCTCTGATGTTGGCCAGAACCAGATTCACCTCAGAAGTTTAAAGAACGTTTAAGTGGGTAATTATGGAATAACCTACCCTGAGTAAAATTTTCTCCCCTTCTGGCCCAAAGCCCTCCTTCATCTCTCCTCCTTGGTTAGAGTTCAGCTCTATGCCCTGAAGCATGACGGCTTCTCTCCCTTCCAAACTGCTTTTCATCCTGACCTGTCTCATGTAACTGCCTATGACAGTGATGGGATGTATAGGTCTTGTCCACTGAGAGTCTGTGACAGATCATAGCCTTATTGGAAAGAGAGGCAGAGAGGCTGAAGAGAAGGCGAGGGAGGAGAGCATAAACTCAGATGAAATATCCATCAGGAAGATGGAAAGAAGAGTGAATGCCTGGGAAGCTAATTGATCTGGGCTGTGGAGATAGCTTGCAAGTGAACATTTTTGCTTTTCAGAGATTTCAGCCTGAAGCACACTAGGAAAGTCAACTCTTGGTTGAAACTACTGTTCATCAATATTTTCCCTTATATATATATGTATTTTTTAAATTTTTAASCTGCAGAAGTATGACAGCAGTCCTGAGAAAATGATTCCATTATACTCTAAGGGAGCTTTCTCTTCCACTGAAGTTCACTACTCATTTCTGAAAAGGTGTTGGCATTATTTGGGGCTTCTTGACATTGAACACTGATGAAAAACAGGCTATTTTCCTACTGCCCAAAACCAATTTAGGAATCCAGAGTCGGATATTCCTGCCCTAGGTCCTTATCCCTATCTTGGAGAGATGGCTGCTTATACTCCCAAGTCAAGCAGAGAATCTCAAAGTGTCACAGAGTTTCCCAGCTCCTGTGGGTTTGTTTAGTCATTGCACAGGGCATCAACTTTTATGTAACACAATGCCAGATGCATCAAGGTGAGGGTTAGAATTGTCCAGAGCGTGAAGGCTCTTGACTTTTTAGATATTGTCAGCATTATCTCCAGTGATAGCACTTTACCACAGAAAGCATTAACAAAGCTCCAKGGAATGTTTAAACGTACTTTCTAGATGGACACTTTCCAGTTGTATGCAGCTTTCACTTATTTGTCCAGTTCAACAAATTCTAGGGAAAGGGAAAGAAGAGCTAGGTGTTGGATCATATCCAAGTCTCAGTAATGATTAATTTCAATCCTACAGTATCCACAGTTTCACATACTCCTTTCCTCAAAAGTGTGGCGAAAGAAGCTGGAGTTTTCCAAGTGATGGGTGTTGAAATCACACCTGATCTCCTGGATACCATGCTGAGGTGTTCAAAGCATCCTCCTGGTGCTTGTTGAGCACAGGAGGTTGTTCATTAAGAAAAATGACTGTATCATTCATACTGGGAACAGCTGCAGTGAGCAGCTCAGTGGCAGTGTTCAAGGCTCTGTAATCTCCTGTTAGTTGCCACTCGCCATTAGATTTTTTTACTGGCCATAAAGGAGAATTGTGGGGGAAATGAGACGTGACAATAATTCCCTGTTCTTCTAGCTCCTTTATCAATTCAGTAACAGGACAAATAGCACCAGAAGGCAATGTGTATTGTGGAATATTAACTGTCTTACTATGGGTTAAAGGAGCAGGTGTTAGCAACAGATTAGCAGTCAGAGATGCATCTGTAAGAGAGAAATTCTGGAGCAGAAAGGGTGATGTTCCTATTTCCCATTTTCCCCTGACTGACTCTTCAATATATTAAGGGCACTTAAAAGTAAGGTTGGGTGGATTGTCTGTCCCTTAAACAGAACTGGCTTAGCCCTGACGAGTGGGTGGTTGGTGGATTTCCTGTTATGGCCTGCAATAGAAACTTAACTGCTTGCGAAGTGGAGGCTGCCGTTTGGAAATGTCCTTACCTACCATGGATACCTGGATTCCCATGTCAGGAATCCATGGGGAATGTTGTAAGGTAGGGATGGTKCATTAACTGCAACCATCATCTTGGGACTGGGATCCCCAGCAATGGTAGTAGCAGCAACCCTAGTTTTCTGAATATTCAGAGTCTAGGTTTAGTGCTGGTAGGTTTGGGCATATCTCTGAGCTCACAGCAATTGTGTGCTCTGGCTCTCTGGTTATTATCCGTTTGAACCATGTGGTGTCAGCCCATCTCCAAACACAGATCCCAGAGGGTTAAGAGAAGTAAACGAGGAAAACGTGTCCGTTGCCACAAAAGGAGAGTTGGTGTCTCAGAGTTCCTTCTCTAACCGATTTTCCATCATCTGTTACATTCAGTAAGTAACTGACCACGTTTCTCAATTTCCCCTTTTGTCTTCCACATGGAGACAAGCTGACTCTTTTATATTTACTCTAGCTGAGAATCTCCCTTGGTTTTTATTCTCTGTGATGTGRTAGTAAATCTGCCAGCCTGCACTGAAGGACCTCTTGGAAAGTAACACTATTTAAGCCTGTCTTAATGGCCAGCACACTTCTTCAGCCTCCATTAGACCTGCGTCAGAAGCGTTCAGGCTCCCAAGTTATCTCCCAAGGACGCGGTTCTGCTGGAAGGGATTGTCCAGCCCCTGGGCAAGGCGTGCTGGTCCTTCTAATTCAGCTATAGTCACAATTTTCACCGTGGCTGCATAAAGGCCATTCAGTTCTTCCTGGCCACCTGTCCTACCTCCCTGGCTCTGCTTCAATCCAATGCCACTGCTCCCACCACACATCAGACCTTAGCAAGAGCTGGGTTGCCAAAACAGGAGTGGAGTCACAGAAAGGCAAGGATTTTAAACAAACAATCAAATGCAAACAAAAGGGATTGYTGATATTACTATTTATCAGGAAATGTGGTGACAGGAAGTGAAATAACCATTTAAAACAGAAACAGGATAGATTTACATTAAATAGTGGGGTAGGTTTATATTAAATATTGGGAAAATATTCCTCACTGTGAGGGTGGTGAGGCCCTGGCACAGGTTGCCTAGAGAAGCTGTGGCTGCCCCATTCCTGGAGGTATTCAAGGCCAGGTTGGATGGGGCTCTGAGCAACCTGGTCCAGAGGAAGCTGTCCTTAACCATGGCAAGGGGGTTGAACTGGATGATCTTTGTGGGTCTCTTCCAACCCAAAACATTCTATGATGATATGATAACTGTTTTCTCCTAATCCAGTTACACAGTGCCACTGCCTGGTATGTATAGGGTGATAAGAATATTATTTCACTGAACTGACCTTATACATGTGTCCACAGCTTGGTCTGATGATGCTTACATACTGTAAAATAATCCCTTATTTATGTGGCAAATCATTCTTCTGTCCACAGTAAAGTACCCTTTATAATTCCCTTTTTTGACCATGTTTACAACAATGTAKCTATTGCAACTGTATAGAAAATGTGAATAATTTGCCTAATATCTTTCCTAGCTACCTTTCTCCTTGTCTCTCCTTCAGTTATGAATGCCTTGRAGAAGACAGAATTCTTGCTTAGTTCCTGAAAATGCCTTAGCTTCTAGGGGGAGCTACAGTAAATAAAAAAATTTATGCTGGATTCTATTTTCACTCAAAGAAAAAAAGAGACCCATGTTATAACCCTGATTTGGTGTGATTATACTGTAAATAGGCCATAAACAGTCAAAGGGAAAATAACCCACAATATTCACACCTTTGAGAGACTGTGAGGTGGTAATCGCTATTCTTCCCTGCTGTTCAAAATATTTTCCAAGTGTCCTCGAAAGTGCATTGGCAGCAGAATGTGGCCCAATTCAAGGGCTTTAATGCTACTGCTAAGTAGAAATGATTTTTGTCCTCGGAATTTTCAGTGAAATAGTCTCTCTTTTGCAAAAAAAAAAAGAAAAATCATAGCTACTCGCTGCTAAAGCACTAAGAAAAAAGGCAGAGACCATCAAAAATCTTTTTGACGAGACAGTTACATGTTTAAAAAAAATTTGTCCAATTAAGGAAAAAGTACAAATGTTGAATTTCAAAAATAGGCACGTTCTATCTGAAAATGCCAGAGAATTTCAATGTTGCTTGCTGAAGTTAATCGGGAGCATAACATTCACTTTATACATGGGGRAACAGGAACAGAAATTTGCCTTCAGCTCATTTTTTCCCTTTTCCTAAGAACGATTGCACTCCCTATGCCACACAGAGAACAGGCATTTTAAACTGGTGGTATAGCTTACCTTTAAGACCACAAACCTTCTTTACAAGCAGCATGGCTACCCTGCCTGTCACAGCGCTACAGAAGAGCTSTGCCAGAGAATTTTTCCAAAACCTTTCGGGGAGATGCTGTGCTTTTTCTGTCCTTAAATGTGAGAATCTTTTGCATCTTATATCCATGCCCATACTCAACACTTCCAAACATTTTCCCTTTATGACCTATTATTTCTCAGCATCCTTTTGGGCTGATAGGTAGCTAAGGATATAGTTATATACTGTCACTACATTAATATCCAGAGGTCTTAACTAGCAGCAGTGTGTCTTAACCCCACTGCAGTGTGTATAGCATGCAGCACAATTCTAGATGTTCTCACCCTAAAAGACTTGTAAGTTAAATAAACGAAACAGACCCAGGCTTGGAGAAAGAAATTGCATCTGTCAGTGTATTTGAAACCCAGTGTCGTACATGGATACTGCAGCAGAAGTCTGGAGGAAATTTCAAAAGATGGGGCTAAATTCATCTTGGTAACAAAATCATTCTCCAGGAGCAATCTGTCATCTCCCTGTGGCACAATTAAACACTCACTGGCCTCCAGCGAGCGCAAGCACAACTTTCTAAACTGGTGATTAAGGCCTTTCTTGTGAGGGACAGACATAAGTTTCAGGCCTTTTTCCAGACAGAGTTAAGCATTCATCAGTGCAGGCTTTTCCCCTCCCAAGTCATGGCTCCTGGTTGCTACCTTGCWAAGTAGCAGTGCTGTGCTTTTCTGGGCCAAAGAATACCTACATAACCAATTCAAAAGGAAATAGTTGATTTGGGATCCTTTAACAGAATAATCAACAGCACAGGGAAAGAGCCTGACACTTCTTTGGACTCAGACTCAGTTTCTCTCAGTTAGTTAAATGCTGTCTTCTGAACATTGAGCCACTGAGTTGAAAAAGGCCACTCTGTGTCTTTTGTTACCTGCTGCTTATGGGCTTATGTTTTGTCTGTGGGTAAGGTTGGCATTAAAACCGAAGGTAACTTCAGATCTGCAACTGCAAGCCAGGGAGAAAGTCCTCATTGCAGTTTCATGTTTATCCATCATAATCCAGTGTAATTGCAGATTGTCCCTAAAATGTGCTGCACTGAATTTTACAGTACTTCAATCATCTTCTGAATCTGGGTCACTCTAATGGTACAGGTAGTTTCAAATATAAATACAGGCCATCACATGGATGGGACATACATCCCTGGCAAAACTGGCATCTTTACCTATGTTTTTTTTCTGTTTGCGAAATGATTCAGAAATAATCAGATTGGTTTTGGCTCTGTGTGGCAGATTGCACTTGAGCATGTAGCAGCCTCCTAGCCAGCAGAAAGCTGGGCTAAATCACCCACTGGAAGTASGAGCCTGCTTTAGCATTTAACACTTCCTTAGCATTTTACAGTAAAACTCAGAAAACGACAGCTTTTATTTTTGCTTTGTCCTAGGCTCAAAGGCTCCCAAAGCTCAAAAGATTGCAAATGCCTCTGGAGTATCAAAGCTTCAAATCCAATGTAGCCTGGCTATTATTCCCTTCAGCTGTGAGCATGGGCAGTTACAGAGATGGGATGAATGCTCCCCATCTAGATAATTTAAAACCTGTGTTTAGTATGAATTCTGTCACTTTCTAACCTGACTGTCAGTTTGGGAAGCAGGCAGCTGACAAAGCAATGCCCTGTGCTTCTGCAGGACTTGCACTTGCACATGTAAGAGACCACCGTGTGTGCTTGCTGGAATGGGAGAGTTTAGGTGAGATTAGCTAATGGGCAGAAGAACCTGTTCTGAGGACAAGTCTTGCCAAGATTTATGCAGGCAGTGACATGATCAGAAAGATACGGCATGTGGCACATTACAGCGGACACCCTGAAAGTCTTCCTATTCCCTTTTTCTACCATATGGACTTAGTTACACACTGTGAAAACCATGTTCCTTGCACGAAGGAGCAGAATAAAATACGGTTTGGCTTAAATCTATTCCTGCTTGTGAATGTAAATTAAATCTGTTSTCCTTCAAATTTCTTTTGTTCTGCTGCTTTTATCTTTGTGGAAATTTTCTATGGTGACTCCTCTGTTGTTGTCAGCCTGGCTCTGACAGGTGAAAAGCATGAGCCCTTCTGAAGTTACAAGCTCTGGGAACATGTCCTTGGCTGTAGGTAACATGGAGTTACAGAASTCCAACTAAAGTGTACTGGTACACTGGTTTTTCCTGCCCTCCTCTGTGCAAGTATTCTGGGGAAAGTTCTCTAGGYGAGAGAAACTATATTCATAACATCCACTATTTAAGCCTCTCCCTTGGATTCTTTCCTTGCAGGGAGAACTGACATACTGTCAGAGYTGACAGCACTATGTCAGTTTATTGCACCAGAAGACCTGGCCTTTCCTTTCCTCCATCTCCTGAGCTTGGCTGCTCCCATCTTATGAACCCTTTCTCACTCCTGCCCTTAATAAAATCTCCATGCTTCACATGCTCYCTCAGTCTCCCTTTGATTCGTGCATCCAGAGTCTTCTTCACTGCTGATGTTGGGAGCATGCACAGCTCTGTAATTTCCYGACAGCCCTTTTCAAATACTGCTTTTTAATCAGGTGCTGTGTTTTACCAGCACTTCCTTCTCTCACTGAATGCCTTTGAAGTGAGGCCGCCAACACTGGTGGGGTTCCTTCTCCACTGCCTCTTTTTGTTGTTTCCATACAAGATTCTAGGACAGATTTTTGAGGCTTTTTAGATGCTCTGATTTTTTTTTTTTTAATTTTTTTTTTCTGTGTTGTGATCCTAATTTCCTTCAGGATTTCTTCTTCCTCTCCTGGGAAATTTGTCTCTATTTCTGGCATCTGTCCTTCCTAACCCTTCCCACGTTTCTTCCCTTCTAAAGACAGGGGAAAAGAATCCATTTAATATTTTTTCTGTAGTAACGTCTATCTCATCTGTCAATAAATTACCCTTTGCCATCTCTGGGAGACCCCTTTGTCTCCCTTCACTGACCTTATTCTGTACCTTGCCTGGTTTTTTTTTAAGGGAGGATGCAATATCCCTGGGCTGTCATTCCATGAAGAACAGCTGTCATTCCTCCCATAGTGTATGCGTATGTGTTTGAGGAGGGAGGGGAAAGGGAGGGGGGAATTAGGGGAGGACAGGGCTCTGCTGTTGGGAAATATGATGGTCCTATTCACAGTGGTAAATGTTTTTTTCATTCATGATATTCAGCTGCAATTCTGTCTTTTTCTTCCAGTGGTTTTAGACATTCATTTTCTGATTAATCTAGCATTCATCTACCTAATATATAATAACAAGAATATTTACTAAAGTAAACATATTTTTTAAACTCATTATATATGCATTTTATAAATGTCTAATTTCTGCACAGTCTCTGCAACTGTGAATGCTATCTCACTGTCAGAGCAGGAGTTTAATACTACAGAGGTGAATTCAGGGAGCATTATCTGTGGCTAAAAACATGATTTTTCCATATATTTTCTGTGTTACAAAATGAAATGCTTGCTGAGAGGTTTAAAGAGCATGGGATAATCCTGCATGTAACTAGTTAGCTGTTCAGACCTGCACAAGAAAGAGACAGATCCATGAATCCAGCAATTCTTGCCCTGTCCTTATTCCTCCTTGTGTTTTTTGAAGCACTTGCAGACTTCCAAATAAGTAATCACAGAGCATTCCCTGTGTTTCTTGTAGTCCAAGGACTTTGTGCATAGCACAGGTACAAGTTCCTTTCTTCTTGCCCCTAGTCCCACAATACAATGTAACCATAAACTAGTAYGGTTTAAAAAAGCAAATACTAGTTTTGATTAAATTCTACTAATGTATTTAAATAAAGGAAATWAAAGGAATCCATTAAAGATGCTTTCACCTCTGTAGCTTCTGGCAATTACACTTCTTAATGCATTTATTTGCACAACGTGGATGTGGAATAAGGAAATGCAGTTAAGTGACCTCAAAGTACAAGCCACAGCACATGCTGGGGCCCTTATTGTCTGAGTACCTGTGTCAAAAACCTGGTGAAACACATTCTGAGTCTTGTCTGATCCAGGCCTTGGGGATTCCTTTGTTTGGAAACCAAACACGGATGCCATGTTTGTTTCACAGGCCAGGTCCAGGCATGGCCTCTGGACCTGTGAGCTCAGAGGTGTTCCAAAGGCCCAGATTAGCAACGCTGGAGGGAGACTGAAGAACTAAAGACAAAGTCAAAAAGGATGTCTAGATACAACATACATACCGAAGTCCTCACTTTCTTGTCCTGTGCTAGCAGGACATCAGCAGAACGTTGTTTCTCTTAAAAGCACTATACTACTTGTTTTACAACTGCTTTGTGATTGATGTCCACTCCGGCCCTTTCTCTCTCATCTGATGGCTCTGGCAGTCCCTACTTGATTTAGCCATCCAAGCTGAAAAGGTAACCCATCTCTGCAGCTAGAAGTAATAAATTCTTTAGCCACCACAGCAAAATACATCGATATGATCTTGAATTAAATCACTCATGTCTGTAGTTCTCAGTCCAGGATATCACAGTAAATCGGTATCAGCTGAAATCAGATTTACATTAATAAATGTATCAGGCTATGAGCTGAAACAGTTTTGCACTGGCCACACCACTCATTCAGCCACCTCTTCTTTGGGATAACTACCTCCAGTGCCTTACTAATGCAGGCATCTGGACAGTGATATCTTAAACTTTTCCCGGGAGAATCACAGAGGCTTGGGAATCAGAGTCCTTACTTCCCTAGAAACAAACTGTGCCTTCAGGGACTAAGGCACTCTCTGCATATGGAAATCGAGTTTTCAAATGTGTTCTACTTGTAGTACTAACGCCGCTATGAGCACCAGGAAGAAGGCGTGGAGTCTACTGAAGAATGGCTCTTGGCTACTGCCATCTTCAGGACTATCCCATGTTAATTATTCAGGTCTTTTGTAAAACGACACCTGTGGCAATTGGCAGAGTATCTGCACAAACATTAGCAGCCTTGACGCTGAGGAACTCTTAAATAGCTTTAGTAATAGAATATTAAAACCTTGATGATGAGGGAGCGTAGGTGGAATAATTGTCTGCTCAGAAAGAGGCACCTTTTTCTCATTCTATTCCTGTCGTTGAATCCTTATCTCCCGGGTAAATAAAAACAAACCTCCCCAGTTATTGTTCTCATTCACCTTTTGACTCTTGATTAGATTTCCTGCAGATACATCCCTTTGGCAATGAAAATGGAATAAACACATTTCTGATGCACTCCAGTGGAATTCTCAGCCCCTGCTCCACCCTCAGACACCCAAGGTCCTCATATCCTGAATGGTGGTTAATTACCTGTCCTTGTAGCGCATGGATGAGATACAACTTTTGGAGAGATCACTTGCCCTGATCAACAGCCTGTTCTGTTTCACTTTGAATCTCTATCTTATTTTTAATCCTCAGCACTTGGAGCCAAACTTGGTCCCTTTCTAAAGACAGAAACTCACGGTGATAGAAGCTGCCTTGCTCAGGCTGCTTCTCCTTTCTGTATTTTTCARTGTTTTCCCAGATGAGGCCCCAGGATTATTGCAAACGAGTCCCAGGAAGAAATGCTGCTCAATTAGGCGAAAAGAAACTGGAAGGAAAAAAGGAGTAGAGCCAGCAAATTGCTTGAGATAACAATCTTCCCCCACCCGTGTGTCTCTGTAACTAAGAGGATTAGCTGAACTTTCTGTGTCACACCAAAACTGACAATAAGCAACAGTGACTTCCCCCCGCTGGCACTTGTACCTTCACATGTTTCATTTTCTTGCCCACACTACTGCCTTGCCCCTTGCTGATTGTATGACAAACTTGGGGATGAACATGATGGCTCTTTCCTTTCCTTTAAGATTTATGACTCAAAGCCAAATAAAACCCAACTCAAGTTATTACATGCTCTGTTTCCTTCTAACAACAACTCACTTTTAACAGTGTAAGCTAAGCAAGGAAACATGGAAATATGGTCTCCTTGATCTCACCTGATCTATCTGCTGTTAGAGATGCAGACAGGAGCCTCGGGTCTGCCAACACAGGAGCAGGCATAAGGACATCCCTTGGGAGCAGGACCAAATGTCTGGAATATATAAAGCAGAAGTCCCATCAAAATTCAAAGTAACTGAGGTTCCATGCAGATACAGCACTGCCAGCAAGGAGCTGGATGTTTATTTCAAGTTAAGATTTATCATTCTGTAGTAGGAGCACTACTCAGGGTACTCTTGCAGTGAAAGAAAATTAACTTTGTTAAAGGAGTGCTGCCAGTTATGGAATCGGCCCCATGTTCTTCTGACAATGGTACACACATGATAAAAAGAATATGGCTTGTGGCTGAAGATGATCAAACATCAAATAATCCCAGTTTCTAGAGTAAACGAATTCCTTTTGCTGAGCTATGTAGAACATCACTCTAAACCTGGTGAACAACTCCCTTCCATGAGCTTGCCAGAGAACTTGTACAGAGAGAGGGAGCTTGTTTACGAGACAAGGCAAAAGAGGAGCATTCTCCAACATACACATGCTTCCTCCCTTCTCTTCCCTGTGTTTCCACAGAAGCCCACAGCAGAAGGTGGTAGAAATATAAAAGGTAAATGTCTCTGATACCTGAAGGGCTGCATGCAGGCACACTGACCRAGTAAGCACCTGTGCCACCACAGTGAAGAAGGAACTTGAAAACAAAAAGGAGGAAGGAAAAGCAGAAATGTTTTCACATCGATGTGAGGCAGATACCAACACACAAAAAGGGAATGCTATGATAAAACAAATTGGGATGTGGGACTCAGGTGATCACCACCAGGGTAAGGACTGAGAGGAAATGATGACACAGCAAATTCTGCAAGAAGTATTAGGGTTCAGTCATAAAATGCATGGGACTTGCCAGTTCTTGTAAAGCATTTTACTGAACTAGGCATCTGTGCTGTGTGCCCTCTCATTGCTACACAACTCCCTGGACCTAAATTAAATCACTATGGCACTTCTGCCATGTTAAACGGTGCGAGCAGGTACTCTCAGGCCACATAAATTCAGTGAAGTAGTGTTTTGGGTGTCCCTGTACAGCTTTATTTGCGATCAAAGGGTATGGTGTTGTGGGGGAGAAATACTTCCAGACAGATTTAGACTTTTACTCCAAAAATCTGTTCAGACTGAGGCATTGTAAAAACTGCCCAGTGTATTGCCAAGGGGCAAGACTGCCTTGTCACTCTGTAGCAAACCCTGTCTCGCCTATATGGAGCAGCAGTTTTAGTTCAAAGGGATCCAGGTCCATTCTCTTTCCCCATTTACATGAAATGGGACTAGAGTGGAGCGTGGCAGGCTATTAACAGTGCCCCACAGCACTGCAAGAGTTCTGCCTMGAGAGTGAAGGACACCGTGTCCAATTGAAATTACAGAGGAATTTGGGGTAGGCAGAATGTAATTACACAATTGGAATTTAAACTGTGAAATTAAAAGGAAATATTCAAGGATGAAGGGGCAGAGAGAATCCCTAATCTCCAGCCAGGCTAGGCTGTGTGACAGAAAAGTCCTTTTCTGAAGAGGGAATAAGCAAAGAGCTGTCCTGGAAGAAAGGGAGGTAGAGAATAAAGACAATGTTTTCAAAAGCACCCTAACTCCAGCTGTGTGTTTGTTTCATACTCTATGTCTATCCTACAGAAAACCTTGCGGTTGCTAAAAGGCATCAGATGTGTCCCTCTTGGCCCCCGCTTCACTGAGGTCAAAAACAATTTGGTTCCTCATGTAAGCAGCACCAAAGCATTCCCAAGGTCTACAGCAGAAAGCGTGCTGTACAGCTGGTTGAAAAAAGGAGTTCAGCCCTGGTTTTAATATAGGTACAAATCAGAATTTGCCCTTCTACCTGAGTTTGTCACACTGTTGGCACTCTTGCTGAAGTATCTGTGCTTTTCCCAAGTCTCAGTTAATAATCATTGTAACAAAAAAATTATGTATTTTTAAGAGTTTTCCTGTAGTAAAAGGAGGAAGAGAAAACCACAGAAAGCAGATCTGTGACAGTTTTGAGTGGCAACTTGAATCAGGCAATTGCAAATCCCAGTCCTTAGCGATCTGAATCAAGTTGTAGGACCCCATTGTTGTCCGTCTCAGAGCAGAGAGACAGGTAAATATGGAAGCAGCCTTGTGGATCTCCAGAAGAGGAACAATAACAAGTTGAACAGGGKCCTTCAATCAAGGCGCAGTAGAGACAACTGGGGGCTCATCTTCTTGGGCTGCCCAGCTACACATGCAACTGAAGACAAGTTTCTTGATTTCTCTGCTTTAGTTTAYCATTGCTAAAAAAGCACAGCAATAATTCCCTAAATCTTCAAAGCTGGTGATTTGTAAGATTTAACTGGTTAAAATTGGAAGGTTCAGAAGCTGCATTTATGACAACTATTGAAATGCATATAAAAAACTGAGCTGGAGCTAAAATAAGTGCAGCCAAAGCAGCAGAGAAATATATTGAAAAACCCACCTGAAAAGATAAGTCTGCTTTTAGTAATTACCTCTCYCTTTCCTGAGGAGGTGTGAAGGTTGTGAATTACAGGGGCTTTTTTAAAATATGAAAATGAAAAACATGCCTTTTTTGGTCCGTGCTCCATTTCATTTCTCCAAAAAAGCAGTTAGCTGCACTTGGGAGGGGCAGAGTATTATGAGATGGTACAGCCTTCCTGCTATAATTATATTATCTTTAAGATTCAGAGGATTGGTGATAACTCTCAGAAATAAGAGATTTGGGGTCATCCTTTCCAGAGACAATAGAATAGGGACAGAACCAAAGCTAGAAAGCAATCTGGTCAAAGGCAGCCAGARGAGTGTGCAGGAGGAAAAAACAGCCAATATATGCAGTGGACAGTCTCCATTTCTCTTCTGCTATTCGTGCTCAGCACTCACAAGGTGCGTAGGAAGGTCTGAAGTGAGGGAAAAGCACAATATTGGAAACGGAGTGTACTGGGGGGTCCCAAGATTTTGAGATGAGGGTGGACTCTTTTCCGTGCTTGGGAACAGGAGGAGGGCGGGGAGCAATGCAGGAGAGAAAGGAAAAACAGCTTTGTGGTTAAAGTACTTAACTGCACAGCCTCYAAGCGCCTAGGTGCGAGTCTGTGTCCCACTAATGTCGGCTGAGACACTGGAGGGACTGCACACGGTCTTTACATTGCTTTTCTTCACTTCTCCTCCTCAATCAAGAAGGTACTAATCCTATTTTCCCCTCGTCCTTTACYTGCCATCTCTCTAAATTGCAAGCTTTTTGAGACACAGTGTCTTTTGCTATCGATAGCATGTTCAAAAAATAATGCTGTACCACGGAGGCTGCCGGTTGCTCTGTCAGGTTGTGTATGATGATGAGAAATAGGAAACAGACAGAAACACAGAGATAACTGTAATTAAATGTGAGACAATCTGTGCAGTCCCTAAGTGAAAGGAATATAGAAGTTTGGGGGAGGTATTTATAAAAACATAAGGGGCAAAGRATGACTGTTTTGGGGCAGAAGCCTCTAAGTATCTGGAAGACCAAAGGGAAAGCAGAAGCAAATGTGATTTTAGAAACAGGTCCTCCTGGAGGAGAGAAATCTGACGTGAAGAAAACAGGATAGAGAGAAGGGGGACATTGTGTGAGAAAAGCAGCATCTGGGATTCACATCTGAGTGGCACGGTGGAATTGGAGCAGAGCAGATAAGTTTGCTCTTAATTTCCCGATACACTGGAGCGGTTTGGTGAAAAGGATAATTTCTTTCCCAGTGTGCTTTTTGCTTAAATACTGTGATTTGTGTTTCTTTTGCTCCCTGCCTTCCCACCTCATGTTTCTTTTGTCCTCTGCCTCCCTACCTTAAAAAAATTGTATCTGAAACACTGCTGAATTAATTCTACCAGGAGATAAAAAATTCTGAAGGTCACATAGCAATCATAGAAAATTTGGGGTTATGGSCACAAGTCAAGCAGGCCAAGGAGGGCTAGGAATTAAGAGGTATCTGRTTCAATATCAAAGCAATGGATGTGGATATGCTGCAGAGCTTTAAAAGATYCTCAAACACTATTTCTTCCCTTTACATGTGGTGTTGATTTTGAACAYTGGTATTGTTTTTTGCTGCCAGAAAATCTTTTTAAAGCAAAATCCCTGCAAGAGGCAATTCTGCATGGCTGATAAGTCCAGCCAGAGAACAGAATCGCGGGATCCTGCATGGCACTTTCTGCTTTGGGCTCTGTTTCAGCAGAGGGTGTAAGCACGTCCTTCACCACCAGTGTGAGCCCAGCCTCGCTGACTGCAGCTGAACAACCAACTTTCCTACTTAGGTCTTTTTTGTGAAATGAATCYAGAGTGTTCAGCTTCTCATAGCACTAAGCTTTGTATCATCTTTGTTCATCAAATTTCAAGTATTTCCAGCAAGTTGCTCATGAGTAAGACACCATTCAGGCACTATGTGGCACTCACAATTGAAAGAGAGGTAGAATTTATCTGATAAATTATTCATCACTAATGATTTGGTCAGCTTTCCTGGATATATAGCCACAGGGATGTATGACACCTTGGGGAAGGCATCAGATAGAGACGCATTCAAAGAAAACTAGAGGAGAGGATGCAGACATAGATCCAGACTAATCTTTACAGGGAGAGGGAGAGCACCTGTGTGGCCTGACTGAATTAAGTTCTCTTTATAGGTGGTCAATTAGAAAACACAGAACAGATTAATAACTACCAGAAAACAAACAAACAAAAAAAAAAAAGGCAAAAAGCAAAAAACCAAACCACTAGCAACTACCTGTTTTCAGACATCTTTCCTGCGGCAGCTGTGGGTTCCAGCTAAGTGTGCAGAAGCTGAGCAAGAGCAAAGGCTAAATCAGGTGTGGTAAAGGGAGCAAATTTTCCCCAGCAAGAAGCTGCTGGTATCAGGGAAGAGGTTACTGGGAAGTGGCATGCTGGACTGAGAAGAGTCTTTGGGTGAGATAGGGAGATACGGGAGAGAATATTCAGTGTAGGCAGGATTAGAGCTGTGCAGAGTCTTAATCTAGGCAGCCCTTTCTCTACACCTTTATCTGTCCTGGTGCAGCCCCTGTGTGCTGCAGTGCTGGTATAACCTGGCCATAAAACTGGATTAACTGGCCCACGAGGATCATGGCTGAAATGAAGAGGAGCATGACAATATGCCTTTGTTTACATGTTCCTTCCTGCGAGTGCAACACAGATCTTCAGGAGACAAAGTGCTTAATTGCTGGTTTAGAGTGTCAGCAAATGAATGTGCATGAGTAGAACTGGTGGTAGGGGAAGGTTTTTTCTCTTTCAGAGTGCAGTCCATTTCTGCTAGTGTTTTCTGCAATAACAAGAGGTTATTTACAGGATGGCAAGAAAAAAAATCCCATTACCAGAGGGACTTATTTTTAAATAAAAATGACAAAATTACCTTTCTGATTCACCCCTTGGAGATACACCCTGCTGTCTCCCTCCTTCAGCCTTTTCTTTTTGGCTCTTTCCTACCAATGAAAAAAAAATCTAGTGGCTGTCTCTGATATGATTCCTAATTTCTTCAGTAACAGCACACAAGAACAGATCCCTGACAGTTCCTCTTACTCCACAATGTTTTGCACCCCAGCAAAAAAATCCGACTTGGACTCTGACCATCTGAGTTAATGACTCTTGGAAAACGTTAAGACCGAGTCCTTAAAAAATGCCATTCTACACCAGCCTCCCTTTCTTTTTTTTTTTTTTCTGGAAGTACAGTACAAAGCTCAGGGATAACGTGTATTTACRCAGTATTAAAAATGTAAGTTTTTTTTCTTTACTCTGCCAAATCTTTCAAGAATTTAACAAAGTTTTGCCTGATTGCTTGTCCTGATCTGGAAGCTTTGAATCTAAAGCTAATTTTATTTGTTGGTCCCTCTGGTCTCGTATTTACTCCCCTTTAACGAGGGAGACATGAAACCTGACTCCCCTTCCAGGACAATTTGACGCGGGAACTGTAAGAGGATAAAGTATTTTGAGAAAAGCACCCCAGGAGCATTGTGTTGCCTAGAATGGGGGAATGTTGGGGTGGTGTYTTTGGAACAGAGAATCGCTTCCGTGCAATCACTGTTTTCTGAGGAAAAAACAGACCCTCGTTCAGGCACTCTCCTCCACGGGAACSACAGGTTCTGCGATTCCATTTTCCCCGGATGCAATTCCTCTTTCTTCAGAGGGGCTTAATCCTGCCGAGGACTCGGGCAGTACCGGGGTGCAGGTGCAGTCCAGACATTGTGTGGGATTTTCACACCACCACTCACAGACACAGCGCCTTTGAAGCAGCCATTTATCGAGAGGCTCCTGCCAGACACCTGTTCCCCCCCCTCCGCCCCGGATTACCTCAGGCTTTACCTCTCCAAAAATCCCTACCTATCCACTACTGATTATCTCAGTTTACCTCCAAATGTTCATTCTTCCCCCTACAGATTACCTCAGATTTTACCCCCAAAATATGAATTTTGTCCCTGATAATTATCTAGACTTTACCAGCATAAAGATCCAATGGCTAGATATACCTTATTCCCAAATTGCTTATTCCGCACCTAAAGATTCCATCAGATGTTTCCTGCAAAACAGTTAATTTTCCTTAGAGATTACCTCAAGTTTTACCCCCAAAATTTTCCCTGTCACTACTGAGTACCTCATTTTTACCTCAGTATGTCCATTTTCTCCCCTAGAGATTATCTCAAGTTTTAGCCCCAAAATGTTYCCTTCCCATTCACTGCCAGACAGCATTGGTTTTACCTCAATGCATCAATTCTCTCCCCACATATTAACTCAGATTAACTCAGGGACAGCTTTTACCCCCAAAATTTCGTCTTCYTGTCCACTCCTGGTTATCTCAATTTTACCTCAAAAAATTTCATTCTCTGCCTTCAAGTTTTACCCTGAAAATCTGTCCTTCCTGCCCACTACTGATAACCTTGTTTTTACCCCAACATGTCCATTCTCTTCCCTATAGATTACCCCTCAAACACTCAATTTGTCCCCTAGATTTTACGGCGAAAAAAACCCCAACGATCAGGGGCAGAACCTTTTTCGGGGGGGGGGGGGGGGGGGGGTCGCGCCACCCCATGCCCTGAGGGGGCGCGCGGGGGGGCGCCTCAGTGCGCACGCGCCTCCCCCCATCGCCCGCCGGCGGGGTTGAACGAGCCGGTCTGGCCGCTCTGCGCATGCGCGGCGCCGCTCCGCGCCCTCGCCGGGAAAGTGGCCGAGGAGAAGGGAGGGAGGGGGGAGTCGCAGAGCCCGGGGCGCATGCGCAGAGCGGCGGCGGCGGCGCGGGGAGGGAGGGAGGAGAGAGGGAGGGCAAGGGGAGGGGGGAGGGTTTATCGCGCGGCCGATTTTTGGTTAAAATATTCAAAATGGCGGACGGAGGAGCAGCGAGTCAAGATGAGAGTTCGGCGGCGGCGGTGGCGGCGGCGGCAGGTAATCATTACTGCGTTTTACATATTCATATTCATACTCGCGCGCGCGGGGCGCACCCCCCCCCCCCCCCCCCCCCCCGCCCGGCCCCGCTTTGCCTAATTTATTAGTACTCAGGATTATTATAATTAACGGCACAGGAGGGAGCGGGGGGGGGAAAGAGAAGGAGAAGCAGAGCAGCCTCCCCGCGCTGGGGAGACACACACACACACCGTCTCTCCCGCACACGGAGCCCGCACGCCGGGGCACCGGCCATAGGGGCGATGGGCGGCGGCGGCGCGGCGAGGCGGAGGGGTCGGGGCGGGAGGGAGGGAGGGGGGGCACACACGCCGGGAGGGAGGGGGGAGGCAGCCCCGCACCCAAAAGCGTTCGGGGGTGGCTTGGCCGCCACCCGGCCCGCACGCCCACAATAAACCCGCTTTACATATTCATGGAGCGGGGGGGGGGAAGGGAGGGATGCTGGAGGAGCGGTCCCGGCGGGTCGCCCGAGTGGAGCAGGGTCCCCCCGGCGGCGGGGCGGAGGGGGTCGGGGGTGCTGGCCCCTGCTCGGGGCCCGGAGAGGCAGAAAGACGCGGTTTCTTTATCGCTCCTCTCGTTGCCCCGCTTCCCCGCAGCACCCCCCCTCCCGTCGTCCCCCCCCCAGCTGGGGTTATTTCCCCAGAGCCTGGGCCTTKCAGCGTGGGGTGGGTGGGTGCGGGGAAGGGGGCAGGAGGAGAGCGTGCTTTGCTTTTTCATTTAAAGCTCCCCCCTCCCCTCGTAAGGGGCGGGTTCGGTGGGGGGTGGTTGCGGGGTGCACGGGCAGGGCCCCCCCGTGCCCTTCTCTGGCGGGAGAGGGACCCCCCCGAGGGCTGCGTTTGCCCCCCGCCCCCTCCGGCTGGGTCCGCACCCCCCGAGGGCCGGATCTGCCCCGCCGCTGTTTGCCCCGCTCCCCCTTTGCCCCAGGGCTCCGCGGGAGCCCCCGGGGCACGGCGGTGCCGGTCCCGTCCTTCTCCCCCGCGCTCTCCCTCTCTTCCCTCTCTCTCCTTCTCATTTGAATAATGTCTAATTCGGGGAGGTTTATATTATTGAAATGGCCGCCCGGCTTTCCCCGCCTCTCATGTTTAGTAATTCAGACCTTTAATAACAGCCACTCAGAGCCCAACGCCGTGTTTATATTTTACATTCGCCCCATGTGCTTTTGTGGTTCAATATGATTCTTCTTTCTCGCTCTCTCGCTTTTTTTTTTTTTTTTTAAATTTTCTTGGCAAACCCATAGGGCCCCGAGATCAAACCCAGGCTGTGTGAGGAGAGGAGGGGGAGAGCCAGGCCCCGGCTCCTCTAGCAAGCTCCTAGGCCTCACTCTGCTGCTTGATTTATTTACTAATAACCAAAATGACCCCCCCATCTCCACTCCACCCCTGCCAGCAAAAACAAAACCCTCCTGGGGCTTGAGCAGCATCAGATCTGCTCATAGATTCTCAAACACTCATGTCTTTTAAATAAGGAGCTTATTTTTAATTTATAGCAACTCAAGACTGTAAAGCTGTTCCTTTCATATGTGCTTTTCATAGGCTTGGGCATTTTTGGTCCCTTTGTCCTTGATTCTTTTCCTTAAAGGAGAGTTGCTTCTAATTTACGTTTCCTGGCACTGAGAGAGCTATAGAAGACACACTCAAAATCTGAACAGCTTTCCTCCTCCCTCTGAACACAAACAGAATTGAATACATTGAAGATAATCTTATTCACCTTCTTTTTGCTTAATGTGGATGAGGTTTAACAGTGCAGTGTGTCAGATGCTTTTGTCACTGCTTGTATCTTTGACTGTTCTGGGTTGAGGGTTTTTTTTTTTTTTTTCCTTTCATTTAGATTTGGCTTTCAAGACAGAAGATACCACTAGGCAGTACAGGGTCTAGAAAGGAAGATAAGTTTTCTGTGACTGTGTCATAAGAATGCCAAGTGAAAATTGAAATTAATCCTCTTAAATTGTCTGGGGTAATTCAGTTTTTAACCAGATATTAGTCTACTTAGAAATAAAACAAATGGGCTACTTGATGAGGGAGACACAGTAATTTAAAATAGAAAATATTTATGCAGGGATGGGTTTCAAATAAAACTCTGTGCGTTTTCATTAGTGACCATTGTTTTCACCCTGTGGAGAAAAAGGACTGAACAGCAGGGTACTTCAGAGTAGCAGTGCCAGATTAGCATGTAAACATCTTTGAAACACTACTAGGAAGAGAGTTCACGTGCAAGTGCAGATGGTGTATTTCGTAGTTTGAGTCTAAATTTAATTTGTCACAAAATACTGCACTGCAGCTAATGAAAAGCATTTTGATTTAAAAAATAACGACTCTGATTATTTATCCTTTTTTCTTCACCCTCGACAAAGACAGGCCTTGAATACTGGAAGGAAAAAAAAACAGTGGAAGCTGTAATGAGACTGTTCAGGTGACTGACTGTTTTGCAGACCAACAGCACAAGGCTGGCCGGACAAAAAGCAGTAATATGATTTCATGCCTTAAATAGCATATGTTTTTGCACTCGCTTCACAAGATGTGGTCAAGCCGATGATGTCATTGGCCAGAGGACAAGGTGCAGTTAATTTGATTTATTGACCTGGGGTGAGGTGTAGCACTGAAACCTTCTCATAGGGAAACCATTTATCTGAGGACAATTTCCTTTATAGCAGCAATTTAACCACTGCTGAGACTGTAGATATTTTATCCAGCATGATAAAAATGTACATTGCGTCTTGCAAACAAAATTTCTTTGTCACCGACGTTTTAGTAATTTCTATAGAATGGAATAGTGGACAGTGGCCTTGTGCAGTCTTATGGCTGAGCTGGGGTTTGTAACACTGAATTCATGTATTTACATGCCAAAATATAGATACATGTTTGGGAGAAGTACATCTGTGTGCCTGTATTGTAGCTTAAAATTTTACTGGAACGTGCTGGGGATAGAAATGTGTCTTTACCAGTGAAGCCCGTAGGCAATGTGCTAGCATAATGTACCTTTTCCCAAACCTTGACATTACCTTCACTTGTCAGAAGGTKCCCAGACCGCTGTGTGGGTATTACTTTTCAGTCTTGAGTGTTTCTCTGAGTCTCGGACTTTTGTGTTAGTTCGTCACAGGTAGGTGTCAGATTGTAAGCTGTTCCTTGGACCATCTTTGTGTGTGTTGGGTCAGAGAGTAAAATAAACTTTTTTCTTCCCTGGCTGTTGTGAGAATGGGGGTTGTGCTACTGCTACAGTGCTTCCTAATTTTTATCAGGAGAATATGTGGTATTTTGACTTTTAATTTGTTAGAGACATAAGGCAGTGCCCTCCTGTGAAATAGTTCCACTGCCTGATTACATCTCTTAAATTACTAAGGTGATACTGCATTTTTTTATATTTTCTTTTTTTTTTCTTCTCTTTTTCAAAACTGACCAAAACATAGCAGTGTGACAGCCAGTTGRAAAACAGGCCAAGCTATGCCAGTCGCCGTGCTGCTGCATGTGGAGCTGAATTGGGAAGTTGTGTGTCAGGATAGTTTTAAAACCAGAGGAGCTAGAGCTTTCTTCTTACTTCCCACAAGGAAGTGGGGAAAATCTAAGCTTCCCATCCTGTCTTTTAAAGAGGAAAAAAAAAAAAAAATCTCAAGTTTGCTGTCACTATCAATTTCTCTAAGATTAGCCTGCAGCCGTAATTCAAGCAGTAAATGTTAATACTGACTCCCTGATGCTGGATACCTTGTGAATGCTTGTCTTGACGATGTCTGGAGGTGCCTTGCTTGACGAGATCGGTGAGGTTGCCTTCACTTTGGTCTGTCTGTTAAGCCCAAGGAAGCACCAACATACTCTGTGTTGGCAGTCTCTTTTGTGTGAAGAAGCACTGTTCCTACTTCAGCTTGATAATAATAATTTATTGCCCAGAAAAATGAGGTTTGGAGTACCATTGTCACTTAAATAATAGTTGGCAGATTTCAAGCGGTAAATTCCGCGTTTAGAGTACCACACTTCTGCTGTTTTGTTTATATCCAGATGTGTGAGGATGCAAAGAATCCTGAGGTAAATGTTTTGCCCATGCTATCAAGGATGTTTTGGTTGGGTTTGTCTGTCATCCAGTTTCTTTCTGTTAAATAGGGTGCAAATTCTTCCTAGGCAGGTTTGTTTACTCTCCTGGTTCTCTGGCAAATTTGCAGTAGTTTTTTGTAGCATGCACCAAGTATTTATTTGTTTTCCTTCAATTTTGACTCCTGTGGGGTTCAAGACTTCAAAAGAGGTTGCAGCKTCATTTTCTATTCCTCTTAAACTCTTGTTGCCCTCAGGACAATAATCTTGATACTTCTGTTTTATACAGCTGACAATTAGGCAGCCTCTGCTCCTTGCACTTACAGCTTTATTATTTTTATCTTGAGAGAATCAGTGACAGTCCTGGCAAATGACTGTCTTTTTTGACATACGTATTTTGAGTCTTGGTGACAAAGCTGTTGTCAAAAGAAGGTGTTGAACAAAATTAAGTATGATTTGAGCATCCCAAATGTGATGTGCTTGGCTGTGCTTAAGCTGGAATGTGAATGAAAGACTATCYCGTGTTGCTGGATAGACTTACAGTGCTGGCTGTTCGATACAAGCAAAGATTTGCTTCTGTGTTAACAAATCCCTCCYTTTTCCAAATGTGCTTCATTGTTACACAGGGCAAGTTAAGTGTGGGAATTGTTGGGCTAAGTATGGGAGATAAATTTAAGGGAAGATACTGGTCTTAGWTAGTGTGTATTAAATAATTGCTGGCATTTCACATGAAACGGTTTGACAATACTAATCTGAGGGAAAAAGGATCCATAGATGTATTTTACTTTCTGTAGCTCTTTGCATTGAATTTCTTGAATTGTGTGAATAGGCCCTTATGCTGCTTCGTGTGCACTTATTTTTCTCTGTAGAAAAGGAAATAATTACTTAAGATCTCAGTATTATTCCCTTCCCTAGTTTCTTATTTCACAACTATCTTGGAAATATCCACATTTGCTAACTGTATTATAT
Organism: Malurus melanocephalus; assembly: GCF_030028575.1. Lineage (NCBI taxonomy): Eukaryota > Metazoa > Chordata > Aves > Passeriformes > Maluridae > Malurus > Malurus melanocephalus. The sequence goes on from NW_026623253.1 coordinate 3,098,179, forward strand.
ATGTGAGCTTTATAATGCATTACAAAGTCTTTGCAAAAGGAGTTTTTTTTTATAGACTCCTACTGACTAATTGAATTAGTTTAGGGTTAATAACACAGTTGAGTGATGAAGTGTTGGTTTAGTGTAGAGGATTTACTGGGTTCCAATTCTGAATTTGTCCCCAATTTTGCTTGCTTTGCTGTTCTGGGCTAAATCTCTGTAATGGGAATTATAGAGCACATTTTCACAGGGATGTTGCTGGGGGAAAAATTAGCTAACATTTTCTAGTGTCTCTGAAAGTAAGAGARCTGTGATTCTTCTGTTTTTACATGTAATCATCCAGGCTTGTGCCCAGGTTGAACTCTGCCGAGGATGTTTCAGTGCTGGCACTGTTGGCACACTCCCGTCAGTGATGAAGGCCTCCCGTTGTACAGGCACAGATTACTGTCAGTTCTAACTATGGTGTGATGCAGATCTGCTCCAGGGTATGTGGTTCAGTGACAGCTTAAATCAGCCAGAGCCTGTCCTCATCTTCCTGTGTGTTCCTGCCTCCTTCCCTGCACTAGTGCAGATGCTTGCTGGATTCCTTTGCTGAGCTAGTTCAGGGAATTAAATTGGCAGAAAACAAGCCTCGCCAAAAGTAATGAATAGTTTTTTTGTTGGTTTAGCTCTTTGAACTGGCTTACAATGAGATTAGACAAATAGCGGTACCAATCAAGGAAGGGAACAAGAAGCACATGTGTTGACCCAAGTCTTCTCGTAATTTCATTCTCTCTGATGGCTTTCCTGTTGGCCTAAGTGGGGACTCATGCTCTCGGTCATGTGATCCTGCCACTTGGCACCTGTCCTAGTATTTCACTGATATCCAGGATGCTGTGGGTTAACTTGTTAACCTGGTGGAAAAGTAGCCCCAGATCATTTTACATCTTTGGTTTATGAAGTTGGTTCCACAGGGATCTTGAAGTGCAAGCAAGGGGGTAAAAGAACCATGCGAGTGAAAAGTGGAATGAAGGGAAGGAAGGAAAGAGGGAGGGAAGGAAGGAAGGAAGGGAAAGGAAGTTTCCTCTTTTCAAAAGAAGCAGCAAGTATTCTGGTTAGCTTTTCTTTTAGATTGACATAAACCACTGTGAAACCACAGCTGATTGAGTGGATGAGCTGAACTTGATCTAAAATGGTACTGGCCAAAGGGAAGCTCTGGGCACTATGCTGGACCTTCTGGTAGCAGTAGGCTGTGCATATCATGGAAGCCTGCGATGAAACTGCATCTAAGTAGCGTACTAGTGTAGAAACSAACAGATGCTGAAAATTTGGTGTGGTTTGTGCTGTCATAGGTATGATTGCATTAATGGTAGCAAGGGCAGAAACTCAAATAAAAATAGTGGAGGAGACTGTTAAGTGGTTCCCATTATTTTAGTGCTGTTTACAGTGAGACACGTCTCTWAAAAGGGCTGTGGCTTTAAAGGACATATTGACAAAAGTACTTGGGAAATTACAGACACCATTACTTCTGCTAAATTTTGGACTGATGTCCTTGTAAAGCAACCTTAAAAAAAAACCCCAGCAACCTCAAGTGTAAGTGCTTCAGCCATTTACTATGATCGTTCTGAGRCAGATTTATCTTTTCTATAAATTGTAATATTGTGACAAGGAACCTTTTGCTCATCATTACTTTTCTTTTTTTCTTCCCAGAAATCTGATTTGGCTGTATAGAGATGAAGTAGCATATATAGCATGTTTGACACTGTATGACAGGACATGAAGCTTTGKAAAAGGAAGATATGAACAGCTGAGTTACTAAAATAGTAAATACAGTTGAAGACTTAAAAATAAGTGTAGAAAAACCTGTTGAATCAAGCTGGAGGTGTAGCTTTCTTCTTTTCCCCCCTCCTTTTCTTTGAGGGCTGGTAGGAAGTCACCATCTTTTTTGCAGTGAGCTCCTTCGCTGTTTGTTCTCTTTGTCCTTTCGATGATTCAGTTTTATTTGAAAAATACCATGTGACTTAGTAATTTGTGCCTGACCATACCAGTGTGAAGTTGTGGCTTTATACTACTTGGATGCAGCAGAGGGAGAGGAGTGTACAATGAATACAGGTAGAAATGATTCAGATGTTTGAATCACTCATTTCTACATGATCAGTTAATACAGTCTACTGAATGAGAAATGAGATTCAAGTTTCTTTCAGGAATTCTGTTGGCAAAGATTAATTTCTAAGTATTCATAATTCTGTTTCTTATCTGCTGATCTTTAGTAAGTTTTTGCTTTTGTTTGAATTTTCAAATGTAAGTTTAAATAGATACTTGCATTTCTCTAAGGCTGCAGAGAGATGGGTTTGCCAGTAAATGTTGCCTCCCCTCCCTACCAGCTCCTCTGGGAGCATTTCCCTCCGATGCATGTACATACACACACCTGCATGCATATATGCTTTGGAAAAAGTAACAGAAAGCTTGGACTGGGGACAGCTTCTTCTAGCTTTGATTGTAGTAGAAGACATTACTGCTTCTGATTGTTGGTGTTTCCTGTTCCTCTGCATCTGTTAGTGGGTCTTTCCATTTGGGTACCTTCTAATCCATTTCAGTTAAAATCAGCTGTATTAGTAAAGGCTGTGATCTGAATTGCCTAAAGTAGCCCTGATTATTCAGATTGAAACCTGTGAGGGATCCTTGGAGTTGCTTTGTCATTACACCTGAGGGTACAGTTCATGTTACACTTAATCCAGTTTAAGGGTGCTCAGCTGTCCACAAGAAGAGGGGACATAAACATGGTAAGTATTTGGCCATGACTTCATGGACTGTTGTCCCTTTTGACAGAGACCCTGTAAAACTATCCTGGCTTGTGGAAATGTGTTGGGGTTGTATGAGGAGAGTGGAGGTAGAAGGACAAAGGGAGCAGTAGCTGTCCACTTGTAAAATCTGTTTCTGAATGAGGCTATCTGTTAGCAGTGTTGAAACCATGGAAACTTTTTGGGTATTATTGACTTTGCAGTGATACTTCCCTGTTTTTAATGAATTTATGTTGATTTGAACTACACAGATCTTTATCTATTTCTCAGTCATGTGCAAAGCTGAAATTTCGTGGCATTTGGGAATGTAATCAAAGGCACTATCCCCGTGCTTGTCTTGTTTTTATATTCTTTTGTAGTTGCCTGTTGTTGGAGGAGAGTCGGGTAGATCTCTGGTCAGAGCCAGGATGGTGATTTTAGTTCTCTTTCAAACAACAAGAAAATACCTTCCCATTTATTTCCCAATGCATTCTAAGTTTTGTACCTGGCTCCTTTTCTAAAGTGTTCAGGAGCACCATAAAAGAGTTTAGGTGAGATTGTGTTCCTTGTCTGCTCTGCACATTTTCAGCTCTGGGTGAAGTTGCTCCAAGGGCTTTTCTAATAATTTCTGGTTCCCTACCAGGGAGCTGGAGAACTGGCAGCTTCTTTCACTCTTGAAGTTTGTGTGGATAAGAGAGTGGATGTTAAAAATTCAGTGCCTCTGTTACTACTTCATGTAAAAGTTCTGCAGCTGAGCAGATTTTCGACTCCTTAAGACTAGTTGAGGGTCTTGAATGTGAGAATTATCCTACAGACAGGACTGCACAGATCTGTAAATTTTGAGTTATTTTTATTTCCATACTATCCCTTTACTCATTACAGTGGGAGACMGTGGCATTGTAAAGAATATCTCCTCTCAGTTCTGAGAAATTAAAATCCTATGTTTTATCGTTTTGTGATTCAGTTTGGTTTGGAACCAGTTGCAAAGTGGGTGCATCTTATATGGTTCATTTCAGTGGTGCATAAGGGATTTGTTCCGAATATACTGAGGTGGGAATAAAGGCCAATGCCTCAAAACTTGCTGAGATCATGCGGTCGCCATCCCTGGTTTGGAAAAATGACTTCATCAGTATAAATCTCAGCACAGTTAAAATTGAAAATGGATCCAGGCACATCTTGCAGCATATTTTAGTATTATCTTGAGTAAACATGACTATTTCTAAACGAACAGATAAATTTAGTAGATACAGCATTGTATTTAAGTGTTTTAGACTTAAGTATTCTGTAATTGTGGATGATGGACTCTCAACAGTGGGAAGAATTTTCTATATGGAAGTTTGAGTAAAGGCATGAGGAGTTAGAATAGTTGTTTGGCATCTTAAATCCCTTAGCCTTTCTCAACTTGATTTGCTGGGGGAGCGAGGAGGGATGGGTAGTGTTTCTTTTGTCGTGTTGTCTCTATAGTCAGGTTTGCAAGTGGTTTTGCGGCATCTCTGTGCATCCTAGCAGAACATTTTCAGTTGTTCTAATAGGGATAAATGAATAATACAGTAAATACCATGTACAGAGGTGGGCCAGCACCTACATCTTTGCATTCCTCTATCTAGTATTAACATAAGCAAAAGTTAAACTTAATGGATGGACTGTTGGGGAAGACCTAATTTAACAAGTTCATTTTAAAGTCATGTAAAAAGCATTGTAGAATTGTGAGCTAATCCATACTTTTCTGTGTGCACTCACAGAAGACACATTAGTTGCTTAAGGCATCAATTAATCTGTCAATCTTTCAAACAGCAAAATCAGTTGCAGACATGGTGGTTTTTTTATTACTTATTAAGCAGTGATTTTTTTGTGTAAGAGCTAGAAATGCTGTGTGTATTAATGAGGAAGGAAATGTTGTTGCCATTGGTCCTGTGTTTATGTCACAGATAGGTTTGTCAGTTGTGTAATATGGACACTTAAATTTGTACTTGGTTACAGAGAAGAGGAGAATTCTGTATTTGTGATGTAAGTTGCTTGAGGTTTTATCACGTTCCTTAGTTTTCTGTGTTTGTGGCAGTTGTTTTAACTGTATTTGATGTATTAGGATATGTGGTTGGAATCACAGTTGTAATCACCAAATGTAGCATCTGTTCCTAAGACTTTTAAAAACATGTGAAAGACTGTTCTTTTCCTTACATTTCTGTGTCAAGGAGTACACTGACATGATTCCATRATTTCCTTAGAATGTGTTGTCAACTTTAATAATTTCCCAAGTACATTTAATATTGTAGAACATGAGCTAAACTTGGGATTTTTGTGGTGTCATCATTCAAGCGGTAGTTATCATTCTTGGTTGTGTGAAGTAATTAAGAGAACACTGACGACAGAGGCATATGGGATACAGCTGTCTACTAATCATCAGTATCTGAAACTTATTGTTTTATCCTTTGCATTCTCTGCTTTATCCAGTGTTCATTTGTTGAGACAATCTTCATAAAGAAGCTGGAGAGGGCAGGTTATTGCCGTACTTCTGGCCTTTTGTTTTGATGTCATCAGTGTGCTTGATATCAGTAGAGAAAGTGTCCTACAAAGGCATGAAGCCAATGTGGAAATGTGCTGTTAATTTGTAACTAGGGCAGTTTTGTTTCATTGGAAGCTGAAGAACCCCCGTCAGTGTTTACTGAAACTGTTTAGACACACTAATTATATATAGTTGTGTGGAAGTGTTCTTTAGTCCAGCAATAATTTACGGATTGCTCTTTAACAACCATTGAGGTAGCAAATAAGTATACTTTACTGTATAGCCTGGTCTGTTTGTTAAAATCTATTTTGAAAYAATTTCTTTGGGGCTAATCAGCCATAAGGTTGAACTGTGAAAAACTATCTGCTATTACTGAACTGCAGCTCTTGACTTTTGTATTCAGCGAGTTAATTTGAAGCAGTTAATTTTCAGGTGTGCTTTGCTTCATGTGCCCTTTTAATACTGATTTATTCCAACAGATTTTTTGGCTTGTAACATCAAACGGGGCACTTGCGTATTTTGTTTGTAAGTGCTGGTCACAAACATAATTGTGACCTGATACATTGGCAACTGTTTCTTTTTAGTTTTTGAAGCTTTCATGTTTGTGATTGGGGAGGAGCTGGGAATGCAGATCTGCCTCATGTGAAATAGGACTGTTCAGAGGAAAAGGGTTGAGGTTTTTATTTGCAAGGAGGCTGTTCTGGGAACCCTGCAGATTTGAAGCACTGTGTTTAGTCAGCGCGTGAAAAACCGTGACTGGGGTTTGAAGGCGCTGCTCGTGCACTCCTTAAACAAAAGGAATTGTGGGCTCCAAATGTGGAATATATTCTTTATCAGTTCTGCTGCTGTGTGACAGTTTCAGTTGGCTTGTTGAAGTAAGAAATGGAAAATGTTGTTTACTGAGGATTTTTTATTTTTTTTTTTCTCCTCTGTTTTGTGTCTAAACTGAGTTTTGTTGTATATGACTGCAGTCATATGCATAGAAGAGGAAGACAAGGAGAGGAACTACTCTACTGGAAAAATGGAGGAACACTGGAAGAAAAATATATTTTTTTCAATTAGACTATTTTTATCATGTATGTCAGACCTCTGTATATGTACCAGTGTGTTTAAAAAGTGTCACACCAGGTGAACAAAACAAGAGGTGTTGGAAAAGCACTCCACTTACAGTAATATCTTATTTCCTRTGTTGTTGACTGGATTTTTGTTCAAATAAGAACATTTATTTTGTGGCGGCACAGGTGCTTCTTGATTCTGCAGTGAAGGCAGTATTCTGTGCTTGATACTAGCTAGTTGCCATGGCAACAATTATGATGTCATGAATTCAGTATAGTGACTTCACTGCAGTGTATTTTATCTTTATTCTCAGTTTTCTTCAGATCTTTCTAGCAAGCTAAAAGGCACCTGCATGCCATCGTGTGACTTGTTTATTATACGAATCAGGCCAAAAAGTTTGCTGATCGACATGGAGAGTACAATTTTTAATCACTAAAATGTGGTGGTTTTTGTCTGGGAGAAATGTATTTTTAAAACTGAAAATGTGATACTAGCAGTGTCGTGTTATGCCTCTTCTCCCACAATTGCTAGTTCATTCCTGGATTTCTTATTCCTGTATTCTATAGAAACAGGTGAAATGTTCTCTTAGTCTCTTTTCATGTGTTTGTTAACCCACAAATTGCAGCTGGAAACTTCCTGCCCATCAGCTTTGGAAATGGTCAGCTGCTTTCAGCCTTCTGAGCACTTCCATTTATCACCAGGTTGTGTACCTCCATTTCACAGGTAGCAGAGCTGACCATTGTGTGCTTACTCTGTCCTCTGTTGCTTTCTGATACTGAAAAGAGAAGTGTTTAGCATTTTTTTCTATTTCTGAAAATTATATGATTTCCAAATTTAGCCCCAGTAAAAATGCCWGTAAAAACACTGAGTTTGACTAGCCTGCATTTCTTTTGTTGACATAACTGTGTGTCTGTTTAGAGCTGGCTTATTGGCTTAACTCAAAGGTTGCCTGAGACTTCTGGGCCATCTGATTTTACATTATCAGTGGGTAGTGCAGAGCGTGTTAAAGTGATGTGCCAGGTACTTTTTGTAAGGTTTTTGTTTTCTCTTTGGCGCATAAAAGGTTCTTTACCTTTGGCTTAGTTTGACCAAGGTAGTTTCTCCATATAGAGAAGGCCTATGTTGTAAGCATCCTGGAAATGTGCTGATTTCTTCCCAAGCCTTCTTGCTGTAGCTCTAGTTTGCATTAAATTATATTGAGCATGAAGCTGTTTAGGTGAGTTTGGAATTAGGTGGCCTTTTCACATTTTCCTTCCTCTGAAGAAAAATGGAGTTTTTAAAAGCACCCAGTAGGAAAGGCATCCWCTGGGAGGGTGTCATGGACAACACATAAGAAAGATGAAGAACATAATGGGGAAAACAACGTTACAGTTGTCTTTCTGCAGAAGAGAAATAATACCCTGTGTAGCCTGTCATTTGTGATAAACATGTCATGGGAGTTGAGTTGTGACATGCTGCAACTGGAATTAAGAAAATGTGATTGAGATGTTTTTGTTAATGAGCTACTGACAGAACAATCTACAAAGTACTGTGGCAGGTACTGTTGTTCCCAATTACCTAAATGCTTGTTCTTGTACTTGAAGATTTGCTGGTTTTTGTTGGTAACAGCTCTGCTTAGTAGCTTTTCTTTAATCATCGTGAATATGCCAGTGATGGGGTAGCTTGTGTTAAATTCTGTAAATGTTTTTTTAACATTACAAAATTATTATAATTTATATTGTTATAACTTGTTATAATGTCTATGCACATGGAGGGGTTTATATACTTAATACACGCATGATTTGATTTCTTAAAGTTTTTAGACTCCTCAGTCTAACCTTTGTTATTTAGGTATTGGGKTTTTTTTTGTTTGTTTCATTCTGTTAATTTCTTTTCTAAATGTGTACCTTTTCGCGATGCAATTGGACATAGAACTAGAGAATCTTATTTAGGCTTTCTTTCCCACAAAATGTTGGACCAGGTGATTTCTTGAGATACCTTCCAAGCTGGGCTAGTCTAGGATTGTAGGATTGAACTCTTGGAAGGAAGAACAGCTTTCTTAATGGCAAACTGATCTAACGGTGCATGAAAAATTACTAACTCAAAACAAAGTTTTTAGTCATGTGGAGATGAGATGATTCAGTTCTCAATATGAGAAATTTGCATGAATTACTTGGATTTAGAAATTAGTATTATGGCAGTTCATAGCAGACTGAATATATATGGAATTTAAAGCTCTGGACTGTTGGCAATGACAGTTCCTCTGAAGGGAAGTGTAAGAGCAAGGGCAGTGTAAAAGGGACAAGGGAAGTGTAAAAGTTTTTTTGAGTGCTTGGGGAAAGTGGTCRCATCTACAGTGCTTCAGTATGTGAAAATGAAAGGAAATTTGAAATGGACAACTCAAAACCAAGTTTTACCATGTGAGTCACTTGTGTTTTGTGAATGGATGAGCACGTGGCCTGTCTGCAACAGATAGAGCAGAAAGGAGCCTACTGCATTTTCTGAAACTCGACATTTAAGAGACTGGGATAATGATGTGGTGGAGAATGACAACAAGAAAACACCCACCCCACAGTTTTATTTTAGAATGATTAAATGTAACAGCCAAAACTTTCAGTGCTTTTATTCCACTCCAAATGCTTCTATGAGAACCAGTTATAATCTTGCCCACTGGGACTCGGAAAATAAATAAGCAAATTGGAATTGCCTCAGTTAGTGCTCTGCTTCTACTTAAAAATACAACATAGAAACCCAATGTAGAACATTAGCTCCAATTTCACATTACAGGCTTTTACATGTTCTGTTTATACAGGGATGCTAAAACCGACCTTTTAAGTTATTACCAATTCCAGTAGTGCATGGAAAAATAGCAATTGGTGAAAGTATGGGAAAGTATTTGTCTTGTGTTTCAGGATACAGTGCCAGTGGCTTGAGTTTGTGTTTGATCAGTCTCTAATGTTTTTAGTTTGGCACTTTTTTGGTTGCAGCTTTGAAGACTGTTCCTCCAGGTCAGCAGTTTCAACAGGGATTTCAGTCAAAAGAGTTAAAATGTTTGGATGAATCTTGTTGCTGTGCCTGCTTCACAGTCCAGAGCCAAATCTGGTTCAGAATTGGAGTGTGAAAGAGAAGTCAGCAGAAGAAGGTGGAGGTTTGAAGGGCTGCTTGGCTGTTGTAGATAAGTTAGAAGGTTGGAAGTGCCAGAGAGTGGTCTCAGGGGAAGTACCTGGTGAAAAGCTGCACCTCTAAACTTGGTCCTGCTTAGGAGTCCCCTGTGCTCCCTTRAGCCATCCATGGGTTCATCTATCATCTTTCTGGTTATCAGGTGACCTAACCCAGCAGTCCTTTGCTGCTTCCAGTCTGTTGAGGAAGGCTATGAACAGCATCAGAGGTAGATCTTACCTTCTAACAAGAACTCTGTCTTTAGAGGACAAGGTTTTATTGCTGCATTTCTTGCAAAGACTTATATAGAAAATTCTACATATCATCTTTCAAAGCTGATTTGAAATTTATTGTTTTGAAAGCAATTGGGAAAATCTTTATCAGTACGGAGGGGCTGGTCTTAGCAAGCATTTGTTAAAATTGTTATAGGTGAGCTTTGAATTAAAAATTTGCGTTAATTGGGAGCCATGTGAAAACCTCCATGACAAATTTGTAAATGGAGATGGGTGCTTCCCCCTGTAGCCAGGTCTGTGACTGGGAGTGCTGTGGGATGGAGGTGACATGGTTATCTTGGCCTCAGCAGGCTGCCTGGTTCCCTTTTGCTGCAGCTCTGATTCAGATTACCCAGCAGTCCCCGAGCTTTGCAATGATCAAACGATACAKCCCTCACGGAAAAATGTGCTACTCAAAGCTCTGTGTGGCTCCTGTAGCCAACTTGATCTATACAATGGGAAATAGGAAAGCCTTCTTTATCTGATTAAACAGCCGACTTTGGCATGAAATCTCCTTTTTAAAATCAACTTGCTGGAAGTGCTATGACAATAAAAATGCCTTCTTTTTCCTCTTGTTGTGAAAGCAAAAAATTGACTGACGCTTCCTCGTTTCATGTATTACTGCCAGAGCATTCTCTGTCATTCTTTGAGTTTAATCATCAGATGTGATACCCTGGTTGTATTTAAGCACAGAACTTTTCAGTGCGCTATTAACTGCTGGTATCTGTGCTACATAAGGGTTTCTTCATGGTGACATCAACTCTTGTTTCTTCTTGCTTGTTGTAACGATGTTAGACAAATTGATAATAAAATGAATTATGTCCCAACAGTAATCATTAAGTTACAGTCATCAAATTGAATATAAATAGTGTCAGGATAAACACATTTGAGTCCTGAATTTCTCTTTAAAATGAACGTAAATTTTGGGAAATAACTTTTAACACATATATTTTAAATGTAAAATATATACATATTTAACAAGAAAAATTTTGATAAAGTTGTCTGTATACATAACGGGAAAAAAAAAGGCAAATTAATTGTGTGTCTTTTATTTCAGTGAGCTCTATGAATGTCTGTATATCTGATTTGAACCTACTGGGTCTTGCCTGCCAAAGCTCCATCTGCAGTCAGTGTAGCTGATGATTCAGATGATGAAGTTGGCCTTTACTTCCAAAGAGGCATAGAAACACATCCCTGTTGTATCCAGATCACCATGCATAAGCATTTCTTAATGAACTTTCAAAGATTAGCCTAATTTCTGGTTCTGATCTGGTTTCTAGTTTTGGTTCCTCCAGATAATCTTGATTACTGAGCACTTGGGAAAGGCCATGCTGTTTAAACACTTGGTGTCTTGCATAAGATTCTCTCCTTCCATACCAAACACACGTGTGCATTGCTGCAGTGCAGTGGTGGAGGAAAGATTTTGGGGGAAAGGGAGAGGAAACACGAAGGTAGAGGAATAAGCCTTTGGAAATGGTTTGGAGAAAGATGTAAAAGGAAGAGAACAACTCTAGGAAAAGAATACTCTGCATATTCTTTATAAATAATGCATCATGTAGGTGAGCTTCACGTCTACGTCTGTGGTGCAGCAAATAGAGATTTGCTTGGTTGTAAATGCCAAGTGTTGTTGGAATAAATGAAAGAATAGTCACGAACTGTGAAGGAGAAATCTTGGGATCACTGGAYGTTTTCTTTTGTCATTCCATTATCKGTTTGTATGCGTAATTAAAAAAGAGCAATTGGAATAAAAGCAGTGTTTAAGTCATGCAATCTCAAGATTTTGGGTAGAGATTGGTATTTCATCTGGCTCCCAAGATTTGTGGTGTTTGCATTGGCTTCTGCTTCTCAGATAGCATAGATAGTAGAAAAAAAAAGATATTTACAATAAACACTATCTTTCATCTAGTCTTTGTGAGCACTATCCRTAATTGCACGCACAATTAATTATAGGATGAAGATTGTAAACAAAGTTGATGATAAACAATGTTGGTATCTAGTCAGAGTGAAGAAGAGTTTCATTCAGATGTTGTCTTAATAACAACTTTTGTCCACAGCCCTTTCAGCAGAGAGGGCAGCATTCTTGGGTCTCTGAGGGGATCTCAAGATTCCACATAGGATTTCTAAGAATGATTTCAGTTCTGAGAGYATGTAGAGCATTATATGTGGGACGTGTCTCTTCCAAGCTAAAAGAATTCCCTTTACCATCATGTTTTACTAAATACACGTATATTACAACAGTTTTGTTATTTGACCCAGAATTAAATTAATATCTAGGGGCTATGCAACTCAACTGGTTGAGCTCTGTTGGTGGGTTCATATTTTAATTTGGGTAGTGAATAGAATGGGGAGAAGGCATACAGACTTTTTAGGAAGAACATGGATGTTTGATATTTCCTGTTCCAGAACCTTTGCCTGAGAAGCTGTATTGGATTTATTTCCCTTTTAGATTTATAAAAGCTATCCTGAACACTCAGCTGTTTAAATACTGGTGTGATGTGCCACTGCAGAGGCGTTTTACTTTCATATTGCTTTCATTCAATAAGATGCGCATTTTTYCTGTATAAATGAACTCATATTCAGTAGTGCAATTGATGAATTCTCCACCTCTTTTTTTCCTGCTGTAACACTGGCAAACAGTGCAGTTCATCCAGGTGTCAGTGCTTTTAGCTGTGTGAGCAGAATTTTCTAATGAGGGGAGGAAACGGTAAGAACTGGTTTGAAATCACTTTTCAAGTTCCAAAAAGAAAAAAGAAAGCAAAGCCATCTTAAAATTAACAGCTGGAGTATTATTCTTTATGGCCTTTCAGTAGGAAAAGAATAGAGGTGGATTTTTTTCTTTGGCTTGTATAAGTGCAACCTTACACAGTTTTCCTCTCATTTTTCTCTCATGTTCACCCCTCATCTTTATTGTAGAAATGTAATTCCTCTTCTGATGTCTTTCCTCTGAGGTTTGTCCTCTGTGACGCAGACTTAGTTCGGTTGACACAATCTCTGATTCTGTTCAGTTCTGCTCCTTTTTTTTCATCATGTCTCACCTTATTTTTGGTCAATTAATTTTAATGATCTTTTTAGAGAAACGCTTTCTTTTATTTCTGGGTCTTTTTTTTTTCTGGAGTCCAAGTAAATTGAAAGCAAAAATAAAGCCATGCTGAGTGGTTTTAGGGTGCTTAGGATAGAGTAGTGTCTGCCCAATGGCGCTGCACCCCATCTTGTGAATAAAGAACTTGAGTAAGACACAYATTTCTGGGCTCTAATTTCTGTTTTCTTTTGGCAGTGGGGGTGGGATTAATCACATTTAAGTAATGTTTTGAATATTTTGGTGTGGACTCCTTTTCTTTTTCTGTGAAAATATTTCTCCAAGGAACGTCAATAAGGTTTTTCCTCTCCCCATCCCCAAACTCCCAAGAGATAAATGAGGATGTCCTTCCCCATCCAGGCTTGCCAGATCATAGATGAAATACTGTGCTACCTGAAGTGCTACCTGGCTTCTGGCTGAGTGGTCATAGGAGCTTTTTTTTCCCTGCTCCAGCATACATGTATCCTCTTCGGAATGACTTCCTAGGCTTTATCGGGGTCGACTTGCACAATACTGAGATACAAYGCTTCTGCTACACAGCTCTTGATTTTTATGCAGTTGAGTAGTTGAGGCAGATGATGGCTTTCATTTAAGTAGTTTCTTTTTCCTAAAGCCAGTGGTTTTGATGACTTTGAGCAGCAGCACTGAKGTGTTTACCTATAACTGAGTAAAAAGTATTTTGAAGTGGGAATTGGGACAGGAGGCTGCATAATAATCACAGACACACACATGAGTTCTGCAGAAACAGGTTGGCCAGAGAAGGATATTTGGTACTGTTAGAGACTCCAGTGTGGGGCAAAAAACTGTTATTCAGATTGCTTTGTAGCATTGATGCTTCCAGTGAACAGAAACAAATGTTTGGCATACAAAATCTTACGACTGTTTGATAGAAGATAGTCCAAGTTTACAGTAATAAAAGCCTATTTCGTATTTATAGTTCTAGCAAGGAAGTTTTTTTTGCCCTTAGAAAGTCCCTGTAGGAATAGAGAGTCTGTAAATGCATTACAAGTTGTGTCTGTAAACTGGCAGCACAGTGCAAAGCTGCAGTTGAGTGCCAGAACTTGCATTTGTATAGAAACAAATTTTCATAGGCCTTTTCTGCAAAATGATGTGTTCTGAAATTTAGAACAGTCACTTGGAAATGCCTTCCATGGGTTTTCAGATTATGGCAGTTGGATCACTTTTCAATTGACTAGCAATTTGAAGGTACCCTCTGCCTTCCTGAAGTCTTGAGTGTGAAGCTGATGCTGCAAGAATGTGCTCTGCTTGTTAGAGGAGTCTTATCAGTAGGCTGTGCTCTAATTCAAAGTAAAACTGAATGGACAGATACTCAGGAGTTACATGGCACTTCCAGGCTTTCTTCCTGAGAAGCCATCTCTTGGTGCCTGCTGTTCTGTCTAAGGCTACCATAACCCATGATCCTCAATTGCAGAGAATTGAGGGCTCTCTCTGAGCTCCTCTTTCATTTGATGGAGTTCTAGCTGTTTCACGGAAAGACTGCTTGCCCTTATACAACAAATATCTTATTAATTGTGCTGGTTGACGACAACTGAGAGGAAGTTACATGACAAGGTAAAGACTCTTAAGAAGTAGCARTAGTTTCAATTACTTTGTTTCATTTCAGAATAAGGATTTTGTCATTATAAATTTTAAGATTAGCTTTGGATTCCTTCAGCACCATGCTWTGAATGGGTCTAATCCTACAAAAATGTGGAGTACACGTTTGCTCTTCATGTAAAAGGAGAAAATATTTCTAGCTGTAGTAATTCTAATTAATTTAATGATATCGTGACAGTAAGAGTCTAGGAATGCTATTATAATTCAGTCACATAATTCATGGTATTATAATTCAGTCATATTTAAGAACTCATTTTTGCATATAGATCTTGGGCACAGCATGTCCATTCATCAGGATTCTGGTAAACCCGTGAAAAACTGTAAGGATGAAAGAATAAGAGCTGGTGGAGGGATGAATAGGGATATTTAGAATGTCCTTTGTTGCACTGTACAGCAGTTCTAGCCAGGAAAATAGGCTGGATGTTATCTTTTTCAAATAAGAAATTTGGTGTGCGTGAGGAAATTTGCTGAAAAGTACCGCCTTTCAAAGGATCATAATAAACCAAAGGTCTCAGTAWTGTCTTTCCGCTTTTTAAGTCAGACTTCCAGGTCTCTGAGCTTTGATCTTGGAGCCAGCAGTGAGAAGCGTTGCTTATTGTAGGATCATTGCAACTCTTGGCACCATCACCAAATTTTAATTTTATTGTTGGTTAGGGATTCTTTTTGTCTCAACAGCAGTTCCTTGAGGGGTGTTGTTTCATAAGTGTTAGCAGATCTTCCCTGTTTCCCTTGAACGTAATTCTGCCCTGGGGTGTTGCTGTTTCTTCCCTCCATTAAGGTCATGTGTGTTTACTTTGCGCATATTCAGCTCAAGATATTTCATATCCATAATGTACTTGCTATTTAAGGTTTTGGATTTTGTGAGATAGGAAATAGGAAAACCAGTTCAACTACCATGCTATTAACTGAGGAGCAAAGAAATGAGATACAGAATAATTAGTAAAAGGAATGGTTTGCAGTATTGTTTTGACAAAGAACTTATATTTTCACAGAGACAGGAAAACTTTGAAGTACCATAGCAAAGCAAAACAYAAAATGGAATAAAATAAAATAAGGGTTGACTGCCAAGTAAAATATTAGTATGCTGCTTTTCAATATGCTAATGTGAGTTAATTCAGACAACTGAGGTTAGGACTTGAAAGATTTTCACTGATTTATACTGCCTCCAAATGGTATATTAAGCAAGTTTCCTTGCTTACATGTTCCTCAGTTTCTCAAGTCACAGGGTTTTGATTAGCTTTCACTTCTTTCAAGTTAAAGAAACACAAATGAGCAAAACATCAGACAAATAGAAACCAAGCAAAAAACCACCCCCAAACCAAAATACTAAATAATCTGTCTTGTTGGGTGCTTGAGGTTTTAACATTTGGGGTGGATTTTGTGACCATTGGGTAAAATACATATTCCCTTCTTCCCCTAGTGTTTCATGTAAGTATTGCTTGAGTAAATAATCCCTAATGTTGTCTCACTGATAAAAGATACTTCAGACCCGATACGGCTCCTCACACAAAGATATGTTCTTTTACTTTACCTGCCCAAGAAATAACAAGTGTCTTGATTGCAGTTTTCAGATTCAGGTTCTTTTTCGTTGAAATCCTGTGTGCTTTATRTTATTCAGTACTCAATTTATAGTTTTTCACAGAGTGTATTCAAGCTACAATAACCCTTTGCAGCAGTTGGCTTGTTTGGCACTGTCTGTTCAGGCTTTAGTCTTCTGATTGCTGTCAAATATCTGCAGTGTGTTATTTGCTTAGCTTTGGATAGCTCTCTTGGATATTTTAGAGCTCAATAACACTTAAAAAAATCCTAGATTAATAATTAGCAGAAAATAATTTCTGTTTGAATTCTCAAAAATAAGAATTAGTAAGAATAAAGAAATAGGGCTACCAAGAAAGGTTTAGCTCTGTTACATCAGATTCCTGAAAAGGAAAAGCCATACAGATAGAAAAGCCATTGTAGCAGCATGCTTTTCTGATTGAATTAGTAGTGAATGCTCTTCTAAAAACAGCCTTCATTATTAACCCAAATCAGTTACTAATACATGGGGACAACTGAGTGAGGAGTCACTAACAGTGCACTGAAGAAGGTGAGTAATTGTAAGAAGGACTTAAGGAATGCTTTTCCTAAGTGGTTTGGTATGGACTGCTGCTGTGGTGAAGCAATAASCATGTATCTGTGATATCTTAATGAGTTGCTGTTAAAAGGAAGGTGGTGTCAAATGGTTGCTATTGSCATTTCAGAATAGTAAAATAAGTTGAATAAATGGAGAGGAAACGAGGCAGTCTTTGTTTAAAACCCATGAGGTATGGTGCACAAAGCCTTGTCATGAGGGAAGTTGTTTCCTCYACTCTGGTTTCCTTTATGAGCCTCCCAGCCTCTGTAAAAGAAGCATGATGGGTGTTTCCAATTGCCATGGAAGTTGCATTGTGCCAGGGCAAGAGGTGGACTCTTCTGGTAGTTTTAGACAAGATAGAGGGAGATAACGTTCTTCTGGTGCAAAAAATAGCATGTAGTGTTACCAATACATAGTAAACCAATACACAGTTGTTGGAGCACCATTTAACTGAACCATTTGGATTACACTGAAGCCACAGGTCTCAGAACTACTGTTTTCGTAAGTTCCATTTGGCTATGATAAAGCTGTGGATCCTTATTTTTCTGTCTTACCAGATTTGGGAAGTTTGTGATAGCTAAGTTGGCCAGGAAATAAACTWTCTAACACCATTTGAAGTATTAGAAAGCAGATGTTGTTTATTGTGGACACACCCAGAGAAGATGTCTAATTGCATATGTGTGGTGAGACTTTACAACAGGGTGTTTATTCCATCCTGATCAAAYACACTCATCATAACGTACTTCCTAGCTAATACAGAAACATAATTTTTTCCTAGAACTAATTTCCATGCATCKGCCTCCTCTGGGGAGTCCTTTTATGGTCCTGGAGGGTCGTCTAAAGGGAACTCTGGAGCTTGTACTCACTCAGTGCTTCAATATTTAAGGTGAACTTTCCTTGAACTTACTCTTTGGGCATGTACTGTTGCTTCTTGTTACAAACTTGCCAAAAAAAACCCGCTATTTCTAATTACCTCTTTATCCAGTGGTTCCAGCTATGTTTGTAATTCTGTGTGCATACTTTCACATTCTTTTATCTCTTCTTTTTGGCTAGTTAGTCCTTAAGCTCTAGCTAGCAACCTCRGGGAAGCTGAAAACATCAATTCTGTGTGTTGTCACTTGCACAAACTCTTTGTCAGAGCATGAGACTGCACTCTGTATGGACCAAACCTTGCTTRTCTGGAGGACAAGTTCTATCCATTTCTTTATATGTGTAAGCAGTAGTGTGTCCATCTCCATCATTCAAACAATAGCTTCTCTTTTTTCAGCAACCGCAGCTGCTGTTGGGAGAAGGATGCAGAGGCCAAATAAAAGGGCGGGCTTACAGCTCACAAATCTGAGGATGTRTGGCAGTGTTGGCTTAGGGAAAACTCATACAGCAACTGCATGGTGTTTTTCTACTTCCTTAGTGCCAGTARCAAGTCAGTTGCAGGGTAAGACTGTTCATACAAGGAAAGCTTAGCTGCCTGGGCAGCTTTTCCTTCTTTAAGAGACATTCTTTCAAAAGTGGGAATAGCTTTTGAGCACTTGTTTGACCATAGTGGCTTTATATTGACTTTTGAACTGACAAATCTTGGAAGAAAAGATAACTAGACTGGTTTAATATTGCTGCAGAACCTCGTGATCGTTCTTGCTGATTTACAATGTCAGGGACAGATTTTGTCATGTTCAAGGGCCTTGTACCAACCAAGTCGAGGGGTTTGTATTTTGGAATTTGATGATGATGATGCCACCTTTTTTCCTCTTGGTACTTTACCTATTCTATGGCTYCTGTAATCACATTGGTTTTTAAATCCTGCAGAAAAGTTACCTCTAGTGCAGTTTCATGTTAGTTTATGTGATATCTACCCCCYGATGAAGCAGATTCCCTTGCCTCTTTGACTGTTGGTTTTTATACCTTTCCTCCAATATGTTTTCTTTTATAATTGAACGACTAAGGTATATCTGTTTAATTTGTTAATTGAATGAAAATCTGTCCCTCATTTCAGGATTGATTTTTCACTGTATCAGGTAGGGGAGCCAATTCTRATGCAATACAGTGACCATCTGACAGAGTAAATCAGTGGGAGCATTTGCTTTTTGGGATAATCTTGTCCCTTCGTCTTGGTGCAGCCAATTTGCAYGGTGGCTTACCTATTTTGGACAACTGTGGCCAGCTCTGTGTGGTGTGTTTTGGTTTGCTTTTTTTTTATACTGACAGGACAGTGGGTTGCTGCTGAGCCAAACAGGAGGATCTTGTGTTTCCATGTCCTTCCAGTATTCCTGTTATTTGAATTGTCACACACCCACCCCCAAGCTTCTGCTAGGCAAATTCCTGCTGCTACTTGGAGGCAAGTGCAGTGCTGAGGTCAAGTGTGCAGGGACCAAGGGAGGATGGAAAGGCAGAAACTTTGTGTAATAACCCGTTTGTACTTCAGTTTAGCATTGTGCTCTTTCTTTTTAAAGAAGCAATCTGATAYAAGTAAAGTTTCTTTGCAACAACAAAATGCTTTTGCCTGATTGCTTTCAGTTCTGGTTTGATTCTGTAGTTTTGATTTTTCCACAGACACCCGTAGGAAGTGGGGCTATGGTTTGATTAGGGAGGAATGTCAGAAAAGTAAAAAGAGGATGAGAATGTGCAGGGATGATGATGATGATGATTGCTATGATTATTATTAAGTTTGTTGTTGCTTCTTACTGTGGGTCTAGCATAGCCCTGAAATCTGGTGTGTCTTAAAGTAAAATAAAAAAGGGAGAGCAATTACCTGTTTTTGGTAGCATGGCAACATTTCTGGAGAGATTCTCTGAAGTATTCCCGGTGGACATGCACAATTAAGGGAAGTAAGCAGTATGAGATAGAATATGTAATCTACATAGYGACTTCAAGAATAGAAAGCCTCTAAGTAGACAGGTGATTACTGTGTGCATCACAGGAGAAGGAAGACTATATGAAAGCYATTTATGCAATATACATATTCCCTGTCTGAAAGCTAAGTGAGCCTATGCCTGGAAGCTGCACTAACAAAATAAACAGATGAGATTTCTTTTAACTTTAAAATAATACAACTGCTGCCTCTAGTCAGCATGAGGATGAATGATTCTCTTTTGTGATCTGTATTCTGGATTAATGCAGTGTATTTTATTCGGGTTGCTTTCTGAACTACTTCTTGATGACTGGTTCAAGTGTGGTGTATGACTCTATTCCGCTTGTTAGCCCAAATATTAATGGATRGCTCTACTGAAGAAGTCTTAAGAAGCTGTGCTTAACACCTTGTTCTCCTGCGTGCACGTGATAAAATGATTCAGGACCTGTCCACAGAAGGACTGGTTTGACTATTCAGTCAGTCAGTAGTATCGTGATAAGTGTTGTTTCCCTACTATTTGCTATTTTTTTCCATGTGCTTCAAATATGCTGTGTAAAACTGTTTTTTCCATCTTTCTTTTGGTTGAAAATTGTCAGAAGTCAGTTGTTGGAACTATTAGGCTTAAGCTAGAGGAAAGGTTTTGTACAAACTGAATCTCTTTTTRCAGGAAACAATTATTTTTTAGCTTGGCTTCTTAAGTAGTGGTGTGTCTTTTTTTCCTGTTCCCTGATTAACTTTCTAATATTTTGGTTAATTTTGAGCAATTTGTCAAAAAGGCAGATACACTTTTTTGCAAGTTCCATGAAACTGGGCTGGGGCTGGAGAGGGATCATAGGAATGGTCAGAGAAGACAGTAAGATGGACTCGTGTTACAGGCATGAAAGAATTAACATCAATAAATCTATCCTTAAAAATGTCCCAGAGATAAGCTGTGGTCAAACATAATGTATGAAAATTTAGCATTCAAGCCAGCATTCGCASAATGAGATGTTAAGATGGTCAAAGTCCTGGGTTTTGGCAAAATATAAGAAGTTTTAACAAGTTTCTGTGTGAGGTTTCTTTTTAAATAAGTGAGAATTCTCCTAAGCAGCCATAATATATTTGCTTCGCCAGCTGTAGAAGCTTAAGTGCTGTCCAGTATTACCAGGGACTTGTGTCTGCATTTGTGTTCAGGTAGGTGTTCTAAGAGAAGGCAGTAGAATCTTTGAATTAAACTGTTTTATGCAAACTTAGTAGTGTTCTCAAGTACTTTACATTTCTACTATTGGTACCTGAGAACCATTTCACTGCTGTTTGCTTCATATGGCTGTAACAGAAAGTATTCCAAGTGTTTTATAAGTTTAATTAATATTTAAAGACACTCCCAGTGCACAAAACAGATGTTTTTTTTTTCCTTCATTTACTTAAATCGCTCTGTAAGTTCCCTGTTTCCTTTTTGTTTCCCACTTCTGCTCAGTATCTATAATCTGAAATACATTCAATCTAGTTTGTACAACCAACATAATAATTGCAGGTTCTGTAATTTTTCTAGTGGAATTCTCCCAATTTATTATTATTGCTGTTGGTATTATTATTATTATTATTATTATTATTATTATTATTATTATTATTATTATTCCCAAACAACCCCCACAAAATTTCTTCAGAAGTACAGTCCTTAATCATGGTAAGCAAGCTTGTGAAAAAGAAAGGTTTGTACCAATTTTATTTCACGGTGTTTCCCAGGTTACTTTACGGGTGCTTTAATCGGATATAAATATGCTGCCAGTGTGAGGCAGAAACCTCCCTAAAAAACACAACAACTGAACTCTGCTGTATAAGTGACAATCTGCTGGAAGCCTCTTTGTCAGTTTATAACCTTGCATTTTTTGGTARAATTTTCATTGCACTTTCAAAGAAAGAAAATTAACCATGTGCAGGCTAATTAAGATTCATATCCTTAAAACTGGTTGTATTTTATATCCCTGTTTGGAAGTCACAGAATTAATGTTAAACTTTTGGGTACTGTTTTTGTCTAGATGGAGAAAATATCTGTCCTCAAAATAGTCAAGACAGCAAAATCRAGTAGCAAAGTTAGATTATGGATTTAATGTTCCTTTCTGCACTCTGGAAATAGTATGCTCTAGGTAGATGCTTATGGTTGTCAGAAGATGTAAATCAGGATGGAGATGGGTTAATTGTTGATAAGGGACAACTTAAGATCATTATGCATTAAAAATCTATTATTGAATTAAGTTAAAACTATTAACTATTAATAATTTATTGTGGTATTGACATAAATCTGTACATTTTCCAATCTCATGCTTTATTACAAATACTATTGGCTAACATTTTCAGCATATACATCACAGCTAAAAACCCACAAAGGAATATATAAATTATGTGTAAGTAGTTGATGCACAGTATCAAGGGGAGGAAGTGGTCTAGAGGACAAAAAAATGCTTGAGAGAAGCACAGTCTGCAGTTATGAATTATTTCATATAAATATTGCCTATGGCATGGATATTTAAAGGGGGGCGAAAAGCCGAATATATTACAGGGGCTCGTGTCAGCTGCTGCGGGCGATCTCTGGGAGCGATTCCGAGAGGAGGGACCCAACTTGGGAGCCTCAGATACCCCTGAATGTTTTGTCTTCAGATAAGCAAATCCAAACCGCTCCGTGCTTTGAGGAATCGGAAGGTGTGGGTTCCTCTTGGGCGCAGCCTGCTCGGGATGGGCGCTGAGCGCTCCGCAGGCGCTGCGGGCACGGCTCGGGCGCAGCCCCGCAGATGGCGCTGGCCCCGCCGCCGCTGTCCGGGCAGCAGGCGCTGTGCCGGGAATTCTGATGGGCTCCGTGCAGAATGGATGCCTTTCAGGTGACTGCTGCAAACCAGATGTTTTTGATAAGATTTTGATAAATGTATTGGGATCTGCTGAGAATAAGATTTAACATGAAAATAAATAAAAAGCACCCAGGGGAGTAATTATATTTTATTTATATTCTTTAGCTCGGATAGATTTATTTTTTAAAATTTTTGTTCTGTTCATTTCTTCTAGCCTTCTTAATGAGAGCATCGGACAATTTATCCCCATGATGAAATTATATGAAATGTTTTTTGCCCTTTTTTTTTGAATCTAAAACCTTCAGCAATGCATACAGCACAACTGAATTTTCAAAGGAAAACTCTTTGAAGTCCTTTTTTCTTTTTTCTTTCTTTGTGTCTCTGTCTCCCCCTTTCTCCATCTCTCCCCCCTCCTTCTCTCTGTCTGTCAAGTTCAAGAGCAGCTCAGATGCCATGAATTAAGTGAAGCACAAAAGGGGAAAAGGAGACCCTTTTGAAGAACAAAGGCCTCCCATTAGGCTGCCGTGTTCTTTCTCTGACCAAAATTGCTCCCTACATGGTTTTTATTGCTGTCCACATGCTTGGCACATAAGGTAAATACAGTAGGACCCTCGTTACCTCACACTCTCTCTTCCTCTTCCCCCTTCAATAAATGTTTTGTCTCTTTGATGTCCCTAGTAATTCTTATACTGATTGTTCCCACCCTCATAAAAGCCCCAGGGGTAGTCATGGTGGTGGATAGCATTAGATACTGTGTAAATGCTTCCAGAAAAGAAGACAAACTGCAGCCAAAGAATTTATTTCAGGTGGAAGAGAATGGGAAGGAAATACAGATGTTTTCTTTTCAACATGTTGCCTCTCTGCCCTAGCTACACTTGTATTTCCCGGGAAGTCCATCATTTCTTCCTGTTTGTTTTTATAAACAAACAAAGGAATAGGGCTAAATCAGAATCATTAATAAAGTATGGAAATCTTCTCTTAAGCCTMCTTGTTTGTTTATTTTTCTTTGGTTTGGACAGCTCTGTTTCAGAGCTTTGGTGAAAAGTGTCAGCTAAGCATCAGACTTAGGTAGATTTTAAAATGTGAGCTTTGCAGTGCACGCCTTTTAAAAATAAATCAGTCAGGCCCTTCCTAGTTAAGAGAAGTTTAAATATAGCACTGAAATGTATGCATGCATATAAAAACTGGAACTAGTGTATAATGCTGTCTTAAATCTAAAATTGCAACGGAACTTTTTAGTATTGGAATGAKAATTTGCTAATCGTTTCAAAGACCTCTTTTGGTGAGTTAATTTTTATGGCAGAGTCCTGAAAGGTGAAAAGAATTGATATCGGATTGTGTAATTCATGCTGAAGTTATCTGGAAATTGTAAAGTGTACAAGTATTCCTTGAAAATTGAAATTATGTTCTTCCCAAATAAATTGTCAGAGATATCTGTTTTGATATTTGTACTTGCTTTCATCTTCTAGTTCTGCATTTTCAGTGACATGAAGTAGTTTCATTAAGTTATGTAATGCAATTTAATATGTAATGAATAACAGAACATGTAATTGTTTTTATTTTTGGCTCTGCTTCTTAATGCTACCACCTCACCTTCTGGAGTATATGCTTTTATGAGCATCTACTGTTATGAACATAGTAATTCCAGAGAAAATGTCAGCAAGACTACTGAAAGAAATAACAATGACTCTTATCAGTCTATTTTGTAGATTACAAGGCAAGGAAAATCCACCTTGAAATCTGACTTCTCATGGCAAGTTTGATTTTTTTTTTTAAGCTTATTTTCTTTCTTTCCCCATGTTGATCATGTTGCATAATAAATTTTAAAATAAACTATTGATTGTAATCAGTCAAATTTTTCCCTGCTCTGTGTGAGCAAGATTTTACATACACATCTCTGCAAAGGAATTAAAATTTGCTTCCCCTTTCCCATGTAATTGGCCTACTTAGCTTCCTGCTGCTGTGTGTGTAGGGGGAGGTGATGCTGGCACTTACGGAACTTTCAGTATGTAATTGGCACATTTTGGTCCATATTTTATGTGAGAATGGCCCACCTCAATTGGCATCTGCAAGTTCAGGTGTTCTGGTAGAATGCCCCATAGGTAGCAGTGGTGCATCTGCTTGAGGTGGATGTGAATGCTGTGATTAATGGCAATGGCTGCAGCTGCCTGAGTATGGAAGATGAACCTTTGTTCTACCTTCCCCCTCCCTCTTGCCATGCCCCATTTGTCATGTAGCCTCTCCTGTTGTCATTTAACCTATGTCCTCTTGTCTGCGGAGCTGTACCTGCCCTCATCTTCCCAGCCTCACAAATCTGTGCCAGACCCGCCCTTCCCGTGCCTTCACAGGTCAGAACGGATCCTCACCCTGCTCCTGAACAGCAAATGCAGGACCAGGCTGTGCCAGGATGGTCGCAGCTGCTGCTGGAAGTCAAACAGAGGAGGTGCAGCTGCCACATCCCCAGCTTAGCCACAGCTTCGGTTGGTTTGTGTTATCTATTGGCCAAGAGCACAGGAATGCTTCTGTGGGGAACTGGGACAAGTCYGTCAGCCCCTGCACTCAAAGGCTCCATGTTGGGCAGAGTAAGAGGAAGACTTTTGGAGGGAGGTGGGACTGTGTCACATGGAGTCACAGAATTAACAAGGTTGGAAAAGACCTTTGAGATCATCGAGTCCAACTGTGACATAATACCACTGGGAGCCAAGGCCCGTCTTTTCTGAAACACCTCTAGGGATGGTGACTCCAACACCTCCCTGGGCAGCCCATTCCAATGCCCACTCACTCTTTCTGTGAATAACTTCTTCCTTATGTCCAGCCTCAACTTCACCTGGTGCTGTTTAAAGCTGTGTGCCCTAGTCCTGCCATTGGCTTTCTGGGAGAAGAGACTGACATAATGCAATTTAGTAGCATGATTTTAATATTACTCAGAATTTCTGTAAGGATGTAAATCAACTTTACCAACACAATAAATAGTGAATGTTAGCTTCTGAGAATTCCTTTCAGCAACRGTAGAATGATTTTCCCAGGAACGTATTGTATGTATTTTTTTTTAATTCTATCAGATTATATTCTTCCTTGTACATTTTCTTTAAAACATGTAATATACACCCAAAAGAGAACACTGGGAATTTTCACTTGTATGTCTGCACAATACAGATTTATAGGCTGAATTTTGAGTTTTACTTGATAATTTCTTTATTAAGATGAGTGACATAGTAGAAATGAAGACTTGGTAGCTTCCATTGAGCACTTGTTAAAATAAGTAATGAAAGAATGTGTTAGCAAGAGGTTTGGTTTTAATTATTCAAAATTCTGCTCCTTCCTTATATAGCAACTGCAAATTTTTAAGAATAGTCCTTAGTGCCTTGGAAACACTGCACAATAGAAAACACTTAGATTGCTACTCTTGAAATAAGCTGAACATTTTAAAGAAATGATGATGTCTTCAGAATGATTTTATTTCTTTGGCGCTGATGCTGCTGGAATTTTCTCAGGTTTGTCTTATTTTTGAACTCTTAAGACATTRAGGAAAGGCTTCCTYAGCAGAGCTCTGAATTGTGAGGTTRGTTGTTGTAGTCATTGAGTAGTCRTATCCAAATCCAGGTTAAGGGGTTCAGTACATCATCTGTTTCTTCCCAAAGGGCTAATGTTTCTTATTAGATTCTTAGTAGAGCCTTGAAGCTGTGTWACTATTCTCATCTTCATCACACAAAATGTAACATCTCTTGAGGTAAATAAAATTTTCTACTCTTCTGTCCTTTTATTTGCAAACTACAGTAAGCAAGACTCCTTGTACTGCTGACTGTAGCTGCCATTGTGAGTTCTCTGCCACTGGAATGAGCTCTTTTTCACTACCTTGCTTCAGGTTATAGTATGGAGATTATTCTTTTTATGTTTACCCTGCTTGTTTCTTGTATTTAGTTTTTTGTTCAGGCAACAACATAAAGTGGAAACTTGTGCAAAAATAATAGTGATGCATGTTGAATTTTGAGCAATGAGTAAAACTTCCGAAGTTTTTTACCTTTCCTCTGCAAAAGGAGTTTTCRCTTACTGACACCTGATGTTTTCTTTTCTAGGGGCTAAACATAATGTTAAATTAGAAATTGGTGTAGCTAAGTCCATTCAACCACATTCAGTAAAGAGTCTTTTTTTGGTGTGTGAATTTTTCAGGGTGTAGTGGTTTAGGAAATGACAACTTGTCTGTTTTGCTATGATGGTGTGGCCTGCCCTGAGTGGCCGTTAAAAAAGAGGAGACAGGAATTTACATTCGAGTGACCTTATGGTTAACCACTGGCTCTGAGCTACATATAGGAACTGTCCATGAATAGRAAAGTCAACACCTTTTTTACTATAATCTGCTTTTATTAAGGGCAAGGCGAATCTAATCATTCTAAATTATTTTGTACAGCTGGAGGCACACAACATAGGTTATTGATGCACAATAACTTGTGGTGCTGGAGACTTTGCCCTTTTGTTTTGCAAATAATTTTTTGAATAAGGAGTCTAATGAGTTGGTTTTTTGTATATGTGTGTAGCATGCGTGATAGTGAGGAAGATTCATTCCAGGTGAAGATTTCAAAAATGGACTTAATAAAATGTAGCTCTGACTGTTACCTGGAGAGATGTGAGGTATCTGCACTTGTTCTCTGTGGTTTACAATTGGGGATCATCCCTCTGATTTTTTTCTGAGCTACCTACAAATTTATATGAGCATGTATTGTAATACTGTGTTGAGGCAACTGTCAGTGTCCTTGGTGAGGTCTACAAAGTTGCGTAAATGGCTTTTTCACTTYGGAGCTGCTGTATGAGAATTTGCCATCTAGGATCAAGCACTCTGATCCCAGATTGCGTTTCTGGGCAGAGTACCCACGCTGGAGTAGAGTAACCCTGCAATACGCAATTTTACGTTAAAGTCTCATGGATGTCTTCCATATCCTTACTTGGAGAGCTTAATTAGCAGAACTAATTACTGTTCCAGATAGATTTACATGTCCCGATGTGAATTAACATGGAGTTTAAGAAAGTAGAAAGGCAATGAAGCTGTCGTGTGTGGGGCTGCTTATCAGCTGTTTAGCTCTCGGTGGGAGTTATGGGCATGGCTCGAGSAGTTCTTTTTCTCAGAAGGCATGGTTTTCTCAGCTGAAAGAACACAGGTTTCCTAAACAGGGAGTGCACACTTGTGTGATCCTCAGCAGCTGTAAAGTGGTGTCCATGGTTGTGCTTGTCATTAGGAGAAGGACAGAAGCCCTTTCTGAGAGGCCGGTCTGCTTTTCCTTTTGCTTGCCTCATAGCCAGAGTGCGGCTTTGCTTTGTCTTCCTCAGGAAAATTGCTGCTGCTGTTGGCTGTGCAGGTTTGTTCTGCGGACACAGGCCGGGTGTCTCGGGAGGAGAGAGACTCGCAGTTCTAATCTCTCCTTGCCTTGCCTCTGGTCAGGCAGCTGATTGTTTTTCTGGTTTGGTTCCTCCGGGTGGCATCTGTCTTCAGGAAAAATTTCCTTACAGCCAAGTGTGGGCTGTTGAACTGTGGCTGTCTCAGCCGCTGTTTCTGGCTGCTACACTGAATTAATTACGTGAGCAGTTATGATGTAGGTGCTAGAAATGTTTGTGGCTGTTCAGAATGGAAAAGCTGCTCTTAAACTAATTTCTTTGTCATCCTCTGAAAGCCTTTTTGGTTCATTTTTGCTTTACCTATTAAAAAAAATTCCCAAAAAATAATATTTCGTATTTTATACATATATATAGAAGTAGTATATATATATACATATATATATATATATATTATACATATATATAGAAGTTTGTGCCACTTTAGAATGCCTTTTCTATCCTGGGATCTTACTCTCAATATTAGAAGTGGTTCATATGCCCACACAGTGTTTCACTCCCATCTCCTAAGCTTTATCTTACTGTAACTTTCTAGTTGTATATGCTTATTTAATACTAATCAAGTGTTTCTTTGTTGTTCAGCATATTACATTTTAACTGTGTGTTACTGACTGGAATTTATTTGAAGGCTTCTCTTACATGCCTGTTTTAAAGGTCTGGGAAAAGTGTTCTTCGAAAGATTGSGTTAAAATTACTTGATGTACAGAATTAAAAATATGTGAACAGTGTGGCTGTACACAGCCAGATGTTGCAAGATCAGCATGAACCTGACAAAGCCTAGAAGGGATTCTGCTCTCGCTAGGTAAAGACTTGAACAAATACATGGGACCTGCAGTGTTCCCCCAAAGGCCAAAATAAATGAATTCTCTCGAATCAGAATGTGATTTCTCTGGAAAAGTTTGCTCCACTGAGAACACCTTCTCAGCATCTCCTGGGACTTGAGCCATAAAGGTCTTGGGTTCAAAGCAAGCTGGAGTTTGCACAAGGCAAGTGTAGAGAAATAATTAATCTAGTGAATGCTGCGGCACTCAGTTCTCTTGTATTTCAGGGCGAAAATGTGGCTGTGTTGTTGTTGTATGAGTTATCATATTGTTTCCTGTTGCRGTATTTTCATTAAGAAGGGGAGAGCTTCAAGCGTAATTGTTCTTTTYTTCATGTTGAATTTTTAAGAAATCAGAGACTTTTTGGCTGGCATAGTGATTTATGCCCTGCATAGCRTACAAAGTTCTTCATAATATAAAAATAAAGCTCACATAATGGTAAACAATTTTCCAAATACAGAACAAATGTGTATTATACAGTGTTTGTATTGCTTTGGTTACAGTCAACTGTGAGGTGCCTCTGCTGCTCAACAGCATTACTGGTCAGTGGCAAGGAAAGTTAATAGGGCTTGCAGGTAGTCAGAACCTATTGAGGCATTAAACAAGAAAGCAGCATCACCTTTGTGTTCTTGTTTTTTTTTCCTGGGGAAACCATGACTAAAGACATGAGTTAAAAGTACGGAAATGGCAAAATGTTATTAAAATAACAGAAATGTTTTTTAATGTTTATTGCGTAAAATGCGCAGTGTAATGTGTTCTAGTCTGCTCTCAGAGATAGCAACTTTTTTTTTCTTGTGAAAATGGAACACAGCTGAACTGTTGTTCARCAGATACTTGAAGCATTACTGGGACAAATTTGCCTACTCCAGATTCACCTGCTAGAAATTTATGTAACCTGTACCAAAATCTAGATTTTAAGAAAATATGTGTGCTGAAGTTTCASGTATTGTTTTTTCAGATCTTTTGAGCTTGTCTAATGTGCACAGAACTTCCAAGTGTCAGTGCTGCTTTAAAGTTAAAACAAATCTTTTGCATTTCAGCATGTGCTGTTTAAAAAGCGTGTTGTTCCAAATAAAGGAAGGGAACTCCCTTATTCTATTTCAGAGAGTTCCTTGAGGAGGAACATGTAAAAATGCTGCTTGTGTGAATTTTCTCCTCGTCATGAACAAGGTGGAAAAGTGGAGACGAGCAGCAGTTGGAACTTGAAAATGGATATTTCTGTATAACTAATAAAATTACGCTTCAGGTCACCAGGGCTGCAGAGTCAGCTGTTGTGTCCAGTGGATTTTGATTAAATTGGAGCGCAACATTTTCTTTTCCCCTTTGTGTGAATCGGCTCTTTGAGGCATGCCCTCCTGGAGCATGTACTGTTTCAGTCCTTATTTCAAGCATTTCCACTCTTTGTACCTGCTTTGAGTCCTAGGATTTTTCGCCTCATACCTTGACCTTGGTGTACCGTGCATTTGTGAAGCTAATAAGGTGGATTTAAGAGAATAGCCTGTCCCTCAAGTTAAGGGTGAGAGGCTRTGGAATAAACACRCAGCGTGTTACAGAGTGGTAGAGARCAGAAAGACATATTTAAAAGGCGAGTAAATACGCCTTTACATRTTTCCTAGGTGGCAAGGAAAAAGACGTACTGACAAGAGCTCCTATTTTCTTTCTTTGGTAATATGTTTTTGTTGTTTGTTAACCTGTTTACAAGCTCTAAATTAGATTTTTATACAAAAAGTCTCTGAGCTTTATTGCATCTCAAAGGCTGGCAGGTTTTTTTGGGTAGGGGGTTGTTTAATCCTGTTTTACAAAGAATATTAAGATTTTTAGGTTATGCTGTCTGTTAATTCCATCTCTTGTCAATTTTTTTGCTGTCCACTGTCCACTTGGTTACATTTTTCAGGGGCATGGAAGTGTCAAGGTGACTGGTTTCTTAGGGATTCSCCAGGGGATGGGCAGGTAGAGGGAACTCTTCTAAGGAAAGAWTTCAGTAAGGGCATGAGACACATCAGTTGTTGGAAAATTAATGCAGAGATGTTTATAAACATGCTTACTGCAGAATTGCAGATCGGAGAAATCCATCTTTAATTTATCCTGTATATATACATATATTATGCCCTTAAGGTAGACAAGTATTTTCTATGGTGAACTGTGTAGTTACTTTTAATATCTATTAATTCTTAAGCCCTATTTGTGAGATACTGTACAAATAATCATACTGGTAAAACTGAGGGTGTAGAGTAGAGCTGAAACAGTGCAGAGGCAGAGAATTGGGTTCAGAAGACATGGTTGCAAAGGAAATTGCTTCCCAAAAGGTTGGATTCTCTGCCACATGAATTCTTGTTCTAAGGTGACACCGATATTTAACTTTTCTGGAAATTAGACTGTGCAGAACAGCTTTTTGTAGGTGGAGTTGCCAGTTCTGTGGGCATCTTGTCATGTCAGCCATGGGTGAGTTGAATGCTGGTGTGACCCCATGGGAGGGATGGCCAGGTGAAAAGGGGGTTGCCCTACAACTTGGTCAACTTTTGTTGTTTTCACTATCACATCAATAAAACGTTTCAATACTTCTACATCCATGTGTGTTTTGTAGATGAGATAACTGACATAAATGTTGCAAACAAGGGGGAGATRTTATGTGAGTAGGACAATGTTTCTGCAACCCCAAGGAAGATTWAGTTACAGTGACGATAATCAGGGGTTTGTGAAAAATATGACTCAACAAAAAGAGATAAAGAAGGCTCTGTTGGATAGGAGATACTTGACTGGGGCCTCTGGGAGTCAATATGAGACGTTCTTGGTATGTTCCTGGCAATCATGTTCCCATGGTGATAGGAAAGCATTCAGTTATCTGTGTCTTGTTCTGGACTTGCGTTGGACAGATGGAAATCAAAACACAGATCTTATACTTCTTGCATAATTAACATTTGCATCTCACTGCTRTGAGATGTAACTGAGGCCAAAAGATTAACAAGATCAGGAAAGAAAAGGGATTATTCATTTACAGTACATTATGCTGGGTTAAATGAAAGCTTTGTAAAGCCTTTGTAAAGAATTGAAAAACCATTATACAACAGGGAACAAATAAAGTGCTAACCAAAGGGGATTAGGAAGAAACTTCTCTGGTAAGTGGGCTATTCCATGGGTGTCCACTGTGACGTTTCTTGTACCTCATATTAATCATGGGCAAGTTTTAGGTTAAGAGATTCATCTCTTTGCAACAGTTCTTCTGACCACTTGAACAGATTCTGTCTGTTGATTTGAATAGAAATGTGTTTCTGTAAAGACTGCTTAGGGAAGCAAAGTTGAAATTTAGCTGTGCACRAGATCTCTTTCCAGGAGAGAGAGCCTCTGGAGAAAGGCCAGGGTCTGCTACCATCAAAGYGTAACCAGAAACTTGACAAAGAAATAGCAAGGATGATTATTTGCAATAGGGGTGTGTGATGAAATTTTTAAGTGAGGAGCTTGTGCAACGTCAAATCTGTCCTGAGGAGGATAGGGGTATTAACAGTTTGAGATTATTAAAATTCAGCTAAAATAGTAGGCATGTGATTAAGAATTGAATATATGTCTGATTTCAAATGTGATAATAAAAAAATTATTAGTAAAAATTGGTTTTAAAACCAAATAAGGTGATCTCAGCAGCAATAAAAAGGGCCCTTATAATGTGATACATATGTTTCTGTAATTAGCAGGACAAAACCMCTAATAAATTAATCATTAATTTGATTGTTAATTTAATAGTCAAACTGATGACTCATTGCACAGATAGGGTAGATTAGCTGTGAAGTTAATACTGTAGGATTTMTAACTTGCACAGTGAGCTAAAATGTGAAAGAGGAATTCTGCAGAATGCTATTTGAATGGGCTTCTTGATCTTATGGTCTGCCTGTAGACTCTTGCAGCCAAATAAYCTCTGAGAGAACAGCTAATGGTGAATGCACAAGTATTGATGGCTGATATTTTAGTACAATAATGAGGGAAATGAAAGAATAAACTCAGGTGGCTTATTTAAATTGTACCTCTGCTACTGGGGAACTACAATCCCTTAGCACAAGCTGCTGGACAGACAAGTAGCTGTCCATACTCTGCTATTTAGAAGGATGCTATAGATTTTTAGATTTAAAAAAAGTTTATTGAARAGTAAACATCATAAATATATATGTTCCCCCTCGTGATGAGACAAAGAGGARTCCAAATGGAGGTTTGGTCTTCTGGTGTCTGGTCTGGTGTCTTAGGAGACCAGGATTCCAACTCCAGGTTTGTTAATTTGCTGTCTGTACTCTCCTGAAACAGCAGTCTGTGCCTTCTCTCCACGGTGGTTATGTCCTGGTTAGATATGATGGCTGATATGGTTTGGGAAGCATTGTCTGAGGTAGACATGGAATTACAGTACCTTTCTCAAGCTAATGGAATGCAAGTACACGAGGAATTGTTTGGAATATGGTGATCTGTTTTTCCTGATGGTGTTTAGCAGCTGATAAAGCTCAAGTTACACCAAGAAATGCCTTTATTTCAAAATTTGCATACACCACTTGTGATGATTGCATGATGAAGGATGAATGTGTGCAGATAAAACTTCATGAGCCAGGGTGAACCATCCCAGCAGCACCTCTCCCCCTGCTCCCCAGCTGATATCACTTATCCATCACCTCTGTGGCCTGATAAAATGGTGCCAAAAAGCCACATCAAGCCCCCCAAAAAAGAGGTAATGATGGAGTTTCCACTCCCCTCTTTGGTGGGAGACAATTGTTAGGTTGACTGACCAGCCCATGGAGCTGTAGTCCGTGGGCATTTTCTGAAATGTGCAGAAGGATGAGGACCTGTGATTCTTACACAGATTAGCACCTGCTTGCCTGCTTTTGAGTGGCCTTAAGTGTTTCTTAAAAATGGAGAGAAGATGCTATTCTCAAAGTAGAGGGGAATGGGGAGGAAGAGGAATGCTTGAGGGACTGACTGTATGAGTTGGATTTCTAAAATCTGTAAGACAAGGCAGCTTGCACTTAATAATTTAGACTGACTGGAAAGAAACCTCTCTAATTTGTTGATGTTATGTATTGCTTGATGTCAGTAAATCTTAGGTGACCAAGGAAGTTGCAGAGCGAGGATGAAAAAAATGAAAGAGTAAATAATGTCAAAAACTGGGGCAGTTTTATTTTAAAAGCTGGAGGTCAGTTGCACTTGCTTGAGTAGCTAGATAATTTTATTTGCTGATAGACAATTTTTGGTCAATAAAAATAATCTAATGTCAATTCATACAATTTTCTGGGGTAGGAGAGAAAGTCTTTTCAGATGAATTTGCTGCAAGCCTTTTCAGTTCTTGTTAAGATTAAAGCTCTGTTTTGTAATTGTATTGATAAAATGCACTCTTTTATAATGTATCTGATTTAGAATGGCTTACTTCATTGATTACCAAATTAAAGTGATACAAAATCAATAGTAACACATACTAAAAGGATTAAGGACAGGATAACTGAAAAATCTCAATACAGTTGTTAATGGAAAGTCAAAATGTACTAGCTCTGTCTTTTTCTTCAGCAAGYGCTTTCCGTATCTGCCAGTGATCAGGAAGAAATATGGAAACTTCAGTGATAAAGTTTACATTGGATGCAGATATTGGTGGAGTTGATACTGTCAGGTCCATTGCTGCAAAGGGGTCTCAGTCACCAGTTTTTTCCTGGGAACTTATTAATGTGTTTTAATTTAGCTAAACAGGGTGTTTGCTAAACATCTAGCAAATAAAAARGTAGATTTCACTTTTGGTAGAGGACCTTGAGCTATGAAACACGTGCACTCTAAAAATGGGTTGAATTGTGATGAATTACAGTGAGGAAATGACTTTTGGAGTGAGGCAGTACCAATGATAACACAATACTTGAAATACAAATAGGGTTGAGTCTCACCTTATGGTGCTGCAAGGAAATTTGTAACATCAGGAGAGTTGCTAATAGAGCCAGAGATGTTTCTGAGAAGAGATGAGATGGATTCAGAATTGGAAAAGCCTGTCAAACTGAATTTAAAATTCAGAATCTTTGGTTGTGCCAGGTTTGACCTGGTGAACAGTGACTTGCTCACAAACTGTAAGGGGACTTAGAGTTAAGGGARCCTCTTTAATCAGCCCAGGGTGCACTTAAGATTGAGTTGCTGGAAACTGATTCTGGTGATTACAGTCTTAGAGAATTCTTTATAAAATAATGGACTTCCAGTTAGCAGCTAAAGCTCAGAAAATGGTTTATAGCTCTGTCTCTAAGAGTGTGTTAATGAGACTGTTCTTAATCTAATCCATCACCTGGAATTTGAGGCTGAAGTTACACTGGAGAGCTCAATGGCCTCCTTTTATTACAGAAATACCGTGTTTGTCTCTAGATGCATCAGAAGGCAAAACTTCCACTCTTCCCTGTTACCTTCTCCCTTCCTCTCCCCTCCCCTCCATCCCCTATTGAAGTTGTTCATAAGCAAGTACCATGTACAGGATTAGAGCTGCTCAGGCCAGATGGCATTCAAATTGCATATGGGCAAGATTGTCCTCAGCATGCATCAAATATGAAAAGGAGCCACAGCAGAGATAAGAGTTATCAGAGAATCAATATGTACTTAAATTTTCTGTATTTTTGAGATGTACGAAAGTTGCCTCTTTGTTGGTATTAGGGGTACATGTGAGTGAGAGCAGAAAGTATGTGTGTGCATGAGTAAATTTGCATTTAGAGTGTCTCCCCTTAACACCTGACATTAAATATTTATTTGTTATACCAGTATTAGCTGGTATTACTACTAATTCTTTCAGTATTGCATGTTCACTTCCAGTGTAAAATCTCTTCATTTTTCAGCCTCTCAGGTTCCACACTCTGCCACTTGAATGTCCCTTTTGTTTCTTCCTGTAAATAGTCTTAGCTTACTGGCTTGTGATACAGACTGAGTGCCTTCAGTTTTTAATTCTTTGGCTTTTATTAACATGCAGTGGACTGTCAATTTTAATATGGTGTGGTTCTGAAAGTGCAAATTATGCCAGGTRTATAGGGGAATACTAATTTTTTTTCCTTCTACTGCATTGTGGTTTTTTTCTTTCCTTCCCCCCAGTTGAGTGAGCTTACAGTCATAATTTTCAACACTAAATGGCATGTTTCTCTTTCTCAGTGGTTGTGCCCTGCTAAAGCTTTGTGCGTTTCCCTGGTCATTTTAATGCCACCAGCTCAGCTGTTTCTTTGAAGTGCTGCTGATTAGTCTGAAAAGAAATCTGGAAAGCATAAAGGGTAGAGAAGAAAACTAAAACTACTTAAGCAAACGAGCAGCTTTCAAGTTAGTGATGGATTAAGGCTAGTTCCCACAGGTGGGATAATGGATAAAGCTCACAGGTGTACAGTGTCTTATATATGTTGTGGAGGAATAAAGTTTATAGCTACTATCCAGTATACGCATTGAACTGCTCCTGTTTGTTTGTATTTGTCCTTTTGTAGATAAATGTTCATTCTCATATGAGACAGCTGGCATAATAGTGGTCTCTTGTGAAGTTACAAGTTGARTGTCCCTGGGTGCGCTGCCATGCCCTCCTTGAAGAACAGGGATCTTGCAAAGAGATGGTTAAGCCAGGTACAAGGACAGACAGTTTGTAAAGTCAGCACAAACAGGAATGGCTGATACTGAGTCTATTTCTTATCAACTGCCTGCACTTTTAGAGACTGATAAGCATCATGYTGTTATTTTTAAGTTAACCAGGTTTCCAAGGGAAAGAGGTTTGTGTTAATGTCTCTCTGACTTTTCCTTTCTGCTCTCCCTCATAAACAGTTGTCCAGTTTTAACCAAATTGAACAGATTAGGATGTTTCCATGATATTAAGTTCCTGGTGAGTAAGTTAGAGGTAAAACCCCGAGTTTATGTGCAGTTGGTATAGGCATTCCTAATGCTTCCGGTATGAGATATTTCATGTTACAATTTCTTATGGAAATACCTGCWGTATTTTCATGCTCAACAAGTAGTCAAAAAGCCAATCAAATGCTAGGACTTACCAAGGAAAGATCAGAGTGCAAAGCAATATAACAAAAAATAGCATTGGGCCACAATCCATTAGTTGCTTCTTTCTGTTGGGTATGCACTGTGCAGCTCTTCTCCTCAGGTATTAAAAAAATATATAGAAAAGCAGCATTAGGAAGTATTTTAGAGAATACATTCACACTTTCTATGAACAACTTTGTAGGCTTGAGATTATCATCCTTGAAGATAGAGCTGGGGGGAGGTATGGGCGAAGTCAGTGAAGTGTCATGGAGGGGCAATAGAAGCTTTTATTTCATGGTTCCTTGTTTGTGCAAGAAATAGGGGAAATTAAAGTAGTGCTACAGAAGAAGATAGATTCAAAGCAAAATAAAAAAGAATGTTCTTAAATGTATATTTAAACTGTGGGATTCCTTGCTGCAGGCTGGTTTCTAAAAGTTTGGGATTCAGTGGGATGGTAAYACAGATTGATGGCATAGAACAATCTGTTGGGGGTTACTTCATGTTTAGCAACATCATCTGCCCCAAAAAGTCTTTGGTTTGTAATTGAGGATGGGAGAGGGTGTGCCGTGTCTTTGGTACCTTTTGTGTTTGTTCCTGCTTCCTTGGTACCTTCTGTGTTTGTTYCTGCTTCCCAAGAGCCGTAGGATATTAGCAGGGATACTCAGGCCCTTCCTTTCCCTTAAGTCTATAGGGGCTGTTCTCTGAACTGCAGTCTGGGGAGGGGAGAGATTTCTTGCTTGTGACTGTGGTGAAGAAGAAGCAGAGAAAGCCTAGTCTTTGTCTATATGGCTTATCAGGTGCGTTGACCATCCGGTACATATCTGTGGCCAGTCAGTCCTGCCCCGGCTTCCAAATCAGCCCCAGTGCCTTCTCCCTAATCTGTTGTTTACCCAGCAGATATGGAATGAGAAGTGAGAAGGCTGGGGTGAGGAGCTGCCGGTTTGGGTGCCAGCAAAAGTAGTGAGTTGTGTGTGCAGGATGCAGAAAGGACTGGAATCAACAGAAAGGGGGATCTGTGTTTGTAGGTGGGGAACAAAGAATAGGTTTTGTGTATAATTAACAGTTKTTTATCAGTCACCGGGTAACTTTGGACTTTTACAATGAGGCTTAGAAAGTAGATACAGAAAGAGTACAATGAAAATTTGAAATATTACAAAGCACTTGTCAGGGAGATGCTGTCTTGTGGAAGCCTTATAACTTGTCCAGAAGGATTTGAGTTTGACTTTTCTCTTCCAGTTGTGTTTATTCTGGTCAGCAAGGTAGCAAATGACAGGCATTTTCCAAAAGCTGTAGTGTTTCTTAAACTTCAGTTCCTCACAGCAGAAAAGAGAAGCCATTTCCTTCGCAGGCATCRCCTCTTCTGAATAACAGATATTCACTTTACATGCTGAGCAATTGCTGGACTAGAAGCATATCCAGAGGTTTATTTTCCTGTGTTAATCAAGGAAAAATGGATGTGCTTTTTAGTAGATGTTTCCTTAACAAGATGTGGTAATTGGTGTTTCACTTGCTGAGTGTTTAAACTCTGTAGCCAATATGAAGCAGATACAACCTTTTTCTCGTGGCCAGCTGTGCAAGTTGCTATGGGAACTCGGTGGGGACTATCTGCAGATTACTGCTCTGGGGACCACACCTGGCTTATTTGCATTCAATTTAAGTTGGGGAAAATTCAAAAGAAGAAAAGAAGAGTGCAGACTCGCCGGTAGGCAGGCAGAAAAGGGCTTGTCATTTTGAGACTGTCACATTGGATGGAAAAGATGCTCGTATTCACGCTTCTTGCAGACTCATGCAGAGTCTGAATTTTGTAGGCTTTTTTCATGGATTTTGCCAGTATTGTGAGGCTTCCTGGAAATGTAATGTCACAGGATTTTTTTTTTTTTTTGGTTATTGCCTCTGACTTAGTTAAATCTCAGAGAATTTGCTAACTTTCTCTGTATTTTTAATGAGTAAATGCTCTGTGATGGTGAGGGATTGTGAAAGCAATATGGAGTACAGGTCCTTCTTTTAAAATGGCATGTTAGATCAACTCAGTGCAGTATTAAAATGTCACTGCAATATTGAGAGTTCCTGGAGAGCTTAGCTTGGGGGGTTTTCCTGAATACTGAATTGCTCTTCTTTCAGTGATGGCTGACTTCCTAAGAAAGCTGGGGAATGGTTTTCATTCAAGTCAGCAGTGGTGGTCAGTTGGCAGCTTTTGGGCTGTTTGTGGCTGGATTTTTGGGGATGAGGGTATCCTGGCATTTAAGGGCTTCACGTTTTTCTCTCTTGTTCATTCTCACCACAGCAACYTGCCTTTTGACCAAGACTGGACAAAAGTGATGAAAAAGCACTGTATGCTGACTTGTTCTTTATGCTGTTTTTTCCACTGGATTGGCACTGTCTTGGTACCTTTCTGCAGGAAAACAGAACATGTGAACTATTTTCAGAACAGTAGGCTTAAAAACTTAGAGAAATCTGAGATCACCACCTTATTTAAAAAAAAACCAAAACAACAAAACCACTGTAAATATACTA
The DNA here is from genome assembly GCF_030028575.1 of Malurus melanocephalus. NCBI lineage: Eukaryota > Metazoa > Chordata > Aves > Passeriformes > Maluridae > Malurus > Malurus melanocephalus. The sequence goes on from NW_026623253.1 coordinate 3,137,056, forward strand.
TATATGCTCTGTATAATATAGTTATGTTTTATATAAAATGCAAAACATGTATAAATATTKAAAACTGTACATGCTTATGTATCAACCATATATCATTTTAATATATATACATGTATGAAAAATTCTGAGGGTAAATAGGTGGCTGCTTGTGAACAATTTCAGTTCTGATCTCYTGTTAATGTCACCAGAGCCATGGTGTCCCCTGAGAATTCTAGTTTTCAGCMTGCCTTGATGCTCTGGACCAACCTRAAGGGTTTTTATATAGAGGCCTCAGACATCTATGAGGTGTACTTGTTTAAAGAGTTTTTGTAGAGTGGTCTACTATGACATCTTAGGGAAACTAATAGTTATTTTTAAATTCTTCTGTGAACAATACCTTCAGTTTGGGGTTTAGTGCTCTAAGTTGGGTCTGTGCTAAACCACATTCTAGTGTGATTGTAGCTGTTACTCTGCTGCTGCTTCTGTCAGCCAGCAGCTCCCCATTTCCTTTCTAAACCTTGCAATTCTAATGCCTTCTTTAATGCATCTGATGAAATAAGTGATTATATAGCTATGTTTTATGGTGTAGGAATCCTATTTCTATTTTTGAGCATGGAARTGCCATGTGTGAGCCCAGAAATCAGAGTATTCTCTGGAGTGGCATTGGAGGGGTGTGTGTGTATCTAAGTGTATTAATTGATACAAGTTGTCAGCATGAGGGTTAAGAGGCAGTTTCCCGAAGAGGAAATAAATAGTTGTCGTAAGATTTTGATTTCTTCTATTTGTAACACAATTTGTGTGACAGAATTCTTAAGATGAATGTGTAACATAGGAGTGGACTGAAGCTCTAGACAGTAAAAGTTTTAAGCAATATTCCTGCTGAAACTGTATTTCCCATTTCTTTGTTTCTGCATCCTTGCTGCTTTTGTGCTTCAACAAGGTAAACATTTCTCCTCTTGGATTAAAAACCAGATTTGGGTCAGTATTTCTCCTTGGAGSTGGAGGAGTTTTTTGACAGACAAATTCTCTTGTGTAGTTGTGTAAGAGGCAGCAGTGCTGGCTTTCTGCTGCCTCAGCGTTCATGGCCCACGGCCGTGGTACTGACAGGGCCCTAAATTAAGTGTCATGGTTTAAATTTTTGATTTCTCTGAAAAAGATGAGATACGCATATGTTAGACTTGTGTTTTATTGAGAAATGGGCAACTAAGAATTTAAATATTCTGGGTGTCACTTTTAATAATTTTAGGCCATTTGACCTTATTTTGTCAGTTGGCTTCTTTTACTCTAATTTTTGAGTAGATAATGTGTATTTTTTTTTTTTTTGAGAGGATTCTGCACCTGTCAGCCTAACAGTTCCAATCAAAATAAGTTACAAAAAGTGAGGCAGTGTGGAAAAGTTTACCTCTTCTCTGATTTGCTGGAGAAATAAACAAGACATTCCTGTCTTCAGTGGTGTGTCCATGGGCCTGCAAATAAAATATGCGTGTCTTCCCAGCAAATCCTCGGCAAACACAGCCACAGGTGTCAGTCATGCTGCCTGCCCTTCAGCACTGCTTCTAGTAACCCCCTTCTTGTGGTTATTTCCTGGAAAAGCTGATCAATGCCTTTTCTGCTTTAGCACAGCATAGGGTGCTAAATTGGGCAAAACCAGGCCTGTAAACATTTCCTGGAAAAGCTCATGTAGGTTGTACTTTATATGTGTAGTTACACTGTGGTTTTCATTTTSTGCTGTTCTTAAATTATTGTAAATTAAAGACCCAGGTGCCCAAGCACTGTGTATTATTTTTTTTCTGGCTGATAGCAAATACAGTCTTATGTTAGCTCTGAGCAGCCAAAATGATAGATACTTGGATATGTGTGCTGATGGATAGAATCAGTGTCTGCAGTGTGAATAACTGCTTCTTTCTTCAGATCTTGCATCTGGCAATTTTTTGTTCAATTTGTAACATACAAAGCAGCTTGTCTGGAATTTGGCCTTTTCCTCTTTTGAGATCAAATAATTTAAGCTTCAGAAAGAAGCATTCTCGTGACATGTCTTCTGGTTCCTACAGGTGTTAATAGTGTCTGGATCAGTGTGCTGAGGGCATTAAAGCAATATCCTTCCTCAGATTTGAGATAGTTATTAAGGAAGAGAGAGAAAAAGCAGTTCCTGCAAAGCATGGCCGTAAAAGCCATGCAACTTCAATTCATATGATGAACTGCACAGATTTTGCATGTGCTTTTTGCTATTAATTTGTTTGTCAAACACTCTAATTAGCTAACTAGAGTTAAATACTAACTGGACTGTTGATCTTGATGAATCAAGTTGGCTCCAGCAGGGCTCATTGTAAACTTAAACCCATGACTCTGATTTATGTATTTTGAGAATGACYTGTAGTGTAGTTAATGACAAGCGGTGTGGAGGCTCTGGGATTTGAGCAGTGCTGTATGGTTAAGTCATACTCTGAAATAGTCTTTTCTTTGTAGAACCCCTGTTCATCAAGCTAGAATAGTAATTGCTACTTTGACAAAGTGGAGAACAGGGAAACAGTGTGTTTGCATAAGGCATTATGTTTTGATTTACAGGTGAGTTTGAAAATAATGTTTTTAAATTTTGAGGGCCTGTCCATATTATGTGAGTGGGCTTGGGGAGACAAAATTAATGCTTTTGGAATGCACATAAAGTGATGCTTCTGAAGTGTAATAGTTCATACAGCTGCTAAAACAAATATTTCTTTTCAATATTTGAGCTTGGAATAAGTACCCTTCATATGTCAGTGAGTCAATTGTGTTGTGATTTGCATATTAGATAATATTTTTTTATTTAGMTATTTATTTTTCTAAAATATTTGGCATTTTTAGTGTGCATTGCAATAACAATTTGAAGCTAACAATATTTATGCCACCTTCATTTGGTAGTTTGAACTGCATTTACCTTTCCCATTCAAATGTATGCACAATTTCAGTAGCCACTGCATGTGTGGAAGACATGTTCCCATAAATGTCATCTGTGGGAACAAATGACTCCACTTTATGTCTAGGAGGTAAATGAGCATTGGCTGGTGTTCCCTGCCAAGGGAGATTTGGGATCACCCCATTCTCAGTGGGGGCTGCCTGATGGTGCCCAAGATTCTCCAGCTGGCCCAAGCTGCAGCATGCATAAAAGCTTGCAAGCTTTTCATGGAGGTTGTTTTTGGGTTTTGTTTGGTTTTTTAGGGGACAAGGGAATTGGAGAGGAAAGGGAGGTGATATGGTCTTTTATTTTTTTTCTCAGTGCTACAATAGCATATACCTGCATCCTTAAAGTTTCTCTTTTTTCCTAATTCTGATAAATRTTGAAGTTTCACTGATCTTGTTCTCCAGCCCTCCCTTGTGTAACTTCACATCAGTCTTCTTTTTAGACTTTATTTTGTCCTGGAGTCCTTTTTTTGGAAAGCAATGTCAGGCATGCAAATCCTGTAAAGATAATAAAACGCAAGAGGTGTTTACTAATAGACAATATACATCTACACAAGGTGTTCGATACTTGTCAGCGTGAAGTACTTTAGATTTGACAAAACAGTAACTTTAAAGGAGATTAGACCCACATATGTGGAAAACAATTCAAAACAGGTGTTTCACATACAATATTCACATTTTAAGAAATCTTTGTGTGTGTTTTAAAAAAAAGTCCTGTTTTACTTGGCATCCTACTTTCCTATACAAGTTTACTACAGCAATGAATATGTAATGGTATTGAACTGCCCCTCAAGTGGTGGAATCAGAGCACAATTTGTTCATTTTCTATGCCAGCTTCAAGTTAAATTGAAAGAAGGTGAATGCCCTGCAGACAATAAAATGTGCTAACAGGCAACAGCTCTGTGGCAGGTGGAACATKCTAGTCAAATAACACAAATTTGTTTTCAAAGGTGTGGACACTTTGGGTTGGTTTTTGAATTAAGTTCCTGGATTCGGTGCTCATGATGCATATAAATAAACAAAAACCACCCAAAACAACAAAAAACTCAAACTATTATGAAATAGTAATGAAATCTTGAAAACATAATATAAGTGRAATGTGAGTGCTTTATTCAGGAGATGTAAAGACCTACCTTTTGCTGCTCTTCAAAATATTCCGTAATTTCTAAGTAAATGTTGTGACATAACATTTACTCAGACAACAAGGGTTGACTGCACTGAATTTATATCCTTTGCTATTGGAAAGTAAACATTCAACAGGATGAAATAAAATCTTGTATGTAAATATAGTATGGATCCTCTCTTATGTGCCATGGCTTGGAGGTAGTAAGGGTAGGGCAGAAGTGTTCAGATGATGCACCAGAATGACAAGAGTTTCGAATGAGGCTCGGTTTGCTTGTGAAAGTTACAATTCTGTAGTTTTTGAATAAGAGTATTTATTTTATATTCTTATTGCCCTCCTTATTTCTTCCCTCCTGGTGTGGTGGTACTGTACTGTGAATTTGTCATGAACAYAGTTTCCTTTCTATTAAAAAAAAAGAGAGTTAATCCATGATAGTTGCTACCCTCTGTGAACAAAAATAAGTTGAGGCTTAAAAAAACCAAACCTACAAACAAACCCTTTTGTATTAATGTGTTTCAGGTGCTTGTGAGTATCTGCTGTCCTACTCTGATAAGATGAATTAGCATTCCTGCTTAGCTCTCCACATGGTTAATGTCCTTCAAAAATATACATGGAAGAATTCTGAAAGGCATTTTGTGTGGTTGAAAGTTTTAAAGGCTAGTTATGATTTGAGTTTGTGAGAAGTAAAATTAGWTGTAGACTGAAATTCCAATTCATAGCAATTGCCTAATGACCAGTAATTCTAAAACAGGCCAATTTTATTTGACTTTTCCAGACAACTGCTCTTTGGCTTTCAGAGCAAACTTACCAATTTTCAGATAAAATCAATTCTGTTAGCCAAAGTCAAAGGTGGTGGCTAAAATTAGAGCTTAGTTTGCAGCCGTACGTATGAACAGATTGCTGTCTGTCTGTAATTGCCCTCAGAGGGTTGTGCCAACTTTAGCAACAGTTTATTTTGTTGAAGTATGTGATTTTTACAATTTTTTTAATAGCACATTGGTGTTCTGTTTGTTGAAATTTTTGTTAGGTTTTATTTGTTTTTTGGGATGGAGACTTGGAAATGTCTTGAGTTAAAATGTAGTATCTTCAAGATAAAATGTGCTAGGCAGTGATGCACTAAGGCAGCATGCTAATATTGTAGTTAATAATGTATTTCCTTTCCCTGTATTTTGTATTCCATCTGTATGTATTCTTTTGCACTYCACTCCAAGTACACCACCGTTCAGAAGGGAAATAATAAGTTGGCTTATTATGTAATCTCATCAGAAAGTGTGGCCCTGAAGTTTGCAAAGGTCGTGCTCGTCACTGAGCTGGATAGGAGCAGAAATTTCTTACCTGTCACAAASGGCATGTAGTAAATGACATTTTACTAATTTAGGGAAACACATTCATGGRAAAAAAACAAGGGTAGCATAGTGTGCAGGTAAAAACGATGGTCCCTTTCAAAAATGGAGTTATTAAGGAATCAGGTATTGTCATTATAACTGAATAAAGAAAGTGACATGTTTGTGGGACAAACTGCAAAAGGAAAATATTCATTTGAAATGGGAAGGTATGGAAGATAAATAGAAAATGACAAAAAAAGTGAATGGGGTTGAAAGAGTCTCTTGAAGTGTTTTCTGCAGGCTCCACAGGTTGGCTGAAGAACATCCACCTTTGTCATAGCTGGCTCTGTATTATAAGGAAGGGTATGAATAGGATTACAGGGGGAAAAGAAATCAATGTAAAAACTGTAGAACTTGATGAAGAGGAGAGAACCATTTTTTGAGATGTCTGTAATTGTGTGGGATGTGAAGATCCTTTTATTGGTGATTCCCAAGGYGCACCACTTTATCTTCTTAGAAGTACCTTTGGAGGAAAAATGAAATTTTGGTAGCAGAGCACCAAGTGCTGTTTTGCTTMAACACAGGTACCAGAGGCACATCTTTGGTTCAGGGTGTTAAGTAGCTTCYAATGAGTAGCCATTAAGACCAGAATGGGCAGTGGTGTGGCAGAATCTAAGCAGAACATTAATATATTCCACCACTGGTTTTGGAGCAGGGTGATATGCACCATTCCTCCCCAGATATTTTCCTTCTTGTGCCTTCAGGACTTCTTGAGAAGCCTTCCAGGTAAAGACKTAGTTGCACTAGTGGGGCATAAATAAAGCTGTAGAATGTTTTCCAGCCAAAAACAAAGGACCTGGATGYCTTCCACCAACACACTATGGGGAGCAGCAGGGCTGGGAGCAGCCCAGGGACAAATCAGGGCCATCTGTGACCTGTTGATCAGGTTCCTCTTTYTCCTGGGTTTCACTATCCTTTACGGCCTCAAGTAACAGGAAGGCTTTGCAGGYTGGGCAGCCTCTGGGGCACCCCCACAGCTGTGGGAGGATGGAGTGTCACCAGTGGCATGGGAGTGTYCCCTGCACCCACACAGCTAGCAGACACCATGTGCAAGCTCTGTTTCTCAGGCTGTGACACTTCCACTCGGCTGGAGTGACCTCCAAAGGTGGGACATGGCCAGCAGGCTCTGTGTGCAGGCTTCAGACTCAGAGCTCTGTAAATGAGACTTGCAGAYAGTGTGTGACTGCTGGATACTGCATGGGGCTTTGCTCTGCAGGCTGTGATRTTCCACCTTGCAGATGGTGTGTAGGGGCTCTGCAGATTCTGACGTGCCCCCTCTGCAAATATGACCTGCAGGCACAGAGTCGGACAGGTAAATGCAGTTCGTGGCCTCYGGACTGTGACATGAACCCTCCGTGGGCATTGCTGTTTGGCCTTGGTGGTAAATTTAAACAGACAAACAAAACCAAACAAAAAGTGGATAACCCTTCCCTGGGGAGTGTTCATGATCAGGTTGGGTGGGGGGCTTTGAGCAACTTGGTTTTGTGAAAGATGACYCTGCCTGTGGCAGGGGTGTTGGAGCTACTTGATCATTAAGGTCCCTTTCCAACCCAAACCATTCTATGATTCTTTGAATTTACAAAAAAGGTAAGATAATAAAATTGTCGAAGAATGAAGTGGTCACTGAAAGAATGGTTTAGTTTGGGKTTTTTTGCAATGTTTGGTTTGGGTTGGCTGGTTGATTTAGGGTGGTTTTTTGTTTCTCTTCTTTTTTTTGGCCAATTGTTAGTTTGACAGATCAACATATAAGTTTTTATTTCAATTAGGTTATCAGTGGATGTTACAGTTCAAATGACAATTTGTGTGGGGGCTGATGTTTGTGAGGCRGATCACCCATGGCCACACACATGCCTGATTCTAACGGTCGCTTCCTGTGCTCTTGGTGCTGCACCTGTGTTCCTGCAGCCCAACACACTCTGGTTTGAGGAGAACACTGCTCTCCTGCACTGCTGCTGCCTCAGCTCAGCCRCTGCCTAAAACTGCACTTGCTTTATGAAGTGCTTGGTTTCTTACACCATTTGTGTCCAGACTCTTCTGATAAAGCAAACCGATTATCTCCCAGTACACTCCAAAAGCATGTATGGTGGAGTGAAGTTTACTGAAGGTCTGTGAACCATGGAGATGTGCCTCAGAGGTGTCAATGGGACACGTGAATGAGTAGAAAACCAAGTTGGAAACAAGATATCAGGAAAACCTATTCATCACACACAGTTGTTTCCTACAGTAGGGAGCACCTTCTCCTTCTTGCAATCTTTTTTCAAGTGTAGATCACTCATGTTAAATATATAGCTGGGAACATCTTGTGTTAAGTAGAGGTATGAACCTGAACAGAAGAAGAGGTCAAGCGTGGAAATAAATTCCAGTCAGTACTGGATGATTGAGAAGTCCCTTTTCTCTCACTCCCTCTTGTTTGGAGAGGCGGTGCTTGAGTTCACTTCAGAAATGAGGAGAAGAAAAGTACAGCTAGGGTTTTTTAAGAATGAAAAAAAAAGTGAAAAAACAACTTACTCTTTAAATTCACATTAGCATCTGGAAGTGGGTGGCTCAAGTGGATGTAATTATCTGCATCATCATATTACCTTTTCCTGATCAGGCTGGAGAATAGTAAATTTTGTCWTGTCCACATGATGCTGGAATTTTTATATAAATGTTCTTGCTGTTTGGGACACAGTGTTTGAGTGGCAAGCAAACTATTTGAAATGGTTTAATAGAGCCTCATAGTCAGTCCACTTACTTTTGTGGACCGCTTTTGGAAAAGAAGATTGATTTCTCTGTAGAGCAAGTCCTCTTCCGAGTTCTCCAGTGCTCCAGCTTACTCTGTGGTCACAGCAGCAAGCACGTTCTGGTTATCACTGAGTGGTTCAAAGATGCAACGTGGGTGTGACATGCCCCTTTCAAAAACCATAGCTCTGCAATAATCTTTCTTTAGCCATATTGTGTACGTGTTTGAAGGGATTAGTGATAGATTTTTGTTTTTTTCTTGGAAGTCATTGGAAAGCAAAAGACTAAATCTATTTTGATTTCACTCGGGATAGATTAATGGGTGTCAAATGTTACACAATACTTGACATATCCACTGCTGTTAAGTTGGCCGTGGCAAAGGGATTACCCGATAATGAATCACCAAGCTCTTTAGCCTTTTAAAGGGAATCGTGCCGCTTCCTTGCCCTGGTAGGACTTTGTTCCCTGCCCGGGACCTTCCTGTGACAGTGCATGTTTGGATGTGGAAAACTCCACGCAGATGTGTGAGCACCGGTTTGACAGCTTTGTGTTCAGCTTCTACCTTGCTAATTGTTTTCGTGGGATTATTTGGATTGTGTAGAAAGCTTTTTCCAAATCCCCTTTATTACTGAAGTTATTGTTGCCAGCAGGAATAAGATTAAAGGTGCTTAAGTCTGTAGAGTTGTTTCTAATTTGTACGTGTCATTTCAGTGGCATTTGAACAGAACTCTGTCTCTTCCCCTCCCTGCTCCCCTGTGGTACTGTGCTTGAGTTAGGGCTGAGAAGCCAAGCTATTGGAAGAAAATTCATTTTGTTCCCTAATTATTATGCTGGCACTCGGGAGATAATTTTTCCCTTCATGCACTGCCAATTAATATGCAAATGAGCTGATAAATATTTATACCGTGATTTAAATTATGCAGGGAGCGCTTTCAGTGTACTCTGCAAATGAATTGTTCATGGACTTCAAAGTGCTGGCTGCTGTGCTAACGAGAGGAGATTTGCATAAGGCCCTAATCAGGCGCATACTGATTAAGCTTCATTATGGAAACTGCCAGCTGCAATCTTTGTTTCTATTTTATGACAAAAAGGGGAACTTTTCACGCTTCAGTCGCCTTGACAATGTCAGACACAGCTAGTAGGAGAGACTAAAACTCCACACAGCAACTGAAGTTTCCCTGTTCAGTTGAAGATTGCTATGGTGTAACTGAAGTTGTATTTCTCCCCCCACCTCCCCACTCCCTTTCGTGTTCGGTCAGAGCAGTAGTGTAGATTTGATAGAAATTGCCATTCTCCTGTTCCTTGGACTATCTGAACCTGTAGAGGATACCACAGCAATGCTGGACTGCAGCGACTACGTTCTAGGTGGGTACCAGCTCAGCTCTTTCTTACGGACACCGAGGCTGGGAGATTGACTATGCATAGTGGCTTAATCACATATGCAGAAGGTATTTGTGGGGCTGAAGCTCACCGGTGAATCTGCAGCAAGTAGCTGCCTGCTAGATGGATAGCTAGATCTGTACCAGGGAAATACATGCTTTGGTTTGTTTGTTTGTTTTCCTCTTTTCCCTCACTCCAGGAGAATTCGTTTCCTCTGCACAGACTCGGATGATATTAATACAGATCTTTTGCTTTTAGGATTTCAGTCTGAGAGGCATTTGGCTTCTGACAAACACTGGACTTGACTTGCATATCTGTGTGTTACGGAATTTTAAAGCATTAAAATGAATGAAAGGGAGCCTCAGTGTTGAAAGGATTTAGTAACTGTATTGAGCCGTTCCACACCAGAACGTGTGTTATGTCTGTGTATTTTTAATATAGCAAGGTTCTTCGTGTGTAATAGAAAATAAGGGGGAGTGCACAGTGGTTGCCATTGATACCGTTGCAAGCTGTGCTTAAGGTTGCTGGGATAATATATTTCCTGCACTGAGATTCCATCAGGACTGCAGAACAGACATGCCATAATTTCTTCTTCTTGTSTTTTAAAGTTATTTATAGTAATGGATCATCTCAATTTTACAATAGGTTTTATTTATTTTCGAGGCTTTTCCCCCTGAAGCTCAATGTATATATATATGTATRTATTTTTATTATTCTTTTCATTCCATCATAAAAGTTCATGTAAGAACTTACACATCAAAATAAAATAATATGTTTTTAGATGGTAAATTTTAAAGCAGACATTAGAATATGCTTGTTTCTGAATATGATGTGGCTTCTGAAAATTAATTTCTAAAGTATTCTGGGCATGTTTTCACTCACATTAAACTTTTGTTTTTTCCATGCACAAAAATGAATAATTTTTGCTGGTGCTAATGGAGTATTAGGCAGCTCCACTTCAATTGGAGAAAGGAAACAGTTAATGGTGTGTATATATATATACATATCATATAAAGATTTTCTTTGCTTTACCAGTTGTGTACAGTCCTTACTGCTTCAGGTTGGTCTGGTGTCCATTGCTTCTTTCTCCTGAATGCATTTGGAAATGTTCCTGAGGGTGTATGAAAGGCTGGCACAGCACTGCCTGGTGACACCTCAGCCCTGCTAGCAGAGTAGCAGTGTGGAATGTATTCACTCCTGAGAGTTTGATTTCAATCATGCACCTGCTGCTTTCGTTCCTTCCTTCTGGGGAGTTTGTTTTTAGACRATGTTGACAGAAGTTGTAGCCCAGGGCTTTATTTAAAACCCGAGTAAGATCTAAAGGAAGATGAAAAGGTGAAGGCATTAAGGTTTGGGTTCTTTTAGCCCACTTCATTTGTTTATTCTTTTAAGTTTAAAGCAGAAATTGTATAAGCATATATAAACCAAGTAGCCCTTTTATTCRACATAGGCTGAATCGGTAGGTTGAGTATCCCGCGGATATGAGCCTGTTTTGCTGGTAGCAGTTTTGTGTTTCWGATGTATGTCATACCATTTGCAATGGAAATAGCGGCATTGTTCTTGATGCTTTACATGCAGAAGGGCCACAGACTGAACAAGAAATAGTCAGMTGGTGAAATAATGGATGTTATCCTTCACTTGAACCTGAGCACTACCAGAGATGTTTCTTCTTCCAACTTGCTTCTTTTTCGCAATAGCAGTGTTTGAGGTCTTTGTTAAGAATGGATCTTTACAACAAAATATGCTTCATTTAGACAAGCTTTTGGTAGTTAAGCAAACTTTGTGTATGTCTAGTACCGAAAAATACTGAAAACCTTTTTTTAGAAGGATTTATTTTGCAGCATAGCCTGACAGAAAAGATGAGTCCTGGCTTGCTTTGTGGAAAGAGGTCTGTATAGTTAGAACTTTGTGTGACTGAGCAAACTTGCTCATCATGCAGGAAGACTTTCTGTGTGAGCCTCCTCATGGGATGGAGCAGTCACTACCTTACATGAGCTCTGTGCCCAGCACAGCAGTGTCCCCCTRTCTGATTTTAGTTTGCCTGTTCTACCATTTGTATCCTGCACCTTGGCTCTAATGCTTCAGTTTCTGTGACAAATTAGCAACAGGAGGCCCTCTGTTGTTTTTCTAGCAAGAATTTTCTGAAGTGTTTCAAAAATGGATTTCATGTTTCTGAGAGAGAACCTTGTCAACCTGTGCTCTCCCTTTTGTGGTCAGCTGTATCATGRGTTCAGACTATTCTGCTCTGGGCTTAAAGAATCCATCCCATGTCCAATAGCCTCATGAGTTAGCCTGGTTTCCACAACCAAATATATTTGACTTGTAAGCATGCTGCTCATTCTCCTGTTGGATGAGGACTCATCATGTTTGCCTCCTAAGCAAAGACTGCCATTCAGTGTTCTCTAAAGTTAAATTTCAGTAGCCATCTCTGTGTAAAGGAGTGAACTAATGCTGTCTATCAGATGCATGTTGCCTATAATCACTCTAAATAAATGTGGTGTTGTGAAAACAATAAATTCTATTTAARGTAAATGCAATGTCTAGGTAGAAATGCAGGTCTCTCAGCAGAGAGAGGGCCACATCAAGAGCCGACATTTCTATATAGTCAGTGGAACCCATGTTCTGCTTCTAGAGTGTGGAAATGACAAAATAAGGAGCCTGGAAGCATAAGTTCTGCATCGAAACCTTAGCAGAGCTCTATTTTTCCAGACTGAATTTGTAGCTTGAATGTGCTAAGCAGAGGGTGGGRCAAAACTTGCAGCCTTTTGCTGAAGTGTGGGCCAGCAGCACTGAGCTGCAAAACTTCTCTTAATTCACTACTCCTTTCAAAAAAGCAGTTTAACACATATTTGCCTTTATACCAAGGGTAACACAGGTAGTCCAGTTCTCTTTTACAGGTGGTAGAACATTTGAAAGATTTAAAATAGGCATAGGAACTTTCTAAGAAGAGTTGAGGCTCTGGAGAGGCTGTGTTAACTTGTCTGGGAAAGTTTTGTGGGTTTTACAGTCCTCTGGATTTTCAAGGCTCTGTTGGGTTCAACTGCCATTGTTGTTTATGTGGAAAATWATATTAGTTTTAAAAACATTGATCTCAGAATGGTGTCCTTWTCCCATTTCAACCCTCCAAMCCCCCTGCCRTGGGCAGGCACACCTTGCACTAGATTTGATTGCTCAGAACCCCATCCAAACTGGCCTTGAAAACCTCTAGGATGCGGCATCCACCACAGCCCTGGGCAACCTGTTGCAGTGTCTCAACGCACTCACAGTAAAGAATTTSTTTCTAATATCCAGTCCAAACTTGCTCTTTTTCAGTTTAAAGCCATTCTACACTGTTCTATCATTACATGCCCTTCTAAAACTTCCCTCTCCAGCTTTCTTGCAGGCTCCTTTTGGTACTGGGAGGCTGCTGTAAAGTCTTCATGGAGCCTTCTCCAGGCTCTGCAGCCCCAACTCTGTCACCTTTCCCCAGAGCAGAGGTGCTCCAGCCCTCTGATCATCTTGTGCCTCCTCTGAAGTGCTGTGCCCTCGTCTCTCTGGCAGTAGCAGGTGATGGTGGCCATAGTCCATCTTCTCATTTCCAGCTTTCRTGGCCCTCCAAGCACTGGGGTGTATGGGCATTCTTGGAACTGTCTGGGGGAAAGATGCAGCACAGTTAATGCTGCTCCTGTATTCTTCTTCAGCCCAGTGTTATTGTGGAAATCACTGCTTTGATGAAAGTACATGACAGAGGTAACCTTTTAAGCACCTAGCAAGAGAATATCCTGGAGTAAAGGGTTCATTTTAAGCTCACTGAACTTGCTTTTAGCTCATTATGGGAATGGAAGAGCGTGCTTAAGGATTTGCTTACACTTCATTTTATGAGCTGTTCTGTCTTGAGATTCTTTTTGTAATTTTGGTTTGTGATAATGTGGCACACTGGGGTCGGTGGCAGGGAATGAAGAGGTAATAAGCTGGAAAGCTGATGCTGTACACAGAACATCTGTATAGATTCCTATATAAGGAAAGTATATTCTCTGTCTGCCATCTGGAGAGGCCCTCTGCATTGCACTGTATTCAGCTGACAGGCTTTGAAACCAGGAACAGACTTTTCAATAGATTCATCCAGAGGGAGAAAAAAGGAATTATTTTATATTTGTATGGTTTTGCATGAATATATAGGAAATATAAAATAACTTCATGTCAGTGACATTCCAGTAAAATAGAAATGCCGTATTAGAAAAATGGCATCCATTATAAAGACTGAATTTCCTTTCTTTTATAGGGGTGGGGCAGGGGGAGCAAACACAAAAATAATGTAGGCCATGATGGTCAGACATAATGTTTTTGAATCTTGATGTAGCCATTGTTCCTTCCTCCCCCCTCCTTTTTTTCTTCTATGACTTTCATTGTATTGAAAATTAAGTTCCTACCTATCATTGCCCTCCAGCATGCTGTCTTTTATTCCCTTAATGCCACGTTTTCACATATGGGAATAATGTCATAGAAAATTTTGAAATTGTATTTATCTGGAAGATTCAGTATTGTGTTCTGCTTTTGGTTGTTCTTTTTTTTTTGTGTGTGTTATAATCTGAATTAGGGTAAAGTACATAGCAAATTTCTGCTGTTCTCTACTTCCCTTGAATAAAAAGGATGAATAAATTTGGGGATTTTTTGCTGTATTGTTTTATCTTTCTTTCTGTTTTAATGCAGACTCAAGAATGAACAATCCGTCAGAAACCAGTAAACCATCGATGGAGAGTGGGGACGGGAACACAGGTAAGAAATGATCAATTGGTGCACAGGTGTTTTCTGGTGTAATTGAATGGATATTAAAAACAAAATTTCTTTACTTATTTAGTGGGATTTAAAAACCCCACAAAACCAACCAACCAAACACCTACACCTATTGCTTTTTGAGACTTGGGAAAACTTTTGTCATTAAACCCTACTGCATGCAGGGTATTATTCATGCCTACTTTATTGGAATACCACCCACAGTTTTTATATAAGGTTTCTCTTGCCCACTTTTTCTATCTGTAGTATTTATGATACTACCAAAGCTCTGGTGGCACTAGCTCTCCATAAATAGTCTCATTTTTTCCTGGCAGAGCTTACCTTCTGCGCTTCTAACTTCACAGGTTTTTTTTGGGTTGAAATTTTCCCTGGCAGATGTGGGCCACTGCCTGATCTTGTTTCCATTTTAGACTTCATTCAAGCTGTCACAACAGTTCTCAAGAACAAGTCAAAGAGAGAAAGCATAATTTCTCAAAATTTAAAAAAAAATGTACCCAGCTTTTCTGTAATTTCTTCATGTGTTAGAAGAGAACCTTGAAATTTGGTGGGGAAGAGTAGATTTTGTGTCAGGRCCGATGTGCCTTTTGGCACATCCTTAAGATGTGACCAAATTCTAGGTCATTGAAGAAGCCTTATTGAGCCACTATAACTTAATCATGCTATCTCATGCTTTAATTCCTTTCTGGAGGTAATAYAATGTTCTTTCTGAAAGCAAGGGAAATTACAGTACTGAAAGGGAAGTAAGTAGTTTAACCTAGCTCAGAATCTTCTCTCAGCTCAGAAAAGTACTTGGGAAGAGAAAATTCTGATGAGAATGAGCTTGTTGCTTTGAGAGAAGTGTAGTTACCATGTATGATATGAATTAGTTTTCTTCCTCGTGGTTCAGTAATAAGAGTTTTGTTTTAAACGCCGGAGTTGTGATGAAATTAACACTTTAATTAGATGGATTTTTTTTTGCCAACATATGGGGTCAGTCAAAAGGAATTCTGCCTGCTTATTAATCTGTGTTTTGTTCCTGGCATCTCAGGTTTTATAATTGTTATTGTATTTTTAATAGGAGAGGTATCAATCATTTTTTTGCACATAAGTGTTTTATTATGTATTCAATGGTTTAAGATTATATAAAACATTATTTCAAAAACATATGGGCTGTAAATATTTCATGATCATAAACAGCATCAAGGGAACAATGGTTTTAAATATCCCTGTGGACTCCTTATAGCTGGRGGATGTGTGTAAACTTCTGAGAAAATTCAGACTTCCTCCGCTGTATGACCGCAGTTCCCTGCATGTGCTTTCTCCTGAGTTCATTCCCAACACATTTGCTTCAGTACAATTTCACAATTTCACCTTAACTGAGGTGGTAAGGAGGAGGATTTGTTTTATTCAAAGGTAGTCAGTCAATTATCACAGGAGCATTGCATCTCCTTCAGCAGAACTCACCTCTCTTAGGCAAATACTTCATCATTGTGATGGTGGGGGGGTCATGAGATAAAATGGATGGATTGTAAAGCTGCAGGTAGGTCCTCTCATGTTAAAAGGGGATACAATGTCTGTATTTTTTATGCTCCATTATTAGAGCTAGTTATTGCAAAAGTTTGCCTGACTGGTGTTTGAACTTCTGGAATATTGCTGCCTTAGTTTAAATGTTTCCAGTCTTTCCTTCCAGTTTTGTACCCTGATTTTTAAAATTATGTGAACTAAAGTAATCTAAAATTTCTGTGCACTCTTTGTTCTGTAGTCATTGCTTTGTTTTTAGATATAGTGCTCATAAACCRCTAGAGATAGTGATTGATGGCAGTTGTGATGTTCTTTGGGAGCTCAAGCATCAGTTGTATTAGTCAACCTGGCAGATGTTAGGCTCTGAAAGGAATACTCGCAGAATGTAATTTTAGGCTTCTGATCAGGGTACTTAGGTTATGGTTCTGGGCTCAGTGCATATTTGAGTGAAAAGAAGTCAGCTTTCAGCTCAGATCCTGAGGAACTGGAAGTGCCATTGATTTTCTGTCAGTGCCTGTGCTCCCCAGATAATGCGTGATGATGATTTTTATAAACACTCAGAGTTCTCATTTTTGTAACTTTGTGTAACTGTCTATTTTCCAGTGACATTTGTAAATCACTTGAGTCTGTTGTGTAAACACTAATAGTCTATCTTTTAAACCTCCGTGGATATTTGTTTGGGTCATTCCTGTTTTAAACTGTAGTAAGATAATGTGACTTGAAAATGTTAAGAGAAATTACTGTAGGGCATGAATTTACATTTGGCAGAGCTAATGTTCTCAGGAAAAAACCAACACTTACCCCTGRTTAAAGATGGCAACATCAGTAGTTCTCTGAGCTATCAGCTAAGTTTCATGGGAGTTAACAAACTAGGGTTTTGTATTTCRAGCTCTGACTATTTAGGATGCATCGTAAAGTCCCCTGAATATATTAGTCACAATACAGTGCCTGTGATATGTTATGACTTGAAATTTTTTATGTTAACTGGACTTTCCTTTTAAGCATCTGAAAAACTAAACCATGTTTCTGAACAATTAAAAACAACAACCAAAGCATGTGAATACAGGAGCTGTTGGATGGCTGTTTCGTTAAAAACATGGACTGACCAACTGGATTGACCAACTGGTCATCAGTACTGCAGAGTTACACAAATCTTTCCCAGCCTTCAGTTGTGGGCAGACAGACGACTTAGTATCTGCTGGAGAAAGAAGTAAGAATGTCTTACAGTAAATGGATAGCCCTTTTGATCTACTTTTTATAGGCASCACAATATTTTCCAAAGCATCTCAACTCTTTTGTTTGTTTAATACGGCTTCTCTTTTAAGAGCTGTGTGAATGCAGAACTGTGAAAGCCAAGGTTATAATGATTATGGAAACTGTACTRTTCTGACATGAATTGACATAGTAGCAAAATAATAGTTTTTTTAAGTGTAGTATTTGGAAGGATTCTAAGGATTCTTGTTTGCATTGCTTCATTTCCAAAGATTGATTTTCCAGTTTCCATAAGAAATGTATAGGAGAGAGTGGGAGAGGGACCATGAAATACTTAGGCAAATACCAATGCTAAACTTGTTAATAGGAAATATGGACAGGGAAACAACAATTTCTGAGTATTGGKGSTATCTCTCTCTCTTTCAAGAGAGAGGGAGAGAGAGAGTGACCCGGGAAAATGTACTGGTGGTGCTGGGAGATGTTTCTCAGAGCACAGCACAGATACCCAGTCCAGCTAGTTTTGAAATCTTCCTTCTCCTTGGCTGCCTTCCCTTCCTGAGTTCCTTCTTGCGCCTTACTCCACATCTCCCCCAGATCTGAAGTTCCTCACTCCTCTTCCTTTCTAATGCAGTTTGCAAACTKAGGCTGAAGTCTGATGATTATGATTGAATTTTGGGAGTAAGTTGTTCTTCTGACTGCAGGTGCAGTGTTACCTTGCCTGCTCCTCTTTGTCATGCCTTAACCCTCTGCAGGTCCAATTCCATGGTGGTATAAACTAATCCATGGTCAGTACATAGTGTTCTGTTCCTTTCCCTGCAGTARCACTGTCTTAGTCTTCATCCAAACCAGCTCTGTGAAGTAGCTGAGCACATGGTTGAATTTATGCCAGAATTTAAACACGCTTGTATTACATTGGACCTCGACTGTAAGGGTGAAATTTCATCCTACAGCTTGCTGGGGGWAGAGCAGCCAAACCAAAACAAGCTGCTTTATGAACTGCCAGAAGGGGCAGGACAGGGACAGTGGAGCTGGAACCAAGGATAAAGGAGAGATGAGAGATGGAGAGTTCACACTCTTTGGGTGTTTTTGCTGTTAGTGAGATCTAGCACTTGGTCACCTCTAGCAGTTAAGGAAGCTGGGATGAAGATGGAAAATACATGAATRCTTGGGATTGTTAAAATCACARTACTTGTGATTGCATCTGCCACATTTGTTAATCATCACAGGGTTTTGGATTTAACTCTTACCTTGAGCTACAGTGGCATTCAAATCCTTTCATGTCTTTGCAATGTGCTGACCTTCTGCTTCTGAGAGCTTCATTTTCCAGCTCCTTATCAGATTCCTTGGATTCCATGGGAGTGGTGTCACATCCTTCTGAGCACCTTAACAGCAAGGCCTCTCATATACTGGACTCACTTCATTTTCCTTGTTTTTCTTCAAAAGGCACAGGCATCCTATGATAAATGCAAGCACCCAGGGTAGCATTCCTTCCAAAATAGTCTGTGTCTAGAGGRGAAGGAACATAGTGCTTCCAGAGAAAGTTTAAGATGCAAGTAGAACACGTGTGGTGTGAATTATTTTGCTCTGGGTTTGGTTTTGTGAGGCCTGGGGAAAAGGTGTTGGTGTCTTTCAAGATTGAATTAAAAAATGTTGTTTTCTCTCAGTGCCTATCTAAGTTGGTTTTTTAGGCCCATGGAGATTTTAAGCTCAGTCCTGGAGCTTGTTTTGTTCAAAGCTACTGCCTAGGAGGCTTGTTTGAGAATTCCATATTAAGAGTCAGCAGAACTGCTAACTGGAGCATTTCTTCTGCACACATGCACAGTAGTGCTCTTTTAATATGATATCATGATTTTTTGAGGCTCTTTTTGGAAGACGGTTAACTGAGYAGCTTTACCTGTTTACCTGAGGTGAGGCTTCCAGCTGGTCCTCTYAGAAACAGATAATTTTTTTAACCCCCACAATGGGGGGTGGAATGGAGTATTGCCAGTAATGGAATGAGGAGTATTTGCCTTGCAGGTTTTCTTATCTGTTTTTTTTTTTTTTCATACGTGGGAGTTCCTGACCATAGGTTGAAAAATAATTCAAAGCCTTTGCTTAAATGAGGAGGTGGTAGCTTGTTTTCTTTGAATTACACTAGCTATTTGTCCAGAGTTACTTTTATATATTTACCCAATTACTTTTCCATTCCCTTTGGATTTCTTCATGGAGAGAATTCTGAAGTTTACTGGAAAGAATGAAAATAGATGAGATTCTTCTGGTTCTTTTCACCAGAMCTTCTTATGAACCATTCTTTGGAGAAAGGCAGAGTTGCATTCCTAAAAGATCAATTCAGACCAGTGAGAGTCCTTACATTCCCTTTGAATTGGAATTTTAGACTGATTAAGCAAAATAATTTGATATATTTAAAATTGGAGTATTTTTAACATGTCTGTGTATCTTTGGCTGCCTGTATGTCCCTTAAGTTTGTAAACCTTGGCCCAAACCATGGAATTGAAAACTTGAGAATTGACCAACTCTTCCCCCACAGAACCTCCACCAGGTGGCCTTTAGGTATAACCTTACATGTATATTAGAAAGATTTATATTGTGTCTGTATTTAATTGAACAGTGTTTCAGTCTTTGGAAACATTACCTGTGACAGCTGTTTGTAGATCAAAATAGCAGTGTAAAATATTGGATAGTCTGTTTTACTAATCACATTTTATGCTTGCTTGCTTTTGCTGATGTTTCTAAGGAATAGCAACCACCTGTTGTTGTTTAACAACTGTGACTCTTTTGCTTAGTGGATAACCTAGATTTTTATATCAAAGAATGTAGATGATGGAATTTTGAAGTAGGAGTTACTATGCACAGGCACTGAACAAAATCTGATTGTCATAACAAGTAAACATGCAAGTGTAAAGCTGGTTTTCCTTCATTTCAGTCACACAGTTTTAAAGATTGCATCATCTGTTCTAGAAATTCCCTGCAGCCTGACAGGCGCGGAGTCTTCTTCCTGT
This sequence comes from Malurus melanocephalus, assembly GCF_030028575.1. Lineage (NCBI taxonomy): Eukaryota > Metazoa > Chordata > Aves > Passeriformes > Maluridae > Malurus > Malurus melanocephalus. The sequence goes on from NW_026623253.1 coordinate 3,157,065, forward strand.
TGTTAGCCACTGAGGGTAATAACAACACAAAAAAACACTTGTTTGTTAATTTTTCTTTTTCTTCTCACACCTAGATTATTTTGGAATAGTTTGGGGGTTTTCATGTCTTCCGAGCTTTTAGGAAAAGACTGCAAAAATGTAGGAAAATAACCAATTTTTGGTTGTATGAAAGTAAGTGAAAGCAGAAGCAAGCTCAGGCAGTTGTCTTATCTTTAAATTTTAATGGATATGTAGAGGTACCTTTTATTGACAGAGTAGAACTGTGGTCCATAATRGCTGTCTATATATGGGACTTCTGTTTTCATCAAGTATTGTTTACCTGTCTCTAAGCAAAGGTGACTTTTATATGCATCTTGCTGTTGGCACTTMGTGAACTCAGAGATAGTCTTCAGCTGCTGGGTAGAGGGGGCATGGAAGAATGGAAACACAGTTTAATCACAATACCAATCACAGTATCCATTTGGTTCTCAAATCATGTAGAGAGTGATGGGGTAATAGTGTACACAGAATTATAGTTCATAGATTTATTTAGTTTGGAAAAAACCTTTAAGATCATCAAGTACAACTGTTAATGCCCCCATGAAACCATGTCCATGAGTGCCATGTCTACACATCTTTTAAATATCTTCAAAGTACACAGAACAGATGACAGCAACTAAAGAAAAAATTAAGTTGATTTTGTTCAGCTGACAAATGCTCTATTACAGAAGCCTGGACACTGCTTCCTCAGCCCTCTTTTACAAAAAAGTCAATTACTCTCTGAGTATTTTCTAACTACTGTATTGTACTTTGAGTATTAATTGTTATTTCACTTCTTTAAAGTAGTAATTARTAGTTTTCAATGTCTGTCTCTCTGCAGGCACGCAAACAAATGGCCTGGACTTTCAAAAGCAGCCTGTGCCTGTCGGAGGAGCAATCTCTACAGCCCAGGCCCAGGCCTTCCTTGGGCACCTTCATCAGGTAAGAGAAGACCTCTTTCAACTGGGAAGACTCAGGGAGTCCCTGAGCTGTGAATGCAGCTGCCCTGGTGTGTTCCATCTTCTCTCTCTGTGAATGATGGGTAATCATTTGTTAGAACATAAATATGGGAAGACCACCTGGTTCAAGAATGTGGATGGGAAAAGGTTCTGATCACGGCACTCATTGCATCAGGTTGTAGAATATATCAAGATAGGATGAGACCTCTTTGGGAGAACTACAAATCACATTTTTGGGGACTTGAGAATGCTTAAATTTTGTGGTGTGTTTTGGAAGTGGTTTTTTTTTTTATTATTTTGTTGTTGTTTTAACTTTATAGACATGCCAAGATGAAAGGCAAGACAAAATTTGGATTTTTTTAGGAAAGGATTGTATTGGCCCGATGGCTGCCAAGGTTCCAAAATTGTCAGTATTCACTCTTACACATTAACTGGGAAGAAAGTTGATTGTACTTACTAAGCATATATGGTTTGTGAGGTTTTCTTTTTTTACAAAAAAGTTATTTCAGTGACCTGTTTGTCAGATGATATTCAGACTTCTAATACTRTCCCTCTGTTCTGCTGCTGCTGTGTTTAGGGAATCAAAGCTGCACTTCAGATGCAGGCTGAAGCAAAATGGGGCATCCCTAGGTGAAGAGAAGTATAAGGGGCATTTTTTTGTAGTTTTTTTATCTGTTCGCACTTGATGTATGAAAACAAATGTCCTAATTTCTTTCCCTTCCTCTGCACCAAGTTTAAACTTTAAAATACTGTACCTAATTGGATGACCTTGAATGTTTGAGGTCTGAGGTTGCACAGTTATTGTGGTATAATTGAAGTACTGAAGCTTTTATGCCCTCTTTTTAAGAGCTCTGAACTGCCGTTTTATTGTATAGAACATTCCACATGTCTTGTCACATAATTGCAATTTTCCTAGCAGATTGGTTTATATAGGACCTAGGGAGTGCCAGTGTTTGAATTTGCTGAACCAATAGGCTGTTGCGGGCTGCCTTTATGTGGAGAGAAGCTGCCTAGTTTTCATGGGTTGCCAGTATGTGTTTAACATGGAGACAGACACAGCTGTTCTGCAGAATTCTGTGTGTTTGTTTTAGTCTTCGTTTTGTTACATAGATTGACCTGGGACAGTAATTGGCGTTAGCACWGTGCTTTTGGATTTTCCTGCTTTGAAAATGTATTTATTTAAACAGTTGTCAAGATCTTTATAACTTCATGTTTGATAAAGTGTGATTCATTTCTTGAAACTAGTTCAAAGGAAGAGCTCAGGTATTCTTTTATTCACCTGCAGGTGTGTGGGATTCTATTATCAAACTGTTCTCTGCTGGTGAGGCTGCTGTTAGTGGGGTGTTATTCAACCTTAACACACTGTGCTTTGCTCTAGACTAATGCAAAATACTAGGCTGTAGACAGCATTCAGGTACAGTTTAATTTTTAACTTGGAAATTTTGGTTGTTGGTGGATGGGATATCCAAATTGCAGTCACAGAGATTTTCAGGAATAATGCTGACTGTATCTGATGAATATACATTTGTAGTCTTTTATGTGGTGTTTGTGTAATTTTAACGTATTGAGTATATCTTTTGGATGGCARGGTGGTGTTATTTGGGTTATTCTCTGCTGTTGATCCATGTTRGAATCATAGATTACATCAGCTGTAAAAACTATATTTTGCTTCTGAGGAGAAGGGGCTTTTCTGGGAGTGTATGCTTAGATRTAGGGCATGCTTAGTATGTCTAGTACCTTCATCTAAAGCAGTAGGAAATATTTCCAAGGTGACTTTTCCAAGGTTGCCTGTTCAAAATAATTCAGTTAYTAATTTCATGTACTGCAACTTTTCCTGTGCTTGAAAATATGTGGACTCTTTATGTGGGGACATCATCTAGAGGCAAGATTCTACATTTTGCTTTGCTTTATTGTACCCTTACATGTCACCTGSTTTTCAAACAAGCAGTGGTTTTCAAACGTGGCCAGAGATGGAATTCTCTACAGGCTGTTACTCTGACCTTTGAAAGTGTTGGTAATTAATTACATAGCATTCCTTCTTTATAACTAGGGGTGCTGGTAGAAACAAGGCGAGACTGATGAAAATGGGTTTCAGTAAATGAAAATATAGCATTTTTTTGTACTGAGGAAATCCTTATTAGAGATAAAAAGCACTCCACAAATCTCACTTTCTGAAGCATCCATTTTTTCTTGCTGCTCACCCACAAGACCTTCTCTGGGCCTGTTAATCACAAACATTGAATTCAAGTTTTGAGTATACCTGAATCAATACAGCCTTTGTAAAGTGTCTCCGGTCCTCTGTGTTGAGATCTCCTTTTCAGTGGCTGAGGGCTGCAAATACTTGAATGTGTTAATTTGAGGGAGAGTGGTTAYGCTCTGGGTTCTGTGCTGTGCACGTACTTGCTCCTATGAGAAAGCCGGTGAGTGCAGTGTTGGGGTAAGACCCATTCTGAAATGTGAGTAGGGTGATGATGAGTACAGCTCAATGCCCTGCCCTGAAGCCTGCATTTTCCAACAGGAATAGGACTAGTTAGCCTGTCCACCCTCAGTATGCTGTTTCAATTCCATCCATATTAATATCTGGGTTCTTAGGCAGTGATACCTTCAGCCAGAGGTAGACAGATAACACTGTGGAAGAGTCTTGCAGATCTTTTTCATCCTGGAGCACAATCCCTGTTCCACAGATTCAGGTGTTGGAAGGGCATTCATTGTTCTTGGGGTTTTTGTTGGGATGTGGGTGGGGAGATTGTTCTTTTTACATTGTTAGTTTTCTGTGGATTCTACATTATTTCATTTCCATTTTTGCACTGTTGTAGGTCCAGCTCGCTGGAACAAGTTTACAGGCTGCTGCTCAGTCCTTAAATGTACAGGTAAAGACAGTTACCTTCTGCTGCTCATCCTTCTCTCATCCCAAAAAGCATCAGTAGAGATAGTTCTTAACCTGTGATATATTACTCTGTTTTTTCAGTCTGACTGGTTTTGCAAGTGATAGGTATGAAGGGATAATACTTCTACACATTCAGGCTTTGGAGTTGTTTAAAACGTGCAGTGATCATAACATAATGCTGGATTTTAGTCAGGTGTGTTATCATGAAAACCATAAAACTCCAGGAATATTTCATGTTCTTCTGTTTATTAACTGATTTTAGACACATAGTATTATTTTGCAATTTATCTTCTGGTAACTGAAAATAGGAATATAATGTAACATTAACGGTGTAATGTGGCTAGTTTGGATTGCTTGTGTATATAACACACAGCGATTTCAAAGTAAGTCAGAGTAATTGTTGTTTAATAATGTACGTGAGACAACAAAGCTTTCAAACTTTTCTGTGATGCTGAACACTTCAGTTTATCTGTTAACATTCGACTTCCTCTCTGTACTATATTAAGGGGCAAGGGATGCAGTTTTATTGAAAACGGGTTTCAGTATTGCTTGTTATTAAAGAATGTAGGTAGTGCATTACATGAAATGCAATAGAATGTGGACCCACTTATACATAATAACAATTTGGAAAGAAGAGAAGGTATAGTGACCTTCCTTTCTAAGAGGAAGGAGGCAGAAAATTGCCTTGGTTGCCATGGTAAACTTCCATCCCTGAGAGAGATGTTGGCAAACAGGCTGTATCTCCAGTGCAGAATGTTTACAGTCCTGCGCTGTAATTATCGCTCAATGACTGGCAGAATTAATCAGAGCCTTTATGTTAATTAGCCTGCTCTGCAGTCCCCAAAACAGGTGGTGGAAAATATGCAAATCTATGCAGAATTGTAATGTTCTGCATAACCAGTTTTAATTATCATAAAACTCTCTCTCCCTCTTCATGCACTTGCATTTCCTCCCTCACGTCTTCACAATTYCTTCTGTTTAAAAAAACAAATAACCAAACCACAAAAAAAGAAATCAAAATAAACCTGAATCTTTTAAAAAAAGCATTATTCAATAAAATAAATGCTTTGAGTATATATTACATAGCACTGTATATATTACATATTTTGCTGTAGGTAGAGAAACCTATGAGGATTTTTCAAAAAGGTTCTGTACAAGCCAACAGTACGATGACTTAGAGGTACTGGATGGAGACAGAGAAAATGGAAACACAATCTCCTTTCCCTGGTTCCATTGTTCAGGATTTTAGGCAATGAATAATTTTAACAACCTTCTTTTTCTCTATGGTGAAAGGTAGCAGCAACTTGAGTTGCATGGCATAAAATGAAATGAGAYCTGGAAATAACGTCAGAGAGTTACGGGAGACCCGAGAGTCTCTTTGTTTTGTTTAAACTGCATTACCTACAGACGTGTTTGAGCAATCGTAGCTGAGATGGTGGGCACACAGAGCCATTGCTTAAACACACTCTTAAAATAAACCCAAGGGCTTTTTGTATGCAGATGAAAGATTTTTATTGTGCAGTGTTGAGATAGCAGTGTTACACATTAACATCTGTTTTACACTATAAAGAGTTGTATTTTTTTTTGACTAGTCTAAATCTAATGAAGAATCTGGGGACTCTCAGCAGCCAAGCCAGCCTTCCCAGCAGCCTTCAGTGCAGGCGGCCATACCCCAGACCCAGCTCATGCTGGCCGGAGGACAGATCACCGGGGTAAGAGTTACCCAGGGATGCTGCAGTCCCACACAGCTGTCACTGAGGGGCACTGCACTTTCCTTTAATGTAGGCAGGAACTTCAGTGAAAGAGGCAGCAGAAAGTATTTTCCTAGAAAAATAAGCTGATTGTAATATTTGAGGTTTGTTGCAAAGTATTTGCTTCCAAACAACAACAAAGAATTCTCTCTCTGTTCTCAGTGTCCRTCTTGACTCTGCAATGAAGTTAAAATCTATCATACAGAGGAATTTTCTTTTATTTCAAGATTAATATGAGGCTTAGGTTAATAAGACTAAATCGTATAGCTGCCTGAAGAACAAAAATTATGGGAATTGTTAATTCTTCCTCTTCTCACATTTCTTTTTAAGTAACTCTATTAGTACTTTCCTTAAGCCTGTTCAACCCTTTTGTTTTAACCTACTGATTTGGGGGGGTTTTTAATTGCAAAGCTTTGGGAGTAAATATGGGATAATTGTTGTTTTAGACTTTCTGGTGTTTCTGGATTGTAAAAGCTTTCAATCATTTAAAAAAAGAGCAAGTTTTGTGAATGGGCTAGTTAAAGAATTTGCTTCCACATAATCAGCTTTGCTGTATGTTTGTGTGTTAATCAGCTTAGGGTCATTGCTCCGACAGTATATTTATGATTTCAAGTGTTAGGTTAGATCGTCCTTACACTTGCGTGAAATTACTTCTTAATCTCAGGCTCAATTGTTAAATCTTCTCTTTTGGTAGTATGTAAATAAATATCCTATTTAGTTTTCAGTTAAGCATTGGAAAGCTTTAAAAGTGAGACTGTTTCGATATGTTGTTAAAACCTGGCATATTTTCTTATTTTTTTTCCATTCTCAAAAAATACTGGGTTATTTTTTTTTTTAAATTCATGATTGTCTGCTGTAGTGAAACATTCAAAACTCTAGGCCTGTGCAGATACGGGTTGTAGTAAATATGGGCATCAAGATTCATTTACATGTAAAGGAGAGACTGCTGCCACCTGTTCCACAGAGATAATGCGTGTTTGGGAAAGTGAAGGGATGTAAAGTTGCCAACTCTATTCTATTTAAAAAAAAAAAAAAAAAAAGCAGATGGGGAGACTTGGAGAGAAACAAATGGAGCTCATGTTCTTTACTTATATCTTAGGGCATAATGGAAATGATGGAATATGGCAGGGATTCATGCTAATGTGAAGCAGCTGGGGTGTTATCAGTTTGTTCAGTAGCCATAGCCAGCATTCCTGCTTCACATTCATCTGGCTAATCACTTGCTGTTCTGCTGGGTGTAAATTTCCTTTCAAATCCTGGCAATACTGATTCTTTTCTTTTGCTTGCTACTTAATTACTTTTCCCCTGAAACTCCTGGTAGAGTTGTGAAGAAAACTTAGGAGTAAAGTTAGGTTCTGTAGGTTCCACTAAGGGCAAATGTTGGCGTTTGTGCAATTTGGTTTGTGTTAGGCCTGTGGTAGGTTTGTTCCCACATTGTTTAGTAGCCAGTGTCTTTCCTTAAGGCCAGAGGCTTTGGCCAGTTAATGGAATGGTCCTAGGATTGCCTGGTTAATGTAACTAGTACTGAGCTATCTAATGACTTTATAGCTGAAGTGGCTCTTCCCATTATTAATGGCTGTGTTTTCTAATTGTTTATAGCTCACGTTGACGCCAGCCCAGCAACAGTTATTGCTCCAACAGGCGCAGGCCCAGTTGCTGGCGGCTGCAGTGCAGCACTCAGCCAGTCAGCAGCACAGCGCTGCTGGTGCCACCATCTCGGCCTCTGCTGCGACGCCGATGACGCAGATCCCTCTATCTCAGCCAATACAGATTGCACAGGTGAGCCTTGAGGCTTGAGAGGGTGGAAAACAAAAGAGGTTTGACTGATTGCACCATTCGAATAAAATTTGTTGTTCCTCACTCAGTGAGTTTCTAGAGTCCTCGGGTTTTGTTASTCTCTCCTCACGCATCTTTGGATGATGAGGTTTGATAGTCTTAGCAAGGAATGTGTGCCAGCTGCTCCTCAGTTCCACTGGGTTTCCGAGTTTGTACCAGAATCTGAGCAGATGCTGTGTTTTCTGAATTTTCCTCCTTGTAGTTAGCTTAAGGAAGGGAAAAAAAAGGGTATGGAAAGATGCCCATAGAAATTGCACTTGTTGAGACCTGTATGGATGGGAAGTGATGCCTGTGTATCACAAAGGATGCTTGTCAGACCCAAATTGTGCTTGTTAGAAACAAAATTGTGGAGCTGAAGAGTGGCAGTTTGAGCCATTTGTGTGCTATTTGGGCTTAGTGTTTAATGCTCAGAGTTCAGGGACAAAGAATGGACACTCCTGTGTGTCTGKAGAAAAGTTTGGAGACTGAGTCTGGTGTTGTAATCTGTCCAGTTTCATGGTCTGGTACTGAAGGTTTGTTAATTCTGAGGAACTGCTTGCCATGGATGTTCTGCTTGCTAGAAGCAGTAAGGGTCCTCCTGGCTCTTCCAGGGTTGGCTTCTTTCAGTGTGGAGATTGCAGTGCCACTGTCTCTGCTTAGTGTATGTAGTGTGGAAAATCCTTAGACTTGTGAACAAGGGTAGTCAAATGTGCAAATTGGACATAATGAGTGGTGCTACAGAAGGTGATTGTCTTACTCATGCTGAAGTCCATCTTTCCATAGATTAAGGTTCTTGGTGCTTAAGATCAGTTTGATTAGTCTGGCTTTGCAAAGTGTGTGGGTATGTAATCTTCAAAGTTGCTGCTTCTTAGAGCGAGCAGGTTCTTTAAGACTGACTGATGCTTTCTGCTCAGGCTATTTTCTCTTCTATTCAGCCAGGATGAAGTGTCTAAAAAGTTAACAGGAGGTCTTAATTAAGGACAAGAATGGAAATGTTGCAATTGTCTGTGAAGTCTATCGGTGAAATGTGTAATCCTTTACTGTGCTGGTCCCCTAGCTGAATAACAACCTGGCTGTGCTATCAGGTTTTCATTAGCTGAAGTGATGAACTTTTGTGGTGTTGATCTAGAAGTTCTGACCTCTCTGGCTGTCCTTAGAGAGGCCAGAGTGGTGCYATCCCATGTTTAAAAGGCCAGTGCTGCCCACAGATTGCTCCCACTGAGCCTCTTGTTGCACTGTGACAAGTCACGTCACCAAATAACGCCTGCTTTAGAAAAGGATTCCACTTCACTGGCATGATGTGGAGATGACTGAAGGATGTAGCATTCAGGAAAACTTGTAATTCTCAACATCATCTCTTAATTTTGTTAAAACTGTCTGGAGGCAATAATACAGACAACTTTCAAGAGGGTGGGGAATGTCCTTATCAAAGAAGTTGATGGTTATAGGTTTAACATCTTCCCATGTATCTGTCACAGAATTCCCATTTGATGGGATGCAAGGTTTTTAATCTAAATGTAAGCAATCCAATGTAAGCAGGCCTCCTGTCTTTCCGGTGTGCAGTTTAAGATAGTGAGGTCTGCTTCACTGAAGTATGGTGCACTAAAATTTCATCTTAACAAAATCTGTACCTTGAAGTTTCTCATCTTATGTTTGTCAAATAGACCCCCCAAAGCAGTGGATACCAATGTGATGTGTGTGATATTTGCCAAACCTGATCTCCACATCAGTGGGATCAGATGTGGAGATCTCCACATCAGATGCTCTCAAAATGTGTGAAGCATTTACAATTATTAATTTCCTACTGGCTTTTTCTCCAGAACTTAGAAAATCTTCAGGAAGGTGTTAGAGAGGAGTTAAAAAGATCAGGCACGTGCTTGTCAAATAGGAGTTTCTGAAGGGAGCGTTGTCTGATTTGTGCAYATGGTGAGCTAAAGGCTCTCTGAAAAATAGTATATGATCATGTGGCTGCTACATGCAGAAGAGATTAAACTTGTACTTGTTTTCTGATGTTTCTAATTACTTAAATGTTCGACTTTACAATTAATGTCTTTTAGGATAGGTTGTTTTGATACATAAATGAGCTTAGTTGAATCTTGTTAGCTGCTCCTTATGATGAAAGTGCAGGGCATAAACTGTGCAGGTGTTGGATATAATTTGAGATAGTTATGGAAAACATCTACCATCTAGGTTCATAGGGAGATAGCACCATACTTTTTGATCCATCTCGGCAAGGATTTGTAAGCAGTACTCAGCTTTGTTTGTGTTGCTATTGTAAACATATAGCTGATTATACAAATAGCTGAATGTTTGTTTTAATTGATGATTTTTGAATAATTGATTAACTGGCAGGTCTGTGCAGCAGGAGGATTACCATATTTATTTTAATTAACAAATTGCACAAGCATGACTTCTTTAATGTGCACTGCAATTCATGTGAGGTGTCTGCTGAAGCAGCCTGGTGAGGTGCTCATGCTGCTCTTGGGCTGCTGCTGGATTCACACTAAACAGCTGTGTATCAGCTTTTGGAGTTTTTTATAAACTTCCATGTTTTCAGGATCTATGCTCTGTATTTATATGATGTAAATCTCAAAACAACACAGATGCTTAAGTTAGTGCTGAAGCTGTAATTGGAAATAATGGCATTGAATTAGAAAATTTTCTTTTTTTTTTTTAAAAACAAAAATCTTCCTCACAGCAAGACATAGCTCTTGACAGATTATTCTGCCGAGGTAAGATTTGGATTGTTTTGATCTTTTTAAATTGCTAGGCAGCACCAGAAGACATGCATGTTTCCCTAAAAGTCTTTCTATCTCTTTCTATATGCTTGTGCTAGCACACAGATTTTAACACCAAGGAAAAAAAAGATCAGTATAGGAAAACAGTGTCATGTTGGTTCGTGTGGTTGCTGTTGGGAGATTTATTGTAATGGTATAATTAACTAAATAATAAAACTTTCCCAAGGTGGAAATAAAGTTGGATTTCAAATGCATTTGAAGGGCTGGTAGGGCTATTTAGGAGTGATTAGCCTTGGAGGTATCATTTTCATTTTGCATTGCAGAATTATATTTTTGTATTTAAACAAGACTTAGCCAACATACCATTTACCAAGGCAGATGCACAGAATAAGATTGCTTATATCAGTTATCCCTGAGGCCTCAATTTAAAAACAGTTTTCTCATATTAAAGTGTAAGAGCCTGATGATAAGAGCTGTCATGTCTTAGCTGGGTAGCCAGTGTTATGAATACTGTAGTCTTAAACAAAAAGCTCTCCTCCTTTGATCTTACAGATACACTGCCTCTGTTTCTTTGTATTTTTTCTTGCATGTAACTCCATCTCCTGTGGGGGTGCTTCAAATCATCTGAGATCGGCTTGGTCATCTGGGGCTATTTCATTTCTTTGCTTTTGGTGGGAGAGGTCCTTAACCTATCTGTTTTTCCATTGATACATTTTTCTTCTACGGTGTCTTCCCAACTCTTTCTTTTGTGTTTCTCTTTCTGCTCTTATCTGCCTCTATTTTCATCCTGCAGCCTCTCTTTATTTCCTTTTCTTCCACCCAGTGTTCACAACCTTAATCAGCTTGTCCAACTCTTTCCATTTCKGGTTTTAACTCTGCATCCAGTCCTCACATCCATTCCAGTATGAGACCCGTGTGCTGGAGGGTYGGCACAATCTGCTCAGGTAACCAGCTGAGCGTTGAAAATCAATGAATAAATGAATGGAGATCCATGTCATGTTGAGCTCAAGAAGTAAGAAGTTTTGGTAGCAGTTCTGACCAATGTGATATTAGGATATGAAGTCATAAGAAACATGGAGTTTCAGGATAAAACTGGAGCAGTTATTTCTCTCTTTTCAAGAAGGAAATTGGCCTGGATTTCATAGGAACAGTTGCATTATTTCTGAAATTTTCTGAAAGCAAACAATACTGTTGACTTTAAAACCATTTTTTTGCTCATGGGCACTTTAAAAAGTTTTACCATTCTCTTATAAAATGGAAGTTTCCATTTCTTAAAGAGCGTTGCTTGGTCAATCCATCTGGTGTCTGTCTACCATGTTATTACACTACATGCTTTGGACTTAACAGGGCTAAGTAGCCCAAGTGATTGATGTCCAGTGTCTGTAATGCAGGTTAAGTAGTCGTTTTCTTATGCCTGTCTATGGTCTSATAAATCAGTGAACTCCCTATTTTTTTCCCTCCCTTTTTGACATTCCCCACCCCTCATCACCTGAAGGAGATAGCTGCAACTTGCAAGTTACAGTTTTAATAGACCTAAAATAATGTGAGGTCATAGGTAACAGCACTGTGTAAGAAAGAAGTTCTCCTTGTCGGTCTGTCTTGACTTCTCATCACCATCTCCGCTGCTGGTGGTGAATGGCCTTTCCCATCCTCTGGCTGAGCAGGTAGTGGGAGTGCTCAGTAACTGCATCAGTCTGAGGAGCAGCTWAAGGAGCAGCTCTTGGTTTCTCTGGCTCACTTGAAGTCGATCGTATTTGGGGCTGTGTGAACATGAGCAGCTCCAAGCAGCCATACCGGGCACTGTTTTGGCACTGCTGCACCTCAGCAGCATTTGGCTGCAAACAGGTACCTGAATAAATTCCCTGAAACAGAGCTTTGTGAGAGTCTTTTTGTCTGCTTGGTTTGTCTAATGGGAGGTTGCAGGTGTGGGAATTATTCCATTCAGGCTTTTATCCACCTGCTTGGTGAGTATTTTAAAACAGGTTCTTCTCAGAAAGGTGGAAGAATCTGACACGTGTCTCTAAGTAAGTTTTCRTGGATTACCACTATTATGTTGTATCTTCACAGTGTGCTTTTTAAATTTCTGTTGCTCTTCTTATTGTCCTGTTTGGAGATGAAAAAGGCTGATTGGAGGGAACAATATTTTTAAGTAGTTTTCTATGTTTTCTTTCTCCAACTAAATGTCAAGTTGAAGCATTTTTCTTCAAAACCCAGTTTCTCAGAGATTAACATTTTACATTGAGACCAGTAATTTAATTATAGAAAATTAATAGTCCTGAATGGTTTAAATACATAAAAATAGGGTTCTAGTGTAATGCAATGTTTTGGATTATTCCTTTTAACCTTTAATCATAGTCGTATCTATTAAGCTTTTTGTAATTTGTTTCAGAACTAATCAAATATATTTAYTTATTGAGTTAGCTACTTCCTGAAATTTGAATTGAACAACCAGAGTGCAAACAAGGAATCTGTAATATTTTGCTTTCCTGTTGTTGATTCAAATGGTAATTGTAGAATGTTGTTACTAAAAATAATAGTTTCCAGCTAATTTGTTTGATTTGCAGGAGAGTTCCATTCTCAAAAAATAAGTTAGAGAGATCTGAGTGCTGATAAGTCTGATGTATTTGAAAACTCCTGCATTGTAGGGGAAGGGCGATTGATTTTTTTKKGKKTTTTTTTTTTTGGTGGTTGTTGTTTTTAAATCAGAACAGTGCCGGGCATACTTTACTGGGTTATTTAGTAAACAACTTTTGTTTGGTTTTATGAATGACAGTGAAATTCAAATTATCATTCTAAAGTATATTCAGTAGCAGGACTTCTGCTATGTTTGACATCCACTTCTATCTCAAAATGTTAGATTGTAACTAGCTAAAAGGAAATCTTATATTGGGAATTATTTCTGACTTAAATGTCTAACGCACAGCTCTTTCTTTTTCCTTTTTTTCTTTTTTTCTTTTTTTCTTTTTTTTCTTTTATTTTTTTTTCTTTTCTCTTTTTTCTTTTTTGTCTTTTTTCTCTTTTTTTTTCCCCCTTCCCATTTCCTTAAGGATTTGCAGCACTTGCAGCAGCTTCAGCAGCAGAATCTCAACCTGCAACAGTTTGTGTTGGTGCATCCAACAACCAACTTGCAGCCAGCACAGTTCATCATCTCACAAACGCCGCAGGGGCAGCAGGGTAAGTGCTCCTTGCCAGAAAAGCAAATCATGCATAGCTTTTTCAGGGGAGAAAGTGAAGCTCAAGTGGTTCATACCAATGCCCAGCCAGCTCCCAAGCAGTGATTCCCAGGCAGCTTTTCCCCCCTAGGTTTATATCCTGAGTGTGAAACCACATGGTGTGGAATATCCCTTTGGCCAGTTTGGCTCAGCTCTCCTGGCTCTGTTTCCCCCCAGTTTCTTGTGCCTCCCAGCCTGCCCACCGGTGGGTTGTGTGAGAAGCTGAAAAGTCTTTGACTCTGTAAATACTGCTTGGCAATAACTAAAATATCAGTGTGTTATCAACATTGTCCTCATCCAAAATCCAAATCACAGCACTGTACCAACTACTAAGAAAATTTAACTCTACCTCTGTCAAAACCAGGACAGAYGGGAAAAGATAACAAAAGCAAAAGTCCTTGTGGGAGTCTGGAGAAGTACTTAAGCCTAAAGAGTGTACAATGAATTTTGTCATAAACTGAAATAATAATTAACACCTTGGGAAATGAGCTGGAATGCTGGGTTTGTGTAAGAGCTCTTACAATAATATTTTGGCAGTGCACTGGGTATGACTTACATGCCAAAGACAAACAAGGCAGTGGTAGGTGGTAGTGTGTCAGAGTACTTAAGATGTTGTACTGTAGCTTTGTTCTGAGTGTGTTCAGGCTGCAATGCATCACGGTGCTGATTGCACCCCGTTTGTGGATGCCCACGGTAAACTGCATTTAGCCATGGCTTCTTACACTYATGTACTCCAATGGTCTTTTTCCCCCCTTTCTCTTCTGCATGAACTCTACTCAGTTGTTCAGGTCTGGTAATCCAAGGATTCTTGCTCAGAAGGCAAATCCTGTTATGCTTGAAGAGTCCTGCAGAGCCTGCTGTCCTATAAAGCAGCTCTTTGCACCGCATTTTCTTCTGTTCCTTTCAATTTTTTCATGCATCATTCCTTCTTACATACCATGTCTTGGATTGAACTGACTTTCCATTACACTGAAGGGCTTTTGCTGTCTGAATGCTCTCACATTTGAATAAAGAGTTAGTCAAAATTAACTTCCTTTTAATAGTACTTGATTTAGAAGAGATTTTATACAAGCGTTGGTAGGAAATGGCTAAAAGGCTATTCATGGAAGCGTTTAGTGATGTACTGTTTTCTTAAAATGAAGAAGAACTTGTGAACTTAACATATTGTAGAAGAAACCCAACCACTAAAATTTAGTTCCAGGATTCTTTAAAATAGGTGTTTGGTGGGTTTTTTTTAGTAAATTCTTTTAAGAAAACAACAAGCACAAGAGCATTGTTTTGAAAAACTCATTGGTATTGACATCTGCCTACATTTTTCAGCTAAATTCTGCTGGTTTTCTAAAATACCTCTGAAGATACTTTACAAAAAAGAAAGCTAAGAGAAGCAAATTGTGTTTATCTCCCAAAATGGGTTGTTTGCATGATAGAAAGAAAGGAAAAGGAAGGCTTTCTTGTTTTCTTAAAACCTCCTGAAGCAGAGTAAGTACTAGAGATTTTCATAGTACCTTTTCCAGAGGGCATCTCTGCAAAATTACTTCTTCACTACAATTTTAAGACCTGCATATTGCTGTCATCAGTGACGCAGTGTAGGTAGAGACATCATGTTTTACTGGTAATGTGCAGTCTGGAAAACTGAATAGCTTAAAAATGTAGGAAGATTTATATGCTGAGTTCTGACCATAGGCCATTAGTGTGTGACAACCTTCCAAACTGAAATGCTTGAATGGATCTCATTTTCTTCATGAGCACTCAATGGTAAAGCAACATGTATGTCATAATGCCCCTTATATCACTTTTTGATATGGCTTTTTTGCAGTATTTCATGGTTATTGTTAGAAGATCTCAAACAGTACATTATTATTTATGAGAAAGATTGAGAAACTGTGTAATTTTATTTTGTTATTTGCTGTTTGCAGCTGACTTTTCCATGTTGTTCTTGTTCTGTTGCTCCATTAGTYAACTTCATAAAATAATAAATATTTGGAAGAAACTAGCATAGAGTTTTCTTCAAAACCAATGGCATTCAGATTTTTTTTTTTTTGATGCTTCATTGATACTGCATGGAGTTTTATATATGTACACATTTAATAACTAAAATGAAAATTCAGWTATGTGTATAGATTATGTATTCTGGAAAAAAATTCTTGCTTTACAGACTACGCTGCGTATTTTGTGTATGCCATGTAGTCATGTAAGTGCGAAACTCTTTTTAAAATGAGAAGAGTTTTGAGGGAAATAAGTGAAGAATAGTGTCTCTAAACAAGATTGTAGAAGATGTAAACATTTGGTAAGGAAAAATGTTTTACTTGAAGAGGCAAAGGGGCACAGAGAAATGCAATCATCAGCAATCATGTTTAGATCCTTGAAGGGGTTGAACTTTATGACCTGAGATCCAACTTTAGAAAAAATTCAGCAAATTCAATACCTAAAATATTAATCAATAATCAGGGTGTTATTCTACTCTCTTTCTTTAACACACATATGATAGCTCCCAGCAGCAGATAGGAAATTTTCCCCATAAATCCACTGCCATATGTCTGATGTAGTCAGCTTCCTTTTCCACACAATTTCTGACTTTTTAGGGGCTTATATGAAACAAATTTTAAAGTTCCCATTTTTCATGGCCGGTAATTGGTAACATCATAACTGAAATAGTTTCAAGGCTCAGCAGAAATGCAGAAGATTGAATGGAAATAGAAATTTGGAACAATTTCTTATTCAGGGCAACTGTTGTTCATATTATTGTTAAAGTCACCAGCAGGAATGTAGCACCTTGTAATGTCTTTATGCCTCTTGTATCTGTTCTTGTATCTAATAGAGCTGTCTGTAGAATAATCAATTTAACATCCCTTACTACAATTAGAGCTTCTTCTTAAAAATATTACCCTCATTGGGTGACTGTTCACCTTTTTACTCATGAGGTACTGCTAATAAAAATCGTATCAGTAAAAATCTGAATGGAGAGGGGAAATGGTGCTGCATTTAATGTGAATTAATCTCGCAAACAGAAGTTGTTATGATCTAAGAAAAGGCTGTATCACTGTCATGGAGATTTAGAAATAGTACTTATAAAAAAAAWATCCAGAAAGGCAAATGTGGAAGATAAGCTACTAATTAGCTTTAAAGATTGAAACTGGGTTCTAGCTATTCTCAAATTATTCATTTTTTTTTTTATTAAAGACTGTCTTTATGATTTCCCTTTTTTTATTGTAAAGTTGTCTGGGATGATGATAGCAGACCAAATCCAGTCCTSTTTTCTTCTTTCATATGGGTTATACAGACTTTGAGACCTCACTCATCTGAAAGCMGTTGTAATGGCTTTGTCTTGCAAGCTAACTTCCAGTGAGAGGATGAACAGCTTTGACAGAGATAAAGAGTCAAGTTCTTACATTAAAAAATTCACTCTTTTGGGAGATCAGTTTGAGATGAATTATGTATTATGCTTCTGGGCCAACTTTTTAAAAATTATGCTGAAAAAGTCTGTGCTTGAATGTTTGTTTTCTCTTTTGTTTAATTTTAGATGGTAAGAACTGAACCCCAGATCAGTCCTTGGGGACTGTTGGCTGGCAGGAAGAGTTTTTTGGCTGGGACTATTACTCATGCTACTCTTAGACGTAACAGGAAAAATCCTGAATGATGATAGATATATATCTACTTTAACAATTTTAAAAAAAGCCTCTAAACTACCCTACTTTTGCATAGATCCTTATCTGCCTCCATGCWGTCATTCTTCTAGAGTGTCACATAGGTAATTTGTATGCCATATTTAATGCAATAATACCACTGGGCTCTTAAAACCCAGGGCAGAGGGTTAGGGGTATGACCTCTGTAAGGTATACAAGTACAATAGAAGCTTTTATAGGTTCAAAAAACCATATGGGTTGGAAGGGACCTCCTGAGACCAGGTAATATTGTTCAAAGGTCCAATTASAGTGGGATGTTCGGTGCCTCAACCAGTTGAATTGAGCACATCCAAAGATGGAGTTTCTGTAGCCTTTTTAAGTACCTGCCCCAGTAGTTGACTGTTTTCCTGTATATAGTTGGAGTTTTCCGTGTTCCAGTATCCCTTGCATCTCATTGCAGGGTACCCTCAAGAAGAGTCCATTTCTGTCTTTGAAGAAAGCAGTAGGATCTCACCTTAGTCTTCTCATCAGGCTGAACAAACCAGCTCCCTTACCTGCTGCAGCCTGTTAGCCGCCCTGGTGGRCCTTGGATATACAAACTCCAGGATGTCCTTGTGCTTTGTACTGGGAAACCCAAGGCTGACAGCAGGACTGCAGCTGTGGTGTCACAAGGGCCAAATGCAGGGGGAGAAGCACAGCCCTTGACCTGCTGGCTGCACTCCTGTGAGTACAGCCTAGGATGTGGTTGGCTCTTTTGAAAGGGCACACTGCCAGCTCCTGTTCATCAGACTGTCCTCCAGGACCCCCAGGACATTTTTTTGGAACTGCTTTCCAGCTGCTTTCCCCATCCCCTGATCACTGCTTCAGTCAGGTGCAGGTTGAACTGATTTATTCTGTCTCCAGTTTCTGCCTGACACACCTTGTGCCACTGTCTCTTAAATATGATTAAATTGAGTAGATTAAACATGTTCAGATTATTTTATACTGATGATTGCATGATAATTACTTCAGACCATATGAGTAAGAAAAAAAATAGGAAGAGTGTAGTCATCTTGTGCTCTTTAGCAAAATTGTTAATGCCAGAAAAACATCCTTTGGGATTTCTCTGGGGACAAAAAGTCACAAAAGGACAGCCCTAATTACTCTGATTGCAGTCATAAGACAAATCAGTAACTTGTAATCGATGGTGTTACTAGCAGACTGTAACTCAAATGTCATCACTCTCAGCTGCCTATTTTTTTGTTCCATTGTTGGTCAGCCACTCTTCAGTGACAGTGTGATGGGTTTACCCCTTTCTATTTCAAGCTGCCAGTTTAAAATTCACTGTCACTGAATGAAGGTCAAAAACTCTTCATTTAGAGGTGACTGTTCACTAATCAATATTTAGATTTGGGCAGCTAAAATAATCTTTCAAATGAACAAATATTTGCATTGTAAAAAGCACTGTGTCACTGTAGTAGGTGGCTGTCTTGGAAGTTCCTTGAGCAGCTCTGTTCCCTCGCTGTGGCTTTTCAAAAACACAGCTGGAACACGTTGATTGTGTGGTGCAAAGCAAATTTAAATTATTGTCTGTGCTGTGCTRTTATGTTGCATAAGCAGCTGGCTATATTCTCTAGGTCCTGAGCATTTTGATAGCAACACATTCTGTTTAAAATACATATTGAGCTCCTTGTTAACCAAAAATCAAGTATCAGTGTCAGAAGATAGCTCTCTGTACTTGTGTATTCCTTACTGAGGATACGTTTTCTCCTTCTTAACCATGGTAATCCCTCTTTTCATGTCTCATATGGCCTTAACCTCACWTAAAACATTCTGTTTCTCACTCAGTATTTATCACATCCTGAACTGCGTTTCCTCTACCTTTATTCTGCTAAGAGGTAGATCAGGCAGCTGATCATGTTGAGTTTAAGTGGTGTGTAGTTGGTGGTAGCATAACAGTCTCTCTGTTCTTGTCATTCCACCCTGGTTTTAGGGACTAGGTGTATTGAAGTGTAAGTTTAATTAGTCGGGTTCTCAAATTGTTTTAGTAGAAATTGATAGTCATAGCCAGGAGATACCCAAAAAATTACAGTTAATATTTTTCACAATAAAATTGAGGGATTTGACTAACTGTAGGGGTATTTATGTCAAGATTCTAGCCCTTAAAAATGTATACATTTTTKTATTAGAAATGCAAAAAAATATTGCTTCTAGTTAAAATATTTAGATGCAAGCCTGTATCTCAATTTCCTCAGAGATTTAATAAACCATGCAAAGAGTGGACTGTAAGAGAATTAATTTCTAGATTAATAGCATATTATACATGTTGGTTCTATCAGTTGCAACTGCTCTTTGATGTTGTCACCTTTTCATAGTAGMAGGGTTTTCCTATATTCAGTGTTGTGTTTATTCTATTTGTTAAAATTGAGTARTATTCTTACCTAAACTTTTATTCCRATTACTTTTCCAAAAGATTCCTGCTTTATTTGACCCAGGAGGAAGTTACCTAGCCTTGTTRTGTCTTTTGGTGTGCTCTGCTTAAGTTTGCCAGGAAGTTTCCTTCTTGTTAGGCAACCACCATAGGGTGATTTGGAGAGGAAAGAGGGTCAAGAGCCAAATTTGTGGGTTTTATTAGTATTCAGTTGTTAAATTTGAYCTCTTTGGTGCTCAGTATTTTTATATGGCTCTGCAGTTCTTGGTTTKCTGTTGGTTACCAGGAGAGGTGCATCCAAAATCTGAGTGCTGAAAAGGGCAATAAATGATTCTTCTTACAGAACTGGGGTGATTTAGATTGTTACCAACTCTTTCTGCAGAGGAGACTTAACACTTGTCMCTCTTACCCTTCTGTCACCACTTASGATCAAGGAAAATGCRAGGGAATTTTGGACTGAAAACTCCCAAACCTGAAAATATCTAYGCAGGGATGAAATGAAAGCACACCTCCCAAATTTTTTTTTGTAACTTTCCATATTTGGCAAGAGCCTTGTTTCACCTCATTTCATGGTTTAGTGTTTTTAAATGACAAACCAAACCCACGCTTTTCTCTCTCCAGGTCTCCTGCAAGCGCAGAATCTCTTAACGCAACTACCTCAGCAAAGCCAAGCCAACCTCCTGCAGTCTCAGCCAAGCATCACCCTTGCCTCGCAGGTCAGCCTTATTCCTACACTTCATGAGTTGCTTTGAGGGGATTTAAACTATGGCAAGTGAATGGACGCTTTGTATTAGTTRCTTGAATAGATGTTGTAGCTATAATAGTGAATTTGTCTTTTTAGATAGTTTGTGTTTGTAGTTCCCACCCCAATGTGCCTCTTTTCAGGTTTTAATGTTCTAAAGTGGATTTTTAGCTGGCAATTTTCATTATATCTTCAGTTAATGGCACTAGAGCATCGTTTGATTTCCTGTAAGGTTTTCTTAGACAATCTACAAATTGTGAAATTCAGAGAAGCAAGGTGTGGGCTACCTAAAAAGCTCAAAAACAGTATTACTGACAAGTATCTTTCTGAAAGATTACAGTGGTAATCTATTTTAGTGTAGTTATTTTGCTAAGTCATTGCCAGTCTTASCAGTTACCATCTGTGGAAGTGAAGAGGTTGTTAAAAAATAAAATATTCTAATACTCTGCTAGATGTATAYTAAAATATTAGAGCTCTATGATTAAGCTTTCAGACTACAAGAAAAACAATTTTAAGGTTGCATGTGCCTGTAAATTTAGTTGTGCTAGGCTCTGGGTTTTACTGTGCAGTTCAGTTTCATGACTGCATGCTGTTTCTCAAATACCATGTAATATCACACAGTATCTTCCTGCCAACTGGGTTACATATAAGAATTTTCTAGTCTGCAATAAGGTGCATGAGTCTATCAGAGTCTTAGAAAACTACATTTTCTATTATACCACCTCTAGTATTTTTCATGCACCATGTGGAAAATGGAATTTGTCTCACCTCCAGTTCATACCTCAGCKAGCAGCACGATTCCCCGCTAAAGATTATTTCTGGATTTAAAAAAAAAAGTACTAAGAAAGAATAAATTATGTAAAGTGGGTGAAATCACTGAAGACATATTGCAGTAATTACCCACTGTGATTAATGTAAATTAAAAAATATTAAAAWCCTGTAAGCGTGACACATGTATCTGCAGTCCTAGAAAGATCATATATGATTACATTGTTTCTCAAGTAATGGAATTATAGATCTTGACCTCCCTCTACCATCTGCTGTGCACTGCAAAACAGTGCACTAACCCAGGAGGAAAACAGCATAAGGCTTATGTAAAGACTGAGGTATAGGTAGGCCTTTTCTTGTAGAAGAGCCTTTTCTGAACCTTTGCATAGACTTTGCATAATACTTGAGGCTGTTCTTATTTGCCCTGAACGAGTCCAGAGTTTCAGAACTGAGCATATGACATAGAGGCATGAAATCACCTTTACTGAACARCCACAGCTAAACTGAATAGAATTTAACTGGAGTAAGTGATTTGTCTCTGCATCTCAGCTCATCATGCTGTATAAGAAGGTAGAGCTATGCACKCAAAATGTGTTTCCACTGTTCTTGTTGCACATAGAGCCTGTACTGTGCAATACCAGACCTAAATATATTTTGTTCACTGTAAACATTTTCCAAGGTGCTTTTTTTTTTCAGATATTTATTGCTGGCACATAGCAAAATACTCCAGTATGCCAGTATTCTGAAATAGTGACCCGTCCATGGATTTCCTGAAAAATTACCCTTTATGTAAGAGAAAAGTGTGACCTAAAATGGATTATTTTCTGTAGATCGCCCTTTGCCTAATTTCTTGTATTACCAGTATGTTCATTCTTAGTATTGCAACTACCGACAGAAGGGTTAGAGGTAAATTGAGATTTTTCTTGCTGAAAAGTTGAGTCAGTCACAAAAGATGGCATTGGAGGAAACTTTGCTGCATCTGTATGTRCTCACTCTTCTGGGATTAAATAGGAGACTTGAATCTTTTGGGCTGATGACAATCTGCYCAATCTGTCTGACATCACACAACTAGAATCAATTTTAATGTCATCAAAAAGGGATGAATGCCAAGGTGTCTGTAAGTGATAGAAGTATATCAAGTAGAGGTGTGTTCAGCCTTCCTTTGAGCAGCATCTGCAGCAAGTGGAAGTTGTTGGTTACCATTTAACATCTCATATTTTTCTTTAACTGGTGATGACAGAGCCTTTAAAAGGCTGTCATACTATTACAGTTTTCTGGATTGTGTTTGCTCATTCTGRAGAGGAATGTAAAGAAACCAGAGGAACTCTCAGATTGCAGGAAGTGTCCAATTCCTTAACCTTTCTCACAAGAACATTGCATACCTTTTTTGACTTTAGTTTCTGCTGATTACTCTCTTGACTCTGATTTTCATCTTTTCCTTGCTGTCTCAATAGCCAGCAACCCCAACACGCACAATAGCAGCGACCCCCATTCCGCCACTTCCACAGAGCCAGTCAACACCAAAGCGAATCGACACTCCCAGCTTGGAGGAGCCCAGTGACCTTGAGGAGCTTGAGCAGTTTGCCAAGACTTTCAAACAAAGACGGATCAAACTTGGATTCACTCAGGTGAGACTGCGTACCTTAGTGCCTGCCAGTGTGGAACCTGAGGTCTCATCTTTCAAGTCTGGAGGGAGACTACAATTCCATCATTTCCTAGGAGAACCTGCTTAAATAGGGTTATGCTCTGGCCTTTATGTAGGGGATTTCTAAGAAATAACAGAAAAAGCYATACATCCATCTTACTTCCCTGTTGGTTTTAAAGCATAGCCATTTTCCCAGCAGGGGAAAACGTGCATTTACCAGCTCCAGATGTCATTGCATGTGCACTATTCATTCTATAGGATGTGACATGAATGGGACAAAGCACTTTAAAGCTGCCTTCAGAAGTACAAAGTTCCAAAAATCATACAGTACAATTAACKGCTCTGTGTGTTTAAAAAGTGTATCACATCTGTGCAGTTGCTTTGGATGTCAAAGGGTTTTTATCTCTCAAGTGTATTTTCCTATTAAACATCAATGATTTCTGTATTTAATGCTTTTGCTAAGGTTCCTAAACAAAACCTGAAAGGACTGTCACCTTTGAAGTTTTTTTCCTCACAAGGGTGAACTGGAGTTGTGGTTTGTTTTGGTTTGTTTAAAAGCTCAGAAATACCCGTCGAGCAGAAGAAAAGTAATCTTGAACATAGTGGAATTGGTTGAATGAAGAGTGCAATTAAAAGTGCAAAATGCATTTATATGTTCCATTATTCTGTTGAAAGGACCTTGGTTCCAAGAGTCCTTTCTTATTAATATCAAAATTAATTTTTCCCCTTGCAAAATTACAATATCTCTCCAGGTAAACAATTAATTTTGGCAGGAGTCTTATACTTACTTAAGCGTAAGTATGTTTTTACTTGAAGAAGGAGCATGCAAAAATCAAAGTATTCAAGAGTCTGAGCTCAGAGCAGTCAATCCAACATATGTGATTTGTTCTCCCCCCAGAATAAGAAAATCTACTCTAGCTGAAACTATGTGCTGTAGTCAGATTTATTTTTCTGGCAAAGTCCTAAATTGAAAAATCAAAGTTCATAATGAAAGTTCCTGGCAGCCTCTTAATTATAAGTCAAGAACAGAATGTTCTTAGTCAAATGAAGTGCATTTTGCTGGCATGTGTGCCTCCTTCCCTCCCTTCTTTCCACTAGAGGGAGGCACAGAAATACAAGTGATGGACACACACAAAAGCTCGAATAGAACAGCACAGAATAGGGTAAAATACAATAGCTTCCCTATAGCCAGGCTGAGGAGGTTCATGTAGATCTCTCATTATTKTGTTTAATCTGCCCCGCTGTGAGATGATTATAAAGGCTCAACTAGACTTTTTAAGTTATATGTTAACCTTTCTTTATTGACCCTGTTATGAATTTTCATGGTGAGGAAAAATGAGCACAACTGCTCAGGCTTACATTTCAGTATTTGCTTTTCAGATTAAAAAAAGGGGAATCTTGAGAATGTGATAAAATTACATTTGGTCATTCCTATCCTGCTCTGAGTTTGTACATGTGTAATTAGGCTGTTCTAATAACTTCAACCTAATTGCATAATTGGATGATAATTAGAGACYGTGATTACTTTGGTTTCCTATAGTTGGATAAATAGACTGCCTTTCAGAGGATAAAAGAAATTTATATCCAGCAGTACTGTAAGCTTTTTCAGACTCATGCCACCCCTGCCTTTCAAAAATAATGGTAAGATTTAGTTTGCATTGCAAACTAATCACTTARTACATTCTGTTGTGTGAACAATATAACAGGTTTTGAATTTCAGCAGTTCTGTCTCTTCTCCCAACCTGAAAAGTGGGTGATGCATTTAAATCCTTTTGTTTGTTTTCCTTAAAAATACCTCCATGTTTGACATGCAGGGGCGCAATGAACAAACTGCACCTTAGCATCATTGCAGGCCTGGGACTAATTGCTCAGGACAGATTAAAGCTACCTGAGTTCTACATTTTAGAGAATGTTATTTTTATTCTGTGAAAGGTATTGCCTCTGCCAGACCCTCTKAGCTTCTTAACAGACCAGTACACACAACAATTGTGTACTTTATAATCGGTTTCAGTTCATTACCACAGCTTCAGTCAACCTACAGAGTAGATCAGATGTGAATACAGTGCCTTTATACTCTGTGGCRTCCTATCAGTGGGCCATCCCAATATATAAAAGTCTCATCCCGATATGTAAATTCCCTTGCCTACAGCTGAAATACTGCCACCTTTTGGAATTGAGAAAGAAATGGTTAACTATTCATTTTAAATCAGATGGCAAATGTTAGTAAAAACAACATAAATCCAGAATTAAATTTAGTTGGGGGACTGGAGCAAATTTCATAACTCTTTCCTGTCAAGACATAAATCTGCTTATCTCTAAAATGGTTTACATAGCTGGGTTTTCTTCTTCATAAACCCAGAAGAGCATCCACGTTACTCCTCTTGGAATGATTTATGAGTTTCAAAATGCACAGAATCCTGGCATATGAGTAGAGGCATAAGTGTGAGTTCYCACATGTTTCCTCTGATTGAAGGGCACACAAACCAATTGTTCTGGTCCTTTTCTTGGAAAGAAATTGTTTTCTTTGCTCAACCTGCACAATTTACTAAGCTTCCCGAAGGTTGTTTTTTTTCTGGCTTGTGTGTGGCCACTCTGCATGCTGTCAGTGTACTCATACCCAGCTGTGGTTGTGGAGCTGACCTCAGAGAAAAGCAAGCTTTACGCCCAATCCAACTAACCCATTCGCAATTAAACTCCACTAACTGTGCTCCAGCTTTTCAGCCTCTTCTTCCACACTTCTCATACTTTTGTGCTAAAAAATAAAAATCTGAATAAAGCTACTTTAGACCAAATAGTATACTTGAAGTGTAAGTGCAATTTTGTTCAAAGGGCAAGACCTTCCAGCTTTAAAACAAAGTATGAAAATATTATCGTGTTTTTAATGGCCACAATCAAGAATTGATAGTTCTTCGAACACCACTTTCCAAATGTATACTACATAGATATATAATATGTACATATATATTAGGATAAGCAGAATGTTTGATAGTCAGCTAAACTTGAGTTTAAAAAGCAGTAACAGATGATCATCTGCCTATAAATCTCCTGGATAGCTTTCTAGCAGATGGCTMATGTGGCTAATGATAGTCAAGACTGCAGTTAATCATCATTTGAAATGATTCAACTTCTTGTCTGCTTTGAAATTTGTACCTGCTGGGGAGAAGTTTGGCTTGAACGTCAGAAGATACTAACAGTTCAGATAAGAATATTTCTGCATCTMTTTGAAGGTGATGTATGTTTGCAGACATCTTTTCAAGAGTATTTTTTACAAATTTGAGAATGTGAATTAATTGCATTTCTGCTTATTTGAACTTTCCTTTGGTGTGAAATATGCAGAAATTTAAAACTGCTCCTAAAGAGAGCTTGGCCTTTACTTATTTTAAAGAACTAAGAAAAAATTACAAGTTAATATTCAGTGGAATGTGCTGCTCAGTGATAATACTAAGAAGACAAAGYGTCAGGGATTTCCGGGAAAGAGTTACACGGTTAAACTGACTGAGGTTTGACATTTCTTTATGATTATTGCTTTAGCATGAGTCTTGGTAGCGCTGAGAAAGCCTCTGTGAAACTGAAACCCCACACAGCAGTGGAGTCACTAAGAGAACACCAGAATGTGATAGGATTCCTTGCTTTGGAAGTGCCTATGTCAGTGAATCCCTTTTTTCTCTTTCTTTGTCCAGGGTGATGTTGGGCTCGCTATGGGCAAACTCTATGGAAATGACTTCAGCCAAACTACCATCTCTCGCTTTGAAGCCTTGAACCTCAGCTTTAAGAACATGTGCAAGTTAAAGCCACTTCTGGAAAAGTGGCTCAATGATGCAGGTGAATAAGTCTGTGTATTTCTTCACCAGCCTACCAAAATCAGTAGGATTCTGAAAAGCTGCTTCGTTTGTGCCCTTATGGTTTTATGAAGCTACCAGCCTTTGTGGCTGCCCATGGGACAAATGAGGATGTAGAAGTAAGGTTCCAGACTTCCCTTTTCACATGCCTTTACGCATCCAAAATAGTTCCAGTGTGAACTTTCAGAAATGTGTTCTGTAGAAAGATGAATAATTGCATGGGATGAGGTACGGTATGTGTCATGGTTTTCCTCTTTCATGTGTGTTAATGCATATAACTTCTAATCCTCTTCTAGCTTTCTTTTTCAGATGTGTRGTAGAGAGAGGGTTGCATGATCTGTTGTTTCAGTAGGCAGAGCTTATTGCATCCATCTCCTTCCATACCCCTGTGTGCATTCCTTTTATCTCTCTCCAAGGGTCCAGATAAATAATCTTCCTCGCTGTAGGAAGAGATTTTTGTGGGTTAGGTTAGGTTTTGCTTTTTCCTTCCCATATTATTTTTTTTCTGGAGTATAAGTTACTCATTATGCCAATGTTGGTAATGTTCTTTTTTTTTAATCTCCCACCAGCAAAAGGAGCTTGTATGGTGGTGCTAGGTGTTAGGATAGAAAGTGTTTGAGAGTGCTGTCAGCCAGGTTTTTCTTCCAAGCATGCAACTGTACATGGTATAAAACTGATGGATATGTTAAACAGATGGCAGGGATGGTGTGTGACTTCCTATTTTTACCAAAAGGGAGAGCTTTATGCTGGCGCTTACAGTATTCTCTGAAATTTTTWAAGTAATTTCATGCAGTGTTGAAAATTTGTCCTGCACTGAGAAGAGGAAGTGTCATTCTGTTGTGCTGGCAGGGGTTATCATTAGGTGTTCTAGACATGTATTAGGAAACATAAATATCTCCACACTGTGTGCTTAAGTCCTCAGGACAGTGGTGCCCAAACCTTCCAGCAACACTGGATGAATCCAGTGCTGCAAGGAGTGTAGTAGGGCTGGTTTTTTTTTAATCCTGCTAGCCTGAAGAAATACCTGTCTCTGTAAACTTAAGGGCTGCAACAGTGTCAGGGTTCTTCACAGCCTACAAGTGGGCAACCATTGTCTTTGGCCCTGACTCAGTTTCATGAAAATGTTCATGAAATCAGTTTCTCCTTTTTCCTTTAAACTTGCAATGAGTGAGTGTGGGGTAGATATGGGAGACAAACTCTGTATAGGTATTGTAAAAGGGATACTGTGGTAGCATACAGGAGCAGAGGGCACCCTCTGGGCTTTTTGGTTTTAAGTACTGTAATTTGTAAATACAATGATTAATGCGTGTGTTCTTCATAAATCTGTATATATTTGGAATTGATACAGAGAGGGTCTTAACATAACTTGCACAGGTGACGAACACTTGCATTAGACTGTACAGCATTCAGATGAAATCTCCTGATTTGTATTCCTTTCTTCTTTTTCAGAAAACCTCTCATCTGATTCAACTCTCTCCAGCCCAAGTGCCCTGAATTCTCCAGGGCAAGGGATCGAAGGCTTGAACCGTAGGAGGAAGAAACGCACCAGCATAGAGACCAACATACGTGTGGCCTTAGAGAAGAGTTTCCTGGAGGTCAGTGGTCCTGTGCTGTGCTCAGCCTATGAAGAAACAAGGAAATTTTGCTTAACCGTTATATATGTTAGAGTGAACCCATTACTGTGCTGTTTAAGGAAAGTGCTAGTTCTAAACAAGAGGAATACAAAAGCTGTGCCAAGAAACAACGTCTGCTTCACTTTAAAAACAAACACAAACCCCCTCAAAATACTCATTGGTTTTTCCAGTTCTCTGACGTGATTTTGCATTCCAGTATGCTCAGACATAGGTTTAAACACTACCCTTCCTGAGGATGGATAAATGGGGCAGTAGTCTAAACATACATGATTTGAGGTTTTTAGCTGGAGGGCAGAAGCGTCTACTGTGGTTTGTCTCCACTGTACCACTGACCAGATTCTGGATCTGAATCAACCATCTGCATTTCTGCCTAATGARGAAGCAGCTATGATGTAAAACTTGAGTAGGTAATTTCAGAGCTTTTCAAGGGCCATTTTCTTTTGCAGAACCAAAAGCCTACCTCGGATGAGATCGCCATGATAGCTGACCAGCTAAACATGGAGAAGGAGGTGATCCGCGTTTGGTTCTGTAACCGGCGCCAGAAGGAGAAAAGGATCAACCCACCCAGCAGTGGTGGAACCAGCAGCTCACCCATCAAAGCAATTTTCCCTTGTCCAACCTCACTGGTAAGAGTCAAGAACTGTGTTGACAAAGGTCACTGGAAGAGGTGGCTCTACTGTGCTCACTGTGGAAGTCACACATGCTGCACCTTTGTACAGCAGACTTGTTCTCACATATTTATATTTACTGGCATTTTGAATGCTCCACCTGGAATATGTACTGTCTGAGAGRGATAATGCTTACAAATCAGGCACTAGTCAGGCCCTTAGTGAGGGTGTTTTATTTAGCCAGCTCATAAGCAAATATTCTGACTACCAAATTTGCATTTGGGGTTATTGCTTTGAACTCATTTCAGACAGTACCTCTGGGTACTGACAGTTTATATCTGGGCTTTCCTTCTTTGCTGGTAAAATAATAGTAATTTTTTAAAAGTGCTTAATAGCTCTACCCCTCCTCTCTTATTTTAGCTGCTCTAATAAATGAATGAGCAGCAGTGAAATGTATCATGCACTGGAACAGGTTGGCCAGAGAGGCTGTGGAATTTCCCTCACTGGAGAGGTTCAAGAACCATCTGGACCCAATTCTGTGCTCTAGGATTGACTCCACAGGGAGGTTGGGCCAGAGGGTCCACTGTGTTCCCTTCCAATCTTACCCATCCTGTGATTCTGTATCATTTGGAGATTTAAGTGACACAAATCCAATGATACCATTGTTGTTACTTCTAGTCAGAAATTATTTCTATTAAGAAAAAGACATGGAACAAAGAAATAGTTTAGCTAATACTCATGTAATTAATTTCCCACACTTGTATTTGCCTCAGGTAAACACAAACTTCATGAAAATAAGAGTAACAAAACACATGCATCAAGGTTCCTTCAGCACCTTTGCTACCAATGTCCATGGAGGTCTGTTTTCATAAATAGAAACAGTAGCTATTAGATTTCATAGTAGCTATGCTAATAGGAATGTGGTGGAATTTACATAGCCTGTAGCTGTCCTTTTGTAGTATTTATTCCACCCTCATCACTGTAGTAGCTAATATCTTCCAGTACTTCATTAAACCATTAATTTTGGTGACGTGTTATTCTCTCCCCTCATCCTTGTCTCAGGGTGTGTGCATGCAACCTTTTGTTTCAGGGGAAGGGCTGTGTTAAATGTACTTAGTCTTTTTTATTATTATTGTTTCTTTTTTTCCCCCAACTGCAAAGCAAGGTTGCATGCCTTGCTACCAAAGCAGAACATAGTGAGATTTATGATAGTGTGTCTTAGTAGCTGTGCAAGTTCACTCAGACTGCAACTTAAAGGAGCTTTCCTACAGAAATTTTCCTCTTGCTATTATCTGCTATTGTATGTAAGAAATTGAGGTGTTAACCATAGCTTCCCTTTTGTCAGTGAAGTTTCACTAAGCRTTTTCACTCATTCTAAGCTTCTCTTAAGACTGTGCTGCTGCTCAAATGGATATTCCAGCCCTGCTGCCCCCCACCTTCACTGACTGTGTGCTTTGTTGATTCCTTGTGTCAGCCCTGGAGATTGTGTCCATAGGATGCTTGGGCTTAGTTTAGCAGTTTGACTGCAAATTAGCCGTGTGAGGAACAGTGATGAATTTTCAGTATGGTTGATAGCCAGTGTGACTTGCAGCCTGGCTGCACGAGGGCCAGGGCTCTGCAGCAGGATTGGAGGGGAAGGCTCCTTTTGGGGGCAGCCTCCTTTTGCATTGGCTGGAGTCACTCACTGTAACCACGGGGTGAGCTGTATTAATTCCAGGTCATTCTCTGCCCTGAAATAGGGATTGTGACCTTGGCCTTAACTGCTCGCTGGACAAATGACAGATGTGGTGGCTGGGCTGCRTTAGTGGGAGGTGCACTGTGTATCCAGCTCCTCTTAATTTCATACACTATTTGAGATGGGCAGAAAGCTTTTAGATCTGTCCCAGTTGCCCCAGTCTTGTTTAAAATGTGTGAAGCATTTGACTCCCTCTAAGAGGATGTGTAGCATGAGAGATATTTTTCTGATAATAGACTTAAGGTAAGAGAGTGGAAAGGAAGAATGTTTTAGCCTATATCCTTGGCTATGTTCTCTTGGGCGATTCTAAAGGATTCATTTCTCTCATTGATGTATAACAGCCTTCAAATATTACTGTTGGACACCATTTCTTGTCCACAAAAGGTCCTTCCCTTATATTTCATTTTTCCTCATAAGCTAGTTTCTCCAGCCTTAAATCTTTGGTGTTTATCTGTAGTGTCTTCAGTTTATTGTAGCTTTCTTGTAATAAGCTATCCACAAATGAAAATGTCATTTGCATATTTTAAAATTCAGAGATCGTTCCTCTGGCACAAGGAAACTTAGCAAAGTAAAGCTTATAGTTTGGTTGAGCAAAAGTGAAATGTTATTCTGCTTCTCCATATATATACATTACCCTAAATACCTTTGTTAATGCTGGAGCATTTACATAATTTCATCAGAGGGGGAAATTCGGAGCTGAAAAGATGTTTAAACAAGAAAAATAAACAAACATAGAAATAATATATTTTGTAATTTGTTCTATAAGAGTGGCTCTCTTAAAACAAGGGGCTCTCTTCGTGGCATGGCAGAGAGAGAGAGAGTGGGCGAACTTGCAGTCTTGAGACAAAATGGATACGGATCTATCTCCTTTCAAACACTGAATGATGGGGGTAAAGATACTGCTGGTGGTTAGAGAAGGTGCTGTGGTTGTTCACAGAATAATAAAGTAATAGAAATACCAAAAAAAATAATCGATATGCAGTGTTTTCCCTGATAATTTCCTCAGCTGAGGCTGGGAAGAAAGAAATCCAGGTCTGGTATGTAACCATCTTTGAGCATCTGAGCAGTTTTATTCGTTTTTGACCTCCAGGTGGCAACCACGCCAAGCCTTGTGACTAGCAGTGCAGCTACAACCCTGACTGTCAACCCCGTGCTCCCTCTGGCCAGTCCTGCTGTAACCAGTCTGTCAGTCACAGGTAAGGGCTGATCTCTCCTACCCCCGCATCAACCCCTACTATTTGTCCCTTCTCAGTTCTTAAGAAAGTTATTCTCTATTGGCCACTGGTATCCCAGGACACTTGTCATTGTTCTTTGTTGCTCCTCTGGGAAGCTTCAGTTTTTGTGAGCACTGAGTTGACTTTTCCAGGGATAAAATCACAGGTGGTGCTGAAACAAAATATACTGTATTTCATTGCTGGCTTCTAGAGCTCCTCGGCCTCCTGTTGGGATGTGTCATTTCATTTTTTTCATTTGAACTCTTGGTGCTCCTTGGTACCACAGAAATGTGTTTTGTGTCCCTTCCAGAGGGACAGGCAGTTCAGATCAGGTGGGCAGGGGTCTCTGTTCACTCYATTCTCTGGTATCTGTTTTGAACTAACCAGAACCAACCTTCCAGGCACAACAGAAACCACCTCCAACAACACGGCAACAGTGATTTCAACAGCACCTCCAGCTTCTTCAACAGTGACATCACCCTCCATGAGTCCTTCCCCTTCTGCCTCAGCCTCTGCTTCAGAGGCATCCAGTGCCAGTGAGACCAGCACAACACAGACAACCTCCACTCCCTTGTCCTCCCCTCTTGGGACCAGCCAGGTGATGGTAACGGCATCAGGGTTGCAAACAGCGGCCGCAGCTGCGTTACAAGGAGCTGCACAGTTGCCTGCAAATGCAAGTCTTGCTGCCATGGCTGCTGCAGCAGGACTGAACCCAGGCTTGATGGCATCCTCGCAGTTTGCAGCTGGGTAAGGATCAATTTTGCACACACTTTTGGTTGAGGTGACAGAGGAGTGAAGGAGGATTCTTGGCATAAATTGCTTTTATGTATCACTGTCATTTGTCCCAAATTCTGAAGGTTTACTCGTAGATGGCAGTTGACCATTCCCATCACAGTACACAAATACTGTGTTCATTTTAAAGGTGAAAAAGCTGTCTTGTAGCAGTGTTGTTTGATAATAAATTAATCCCACTGCAGAGCTTGACTTAAAAAATGTAACTTACCACTGAATCGTAGAGTCTGTCCTGTTAATTGTAAAACAGAGAGATAGCCTAGGCCCACTTCACACCTCTCTATTCATTTCTCCATCATRAGCAAGAAGTCCTCAAAGGTGCAAGGTGATGTATTGTTGTAGTTTTAAAAATCTTGCTCAGACAGATGTCTCCTTGTTTCTTTAATTCCTCTTGATTTACATATTCCTGATCTGAATTTGGGAGAGGATGATAGTTCTCTAACAATTGACATTTTTCCCAAAGTACTTTACAAGAATATTTTACACCAACAATCAATGCAAGTCATGTATTTGCAGTGCTTGTACTTCGGGCATGTCATGAACCACTAAGGAAAAATGAAAATCATCCACAAATAGCTCTAATCACTGGTCTTTCCTCCTTCCTTGCCCGTCCCCCTGTTTCCCCTTCTTTTATAATAGGATGGTGTACTTYGGACCAGTGACAACCTTTTCTTAAAAGTAACACTTCTTCTCTTTTCCATTTCTTCCATGATCTTGCTTCCTGCAGAGGTGCCTTACTCAGTCTCAATCCAGGGACATTAGGTGGTGCTCTCAGCCCAGCCCTGATGAGCAACAGTACACTGGCAACTATTCAAGGTCAGTAGTGTTCCTCTTAATGCATCTCTGTCACACAGCTTCAGTTTATATGCTTTGTTTTTCTCTACCAAAGAACACTGACTCCTCAGCACTGGGCATAAATTGTAGAGGAGTAAAGGTTTTACAAAATTAAATGTGCAAATACATTTTGTGGGTCACAGAGATAAGAGCGGGTACAGCTTCAGAAAGGGGAGCTGAACTATGAATGAATGATCTTAGAGTGATTTAAAGGAGGCATTTAAGATTCTGAGTATAATCTGGAATTTATTTTGTTATCCATGCCTCATTGGCCTGTGTCTCTAGCAGGTTAGAGATTTGCTTTTTATAGCTCTTCTGCAGTCTGCTTGAGCAGGCTTGCACCRTTCTGAGGTCTCTTGAAAGGGCAATTGTGAGCAAGCCTTGATCCTGAATTCTTTTCTTCATATGTATTTGAAAAGAACCTACAACAGACATCCTGCCTCCTGAAATCCTTRCAGAGAACTTGAAATACATAATTCCACATTCAGAAGAGTAAATATWTATTTGTTTTGGAAGTACCACACCGCCAGAAGTTACCACTGGCTTCAGCAAGAGTTGTTCTGAGTTCATAGTTTGTCACCTGTAAAAACTAGGTGGCACAAGTTAAAGAGCTAGGTAACCTGTATGTTCAAATATCCTCTAAASTAGCTGAACAAATCTTGTTTCTAGGTTGCAAGAAAGAACAATTTCATAAAGTATCACAGATAAATGTAGGAGATCATAATCTAAGGCACACTGAATGCTGTAGACCCGTGAGAGTAAGTTGTAACAATGGTTGGTTATATGTCAACATTTAAAATGTTATGCTCAAGGTTACATGACCTTCTCCATCTTGTGATAGCTGTCATTTYGTGTGAGCCCTCATCTCAGCCTTTCCCAGTGCAAGTTGCCTGAGTGTACAGGCTCTCTGTGGCAGGGAACACAGACCAGCATTGTGCTAAAAGAGCTGGAGAAAGGCACAATGGAGTTAGCAGCGAATGAAAGAGGCGCTTTAGTAGCTGCAAGATCTCCTCTGATGGTTATTTTGAAAAAAAAGTCTGACCTCTGATGAGACAACTGTCTTCAGTGATTTAGAGAGCACACRTATCAGAGAAAGGCAAATGCAGAGACCCCTTGCATTTAGGTGCACTTGGCATTATTGCTTACTGCTAATGTTGTCTCCTCCCTGCTCGATTTTCCCTGTTTTTAGCTCTTGCATCTGGTGGCTCTCTTCCAATAACATCACTGGATGCAACTGGAAACTTGGTGTTTGCCAATGCTGGAGGCACCCCTAACATCGTCACTGCCCCTCTGTTCCTGAACCCTCAGAACCTTTCTCTGCTCACCAGCAACCCGGTTAGCTTGGTCTCTGCAGCTGCAGCCTCCGCAGGGGCCTCTGGACCAGTCGCCAGCCTTCACGCCACCTCCACCTCAGCCGAGTCCATCCAGAACTCTCTCCTCACCGTGGCCTCTGCCAGCGGGGCCACATCCACCACCACTACTGCCTCCAAGGCGCAGTGAGCCGGGCCAGCTGTGCTCCAGCAGCCTGGGTCACTGCGCGGTGGGATCGGCTGCCAGCCGGGTTTATGAACTGAAAATGCCATGGGCATCCTCTCACCGTGTTGCTGGGGACGAGAGAGAGAGAGAGAGA
>NW_026623253.1:3192083-3259078 GCF_030028575.1 Malurus melanocephalus
AAAAACCACAAAAACACAAAAAAAGTGAAAGGACTACTTATCATTTCCAGCAGTCACAATGACAAGTTAAGGTGGGTTATCAGTTCAAACATAGGAAGGGGATTTCTTGGTTTATTTGGTCTAAATATCTTTCTTTTTTAATTATCATTTTATAGGTCTGTTGTACAGGCCATTATGTCATACAAGGTGTTTATAATCGTATCAATCATGTTGGGGGTTCCTTTCTTAACTGGTACAATTTAGGCAGGCCTGTATTACTGGTGTATCTCTATTATTATTATTATGATTATTATTATTATTATTTTTATATATATAGTTTGGACGCGTTTGTCTTCTGCTCCTGGATTATTTTCAGCGAGCTCCCACACCACGGGGGGAGGGCGGGGGGGTGGAGAGGAAGAATGGAGCACAAATAGACTTTCTGTCCTAATCTTCTGGGAAGGTTCTGAACAGTTTCCTCATCCTTGGATTTGTCTAATGCCTGCTTGTAGGGATCAGAAGAATTTCTGTTCATCATTTGTGCAGGAAGCTCAGTGCAGCAGCAGAGATCATTGTGTGCAAACTTGCAGGCCGGTCTCTGCTTTTTGAGCAGAGATAGGAATTAGCTCCAAACTGCCTTTCTCCTTCTCTCAATTATKTAGACAAAATGGCCAAATTCTGCTGTTAGCTTCATGTGCTTGGTTCCTTTTACTTCAGAGAGTGGGATGTGACCTCCCGAGTGTGGCTTGTGTGGCAATACTGATGGCTCTTCTGTTCCAGCGATTTTGTTTTGCTGTGCAAGAGCACACACAAATACTTAGAAAACATCATTACCCAGGCTAATTGGCAGCGTGGAAAGCAGCATTTACAGTCCTAGATACCCTCTGGGTGAGTCGGTACCAGATTTCAGAAGGTCACATTCTCCCTATTCATAGCAATATTCCTTTTCTGATGCTTCCAACACTGTAGAAGAACTTCCTGCTAAAAACAGTGCTTCTGACTGCAGAACACAGAAGCCAGGAATATGGGAACAGAAGGTGCCATCGTTAGTGCCAGCACAACAGAGCCACTGTGGGGCTTTGCACAGCCTGGGCTGATCTCAAGTACTCTCTGAGCTGCGGGGCTGCTTGCGGAGTGAGAGTGGCGATCAGCACCCCTGGCCGGCGTCTCGGGGCCGGCCTGGCATTGTAATTCTCTTTTCAAGGTTGATTCTGATCCGTGGAGCAAAGGATATTTTTGTGGATGAGGAAGAGTAATGAACTGTACAGAAGTTAGATCTGTATATTCTTAAATATACAATCTAGTATCTGAACCAAAAAAAAAAAGATTTTTAAAAAGAGAAGACTGGATCACTGCAATGCAGTTCACGTTGAACTTTGCATTCCTGATGGATTTAAACGTTTCTGCCATGTGTATAAAACTAAATTACTTTTAGCTAGTGAGGGTATTAGAAGAGTCCCTTTCCCACCCACCCACTTTTCTTTTGTCACCAGAGTGTCCTGAAATAATGAGCTGATGCAGCTGTGTTCATTTTGTTGATGATTCAGAGGGATCCTGGAGCTCTCATCCAAGATCCTGAAGGCAGCGACTTTTAACTCTACACATGCTTTGGTTTGTGACCTGAGCATGTGGGATTTGTGTTTGCACTCAAGTGGCAGAACCCCTTATCTCTCCCCCCACCACCAAGGTTTTGCTYTGTTCATCTCTAACTCTCCACCTTCCTGTTTTACTGACGTTTAAACCAATTTCCCCTAAAACTTCAAAACTAGTGAACTGCAAGCAGGGAAACTAACAAATGTCCGTCCACCGTTTCTTATGTGTTTTTGATTTTTTTATGTTTTATTTTTTTAAAACTAAGCTTGAACCAAAGTCAATTTCTAGCAAGCTGCTGTACTAATGGTCTAGTTTGTATAAGTGCAGTTCAGATGCAGAGAGGCGATAGATGCTACTGACAATTTCTTTTTCATTTGTCTTTTGTTTTTATTAATTTTATATAAAAGTTGCTGCTTGTTTTTAATCTTTTTTTTTTTGTTTTTGGTTGGTAATTTGTGTTATCCTTGGGGCAGACTCTTAACTTGATTTTAATTTTTTTTAAATTTGATGTGTAAATAGAATGGCAATGTCAGAGGATTGTTAATCCARCAGGTCCCACCTTTTTCCCCCCAATATGGATGAATCTAAGCATTTTTGATGCATCTCTACATCTTCAGGCTGTGCAGGAGACTTCTAGGCTGTGAATAATACTGCAAAAACGGCAGTGGCCCACAGTAATAGCTTCAGAGCAGCAGCAGGTACAGCTGGGTGAGCTTCAGGGAGGTGGCRAAAAAGTAGAAGAGGAGATGCTGGTACCTACTGTGCTGGTCTGGAGGCCACAGCACGGTCTGTAGTTTCTACCAAAGGAATGCAAGTCCCTGGGACTTGCCTTGAGTGAAGTAAGAGGACAGGGAAAATGGCAGCTGTAGCGTTTGCTCCTGACTCTGAAAGTCCCTGCTTACTTCCAYGCCTGTGCAAAGGTACAATTTATCAGGAAGCTTTTTTGGCTAAAGGGGGGATATCACCGGGCTCGTCTCCGATGTATCCYCTCCTCCCCAAGGGTTTTGTGGTGGGGTGGGGGGCGTGGTCCTCGCAGATATCTAGGAAACACAAAGAAAGGTGGGCCTTAAATCAGTGGAAAATCCTCTCTCCACAGTTCCAAGAGACTGTGCCATTAGCTGTCTGAATGAGTTTTCATGTCCCATTCTTGCTGGTTTGTGGTTGGGAGAGGGTCTTGTTGAGTACATATCTGGAACACTAATGCAGCTTGGATGGTTTATTTATTATAAAAATCTGCTTTTTTTCCTGACTACCTTTGCATTGGTCACATGGCTTTGGTGTGAGCACCTTATACCCCTTTACCCTCCTCCTCTCTCCCCCATCACCCTCTCTGGGGCCCAGATTCCAGGGAATTTCTTAGCAAGTTTCTTTCTGAGAGAAACTGGAAGCTCATAGTAGACACATATCTGAAAAAGCTTGGTTTTGCTTGCAGAAGCTGACATGATACACAAACAGCACAAATTCCATAGCATCCATTGCCAGTGTGCTCCGATTCATTGTCCCCTAAAACATCCCTGTAACTGACTGACTGTTGTTCCTGGAGTCTGCTTTTCATCCCTGTCAGTGTTTTTCCTCATGGATGCTGGCTACCTCCAGTGTTTAGGTGAAGGACAGAAATCAGACTGGCAGTGGGTGTACCTCTGCCAAGTTAGAGCACATGTGCTCCTCCAGAGAATGAAAAGAATGTGAGATCATTTACCAGAAATAAGCAGAAATTTCTTTAAAAAAAAAAAAATCATCGTGCTGGCAGCAGAAATTGATGCATCTGTACAACAATTTTGTACTGACCCAGTAAATATGATCAGAAAGAATTTGGTGGTATATTGGATAATAGCATTTCTTTTTCARAGTTCCATGTCTCTATTTAAAGGTGAGAGGGTTGCTTTTCATAGTTGCAAGCATGTCACAGTACCCAAGCAAGAAAAGAGAAGGTGAAAACCATTCACTGCGAACAGGGATAATTCAAAAGGCAAGAGATTTCCAGGGACACAAATACAGATATGCCCGAAAGGTAAAAATTAATTTAGAGAATGGCTATAGGAGTTGGTCTTGTAGCCTGGTGATGACATTTTTTTTCTGTCTTAAGAAAAATGTGTTTTGCTGTAGCACACTGGCTTTAGCACACTTGATCTCCTCAGAACCCACTCTCCACAGTGACCATGGAATGATTCACAAACAGCCCACAGAAAGTACACACAGGTGTGGCTGCTCACAATAGTTGCTTAAATTTCCTACAGAGGATTAATTTTGTTTCTGAGTTACTGTATGTGTTAGAAGTATATTGTTCTAATGTCACTGAGATGKTGTGGATGTGCGTGTAGATATTTCTTGGAGCTATAGYCTGATGTTCAAATGCCACTTCTGTAAGTCTCGCACTGGGTGCTTTGACACATTTCTGCAGCTGAGTTAGTGTAAGGACACAGGAAGGTTATTTCCTTCACTCTGCTCATTCCTGCAAACCAGCATTCCTTAAAACAGGAATTCCCTCTGGGTTTTTTTTTTGTTTTTGTTGCAAATGGAGCAGCACAGCCATTACAGCTGGAGCCATACCTTAGATACTAAACCAAAGCAATGTCTAATTTATCTTAAATATCAATTCATATTTTCTTAGATAAAGAAATATATAATGATACAAAATTATTTTAGAGTGTCGTGGGTTTAAACCTGTTTTTTCCCTATCCGAGTCACGGCACCAAAAATGTGGTGGTTTGAACTTGACCAAAAGCCAAAAGCACTGCACCCACGACGTTCTCTCCCTTCCCCCACCGGAGAGGGAGAAGGGAGAGCAAAAGCCCAATTAACATGAAAATTTATGGCTTTCAGATAACATAACATAATTGAGAGAAAGATACGTATTTGCTCCAAAAAATKATCAGACAGGCTGAATAACTTAAGTCTGCAAAATAGATTTATTACTAAAAACTACTGAGAATACTACCACACCGGGGAGGGGAACAAAGATAGGGAAAAATTTATAAGGAGTAGAAAAATAAAAACAGACATTTTAAGACACCTGTTATCCTTTCTTGGGACCCGTCTCTTTCTCAGGTCGTCCCTCTCCACCCCCTCATGTCTTCCCGCATACAGAGGGGACAGGAATGAAAGTCTAACATAGATCAAACCATTCATTACGGTTGTCGTCCAGCATCATAGGAGAAGCGTTCTTACAGCTCCAAGCTGTGGAAGTTCTTTTCCCAAGAAACAGTCAGTGTATAACTGCTGATGGCAAGGGATTCTTTTCTTTACTTCGTGGGAGAAAGGAAAGAATGTTCTCCAAGGTCAAGCTACGTTGTTTCGGTGGCGTAAGACCACTATCACAAATCTCCTGGCAGAACACAGCTTCTTCTATGCATCCACTTACTTCAGATGTAGGGAAGGGGCATCTCTTCCTCCCTGCAGAACACAATTTCTTCTCAGCATTAACTTGCCTCAGACATCATTGGGGGGCAAGCCTCTTCCTCTTTTTTGGCTCCTGATCAGTTCAGTCCAATCCTCAAAGGCCAGGTTTTTTTTCCTCAGAGCAAGGTCGCTCTCCTTTTCTATACAGGTCTCTCACTGATGAAATAGTCCTTTGGAGWACAGCTTGTTTTCTCCATGTTCGAGAACCACAGCACAGCACAACACTACCTGTCTTCTCCTCACTGTGATCTTTGGTCTCCATTTTTTCCTTACATCTCCTCACCCTTCTGCTCTGTTTTTCCCCAGTGCATGATACTAAAGCTAAATACTAACAATCTAAAAACTACATGGCGGCTGCTGCTATCTTGTTTTGAATTCTTCTTAAGTACAAGACCAAACTTCATCACATCTGTGCAATTGGCCCAGGCCTGATGGGCAGCCTGTCCATCARCCTCAGAGCCACAATGGATTGGYTYYAAARCACAGSGGGTAGGGCTCCTTTTGCTGGAGAAGAAGGAGAAAGCTTCTAGAACTTCCTCACAGGAGCCATCTTTGTGGTTTCTTGGTCCCATCCCCCCACCACCAAAAATCGGACCGAGTAAAACCATGACATAGAGACAAGTAGCTTCTCATGGTTGTTAGAGTGTATTAGGACAGACAAATAAATGCATCTGGTCCAAACTTTGTGATGCTTTGTTTTAAACTAGAAGTTTAAAATGTAGATGTTTTTATTTTCWCATTAATTTTATGAAGAGTCACTATTCCCTATTCCTGTTCTGCCTGAAATGGTTAAATGATGTTTTTCCACACCCTGTTTTTCCACCCCAGCAGGGCTTGTGTATCCCTGTTGGATGTTGCCTAGGGTGGAATATTACCAAAGGAATAAGCTGGCCTGCTCCCYCCATTGTATTTATGGTTGTCAGTTCTCACACAGCCTACTCAAATTCCTTTATATTTTTGCAGCCAGTACATCTTCCCTCTCCCTCCCAAAGTACTGTAGCAATAYAGAATTCAAGATATCTACCTTGCACAAGTTCTGCCCTTTTCACTCCTTAAATCTGTTGTTGCTSCTTGTGAGTTTCTCCAGAGGGGAGTCCCCTGCTTTAAAGATCTTTGACATAGAGGTTTTGTAAAAAATATTGGTGGCTCACAATTTGCAGTTTCTTAAGATGTTCATACCTTTGTCTCCACACGATCTGAGCAGTACCTGGTTCCCTCTCTGTCAGTGCAGGTAGCTTCAGCGCTTTTGGAACGATGAAAAGCAATTCCTCTATTTGCATATCTTCAAGCATGGACACAGAATAACTCGTGGAAAAAAAAAAAGTTGGTATTTTTTCTGCTTATCTATCATCCTTTGATCTGTCTGCCACTTCTCCCAGGATACTCCTAGTGGGGACATGCTCTGAATTTTTATCCCCATGGGATGCAGTTAGGAGGGCATTAGGGAGATTGCACTGAAATTACAAATAGTTTAACTGTGGGAGAAAAGACATCTTTTAGTCAAGTAGACAAATGAAATCTGCATTTTCTGACCAAATTCCTAAACATGAAGCAGCTACTGAGTTTTGTCTCAGGGCTGCTTTTAGGTCTATCAGTGATGCCCTGCTAAGAACCATCCATAACTGGAATAATCTGGGCCCCCATTCTCCCTCCCTCTGCCTCTCCCCCTCCTTGCTCCTTCCCCGTCTTCCCTCAGCGAAAGGTAGCACCATACAGCTCTGAGAACAATACTTGTGGGTAGCAGCTGGCTTCTGGCACCTTCATAAAATACCTCAGCATAGCTTAGCATTGTCGCAGAACTGGTTTTAAACTGAAAAAATCAGAAGAGAAAAGCAAACTTTATAAATAGTGGAGATAATTCTAGCTGTAGAGTTTAGTTGAACTGATGGTTTATTATGATTGATAAACATGATTATGCTGTATGTATTTGAGATCATGTTTATAGGTTACAACTTTATAGGGTTGGGTGGGGGTGGGTGGATGTTGGGGGCAGAGAAGGGGGTTTGACTGTGTTAGAAGGAAAATGTTTGCTCATAAATTTTTTTCCTCGTATCTGTCTTGCCAAAGGAAACATTTTGTCGCTCCTGGGTTTGGGATTGTTGTTTGGTTGGTTTATCTGTGGTCTAATCTGCAGCACAGCACGTGGTGGCATGCAGGTTACTGATGGGGTTGCTGTTCAGGGTCCTTTCGAGTGTGCACACACTTCCCTCCCTCTTGGCCTTTCCTTGCCCTTCGTTGGGGTCTGAAGACAAGGCCAACCCGTGTCGGGGAGGCTTGGGGAGAGATTGTTGGACTAGGCTAGGATCGACCTCGGCGCTGTAAATCCGTTTCAGTTGAGTTGAGTTGCTCCAGAGCTGAACTGGGTCCATTAAGTTTAACTCCAGGGAGGGACGAGAATGGTTGTCGCATCTTAATCTATCTGGGAGAGCAAAAGTGAAACAGGTTCCTTTTATCCCCCTTGTCTTGTTACTGAATGTAGGGCTTGTAGTGCTTGATAATAGGTGGAAAACTTTTTAAACACTTCCTTTTCTAATAGCAATGCTAATCCTGTCTAGACCAAAAACTATGAAAGAAAAAACCAAACTGAGAGAGGTGAAAGCTAACCTACTCCTAACACCTGGCTGGTCTGCCTGAAAGGGTTGAATACTGTGAGACGGYTGTGGGAGAGGAGCTTTGGGGCGTTGTTGGCGAGGGTGTGGGTCGTTCTCCTGGCCAATGTCTCGGTGTTGTGGCGGCGGTAGCAGAGGAGTGAGTGGTTCTTGCCTCGGGAGGGGGTTGCAGCCAGCTCTGTCTGGCTCCGAGGCTCCCTCCCCGTTTCCCCTGGAGGCTCTGGAGCGGGGAAAGGGGCAGGGGTGTGTGTGGGTGTGTGTGCGAGTGCATGTGAGCGCCAGCCAGCGCCGGCTGCGTGCGGGGAGCCAGGGCTGGCTTTCTAAAGGAGCTCCACTCCGCTGGGGAGGGAGAATTCCCAGTGGCCTCGTAGGGAACCAAAGGCACTGATAAGTTGTCAGCTCTGCTGTTCTCAGAGCGGGTAAGAGGAAAAGCTGGGTGGGGGTTTTTTGAGCTTTGGGTCAGTGTCCCTTCCTCTAAGGACCTCGTCTCTTGCGGGTACTCCCACCTTTTCTGCATGGAGTTGCTTTGGCTCTGTGAAGACAAACGGTGTCTGGGGTTTGCCTAGTGCTGCAGGTCTTAGGCTGATGTTGGGATACAGTCAGGGAAAACTGTTTCTTTCCTTCAAATGTGGAAGCAGTGTAGTCCAAGGTCAGAGTCTGTTCGACAGCTTTTGCGTATGGTCTTTCTCGTAAGGGAGGGACCTCGAAGACTCCTTTCTTTGCTCCCCAAAGTAGCCTCGTACATGTCCATGTGTTGTGCTATTGGGCTGAGCTGTTTTATCAGTGAACTTGGTGAGCTCTTGTAAAGAAAGGGAGGGAGGAAGGGGGAGAGGCGGGGTTGTCCAGCTACTCTTCCTCCGGACACCAATCGGGTTGCAGAACTTCACTGAAAGCTTTACTAATAGAATTGTTGTTCTGACATTATGTAAAAGTGGTATTAATATTGTGTGACTTTTCAAAGAGCTAGTTAGATTTATAGATAGGTAATAGGGATATTGAAGA
The DNA here is from genome assembly GCF_030028575.1 of Malurus melanocephalus. Lineage (NCBI taxonomy): Eukaryota > Metazoa > Chordata > Aves > Passeriformes > Maluridae > Malurus > Malurus melanocephalus. The sequence continues at coordinate 3,200,666 of NW_026623253.1, forward strand.
AATGACTTCTCAAAGAAAAGAGCACTTGGAACAAAAGAAGTGGAAAACAAGGTGTGCTTTATGGAAAACAAATCTGAGGAAGGAAATGAAACAGCTTGTGGGAGGCGAGGGAAGATGATACCCTTTGGCGTTCCTTAGTGCTGCTGAGGCTCAGCCCCAGAACTGGAACATACCCCCTCTGCCTTATTTCATCTCTCTACCAAACAGGACATTGTCAAGTAGCTCAGACCAAAACGTTGATCTGTCTTAAAACTGTGTCTGGGGTCTGCTGGGGAATATTCTCCGGCAGAGCTTTACATAATACCTTAAGATACTTAATTCATCACGTTAGTTTCCCCTTCCCTCCCAAAATTGTCTTACCTGTTGTAGGCCCCACTTCAGGATCCACACTGCCTTTGCTGAATTCTGTAGCAGCAGCTGCAGAAGCCCTATTCCCTGAATGTTCTAAYTTTGTGTGCGTCCCGAGCCGGCACGTTGCGGTGCTATGAAAACCCGAAATTCATYAACAATAGGAATCCTAAGACCTTAGGGAATGGCATGCCAAGGGGCAAATTGTGGAGATCGCAAAACCCCCTTGAGAAACGATTTAGGAACAAGAGYACCCGTGACAGTGTCCTGAGAACAAGGCAGTTGAGACAAAACCTTTAGTTCTTCCCCCATTCACTCTCCACGTKTCGGCCTCTGTGAGCCCGGTGCTCCCTGCACCTGAGCGAGTCCGAGGGGAGAACGCAGTGAGATGGACGCGGAGCTCGGGGCCACTCCCCGCAAGTTCCCGCAGAGTGGGGAAGGGAAGGCTTGGCCGCGGGGCCATCCAGGGCTCGGACAGGGCTGGAGTGCCGCCAGTGCTCCGTGGGCACCAAGGGCCCAGGCAGAAGCTCCTTGGTCCCTGCCAGGGCTGTTGTTCCATTTCCTTCCTCTGTGGTAGTATCTAAGGCTAGGTGTGAGTAGGTGTGGGGTGTTTATCCGCCACAGGTACAGGAGCTGTCGTATACCTCATTTCTAACTCGTAACTGAGTAACTTGCTTTAACTTTCTCCAAACCCCACAGAGTTGCCAAGTCTGCCCTCCCTCCTTTGATTAACACTGAACTCTGGCCTATAGCACCCCGTGACCTGCAACCTGGGGAGTGACCCCCTAAAGCCTCTGAATGTCGCTGCTTAAAAGCTACTGCAAAGTGAGGGCAAATTGCAATCTTACCTTATTTCCTTTGGTTACAAGGGGTCCTCTTGATTAGTCTGTGAATATCCACCCCCTCCCCTCCACTCTCCGTGGAAAAGGGCCGCCCATGCTGCCTTTTCCCACCCCGGGACAGCTGTCCATGGGGCCCGAAGGCGCTCTCAGCCCAGTGCTGTGTACATGCTACTCACTTTTTAACATGACCAAAAAAAAAAAAAAAAAGAAAAAAATAGAAATCTCCAAATATTTAATTTTCTTCTTTATTATTTGACAATCCTGTATCCCTTCCCCACTCCTCAACCTGGCCAGAAGCTGCATCCTTAACCCGGTCCATCTTTATTTGAATGTAGTTCCCCTACCCCCATGGGAAAGAGAAGCTTTGTCAGGTCACGGTGGCTGCTATAAGTCGGGAGGGGGCGGTTTCTTTGTTTTGTTTTGTTCTTTTAAAATTTCCAGCCAAAACCAAAGATTTCCTAATGATTGTATAAACTCAAAACAAACAAACAAACCAAAGACAAAGGGCGTCTTCAGCACCAAGCCCACCTGTGAGGCCAGCCTGGCCCGGCCGGGCAAGGGTCGCTGCCARCCTGGGGGCCAGCACGGGGCTCCAGAACGCCCCGGGCAGAAACTCCTGGCTCCAGGGTGAAATCTGGGGCGCAGGCGCTGCGAGGGGGAGGCCGGGGCTTCGCAGGTGGGTTGAGGAGCTGAAGACTTGGGTGCAGGATTGGCTGCTCTGCTGGGTGCTTTAACCCTCTGGGGGCTGGGTGATGTTGATTAATACACGCTGAGGTGCACTTCTGAGCTTCCCCCCCTTCACTGCTTGGAAGAGGCTGTCCTGTCGTGAGAAATCCCTGAAAGAAGAAGAAGCAGCTTTTCATTTCTCCTCTAGTTCCTTTTYTCTAGATTTCTTTTATTTTTGCAGCACCACTGTGCAACTATGCATTGTATTTCTCAACCTTTTATGCTAGGTAGATGCCTGTGACTTTTTAACTTTTGGGGGGGAATTGCAAATGGAGGAACTTTTTACATGGATCTTTTTAATCTCAGTTGATTGGGGGGTGTTTGGTTCTAGGGTCATACAAGCTCTATCCCAAAGCAAAATCCAAATGTTAATATTATTAGCCTGATGCAGATACCAAAGATAATTTCTTTCCTGCAGAACCTTAGACTTGTGTATTAAGTACGATTACCCAGCACTTGCATTAGTCTAACCTCAGTAATTCCAAAGCTTAGATGTATATTTTGGTATATTTCTGGGATATTAAAAAATTGTCGTTTAAATTCTTGTTTGTTTCAGTGTAATGCTCTTAAAGTCATAGCATGGAGATAACTGAACTTGTCCTATTCTTAGTAGTTTGAAATAATAGTATTTTTGTATGTTTTGGGTGTGTCTATGTATGTATTAACATAACAGTTTTCACTGCCTAGGTGTTCATAAATAATAAAAGAAAAACCAACTACAAAGGGTTTTTAAACTGTACATAATATTCCGTGAGGAATTTCCACCAGACCGCCAATTTGGATTGCATTTTCACTGATGGCCGCTCCCAACTGGGATTCTTTCTTTCTTTTTAAAGAGACAGCATGTTTTGGTTTTTTTTTTTAACCCTATTGACCTGAGGTTCTTTCTCAGTGTAAAGGGGTTTTCACTCTTTTTAAGGGGTGGGCCAAAGAGGAAGTAGCTTAAATTTTGTTATTAAAAAAATACTTGACATGTTAGTTTGAAAACTACTCCTTTGTATGAAGATTTGGGAGTGGAAAACCAAGCCCTTTCTTCTAAATCTGGTAATAATTTTTAAAGAAATGAGGATTTGTGAATGTCTGTAGTATCTGGGCAGTTCCTTTTTGCTTTTTTTTCTAAATAAGACAAGTTTTTGGTCCTAATGGTTTCACTGCTCTGTGCAACTACCTGCTTACACTGGCTGGGAGGTTTTTTTTTCCTCTTGCCCTTCCTCATACACTGCATTTATACACTTGAGGTCAGCAGAACACTTGAAATCAAGGGCCATATGGGAGTACCCTACCCAACGCAACCCAAGCTTTTCTTGAGACTGAAATGTGAAAGTCCCACACATTTCAAAACCTTGCTGATCACACTAAGGGTGAGGAGGAAGSTGAAATGCTGTCTCTTTAAAGATGTCCTTTATTATTATTATTATATTATTATTATTATTTTCCCAGTGGTTGCCTACAGATAGCTGTAGGCATTGAGAGATTGTGTAGATTACAGTAAATCAGAATGAAAAGGTAGATTTTGTGTAGATGCATTTGTCTGCTGTAATTTTTTATATATATTAAACTTACTGTAATTGTACAGTTCATTTCTGTTGTAAACATCATTAAACCATTTTCCAAGTGTTTTAACATGTATGCACTTGTTTGTAGTTTTTAAATGTGTCAGGGGAAGGCTGATTCCCCTTCCTCCGTGCATCAGAGTGAGCCAGAAGATTGATCTGCATTGCCCTTTGTCTTGTCAAACTGGAGGAGAGCCCATGTTTTATGCACTCTGCTTGAAGCTTTTGTTCTAATTTTGTATTTATCMGCTCCTCTCTAAAAGCAGAATCAGCTTCAGTCACTTCCTGAAGGCAAAGAGGAGATGGCTCAACCCCACGGTGAGTGGCCCCAAAACCACCGCTGGATGCTTTTTAAAATCAAGATAGCCAGTGATACATAAAAAGCACAAACGTGATTTTTTCCCCCAAAGAATTTCATTCCTATTGTTTAGTGGTTGGTGTTTCATGCTGCCAAAACTTGTGACTTCTACATCTTGCAGAGAGGGTTATGATGGTTTAAAAAGAGAAAGCTGTTTTCAGTACTCTTTGTTCTTGCATCAAGTGCTTTGCAGCATAACTTTACTGTRATTTTCAGCTCAGCTGTCTTAGTTATCACCCAGTTCTCTCAATTTTTCTTGTCACTGCAGAACAGTAAGGGATCTAGGATTTTTTTTCCAAGAAACATTCATTACCATTTCTGAGTTTACTTTTTTTGCTTTAATTTATTGCAAATATTCTTTAAAAGCTACAATTGCTTACTGCAGGTACAGTTTCACTGCTTAAGAAGTAAAACTGCCTTGGAACTTGCATAGCACCCATTTCRACAAGTTTTTCTGCTGCTAACCCACCCAGTCCCTGGAAAGAAGACATAACCTTATCTGGGCTGTGCMCACAGCAGCAGCTCTTGTTCCCACAGCCTTGCTTTAGCTCTGCTGCTTCTGTGAGGACTGGTGAGATGGCCTGGCCACCCTTTATTTGGCTGGGCTGGATCTGTCCTTGTGCATTCTTGTAGGCTTCACTGTGCAGCCTTGCAAGGCATGGGGAAAACTCAGGCTGCACAGCAGGAGGTGAGTGTCCCTTTTATACCTGGGTTTAGGGCATTTTCCCAAATCCCATCCCACTCCTGGGATGTGTTTAGAAGCCTCTGTTGRAATCCTTCTCCTCAGCTTCCCTGGGAGATGGTGCTGCTGGGTGCAGGTTGGTTCAGACGGCCTGAATGCCTCAGGTAAGGAGCCTGCACCATTCCCACTGCTGTTCCCTACACACACACAGGATTCTGGCASTGTCCTTATTAATTCATCAAAAACACATGACTTTATTGAACTGGCATCTCTTTGGAATGATACGTGCACCTTTCAGAGGTAGCCTCGTGAGAGACTGGTTTGGAAATTGCATTTATTCTAGACTTTTGTTGCCCAGAAGTGATAAGGGGAGCCCATCTCCTTGTTTTCAGTGAAACTTCTGCCTTTACAGAAGCCTCTCACTCAGGTTACCTGGCTCCTGTTTATGGATGAGTGCCAGTGCTATTGCTTGATCTTTTCTGGGATCTTGGTGCTCATTTTCTTCCTGCTGAAAAGTTGGCATTCAGCCTCTCAGCTTCACTGTTATAGCATCACGTCACTCTTTGTACTTTAAAAAAAAAGCTGTCTTCCACTGAAGCAGTTTTTAAAGGCAAATTTAAAGTAAAAAGCGTCTAACAGTCTTAAGATAAATACTACAGGAAATTACTACAGCTCTATCTTTACAAGTTTTTTTAATGGAATAAAACCATAAATCCATGTCTTAATTGGATTATGTTACTCTGGAAAGGGAAGAACTATGGAAATAGCTGTGTTTGTTAGAAGTTGTGGTCTGGTCCCACAACACAAACCTTACGTTAAAAATCAGCCTAATAACCACTATGATTGGAATCAACTTTACAGATATGTACATTCTAACAGCAAAAGCAGTTAAATGATTCAGGAGGAGAGGGAGCAGGGAGGAGCCAGGTCCAGAGTCTGTGCACCAACCCAAGGAGGTTATTGCACACAGAAAACACACAGCACTTGTGTTGGATGAAAAGGCTTTCTCCCCTCTCCTCCCCTAGGAAGGTGGGCATCTCACTCTTGCCCATCCCCTCTGAGGCTCCCACTTAGCGTGGGGGCAAAGGCTGCATTTGGAGAGCATCGTAAGTGTCCTTGGTTGCTGCACTGAGTCCCTGAAAAAGAGAACAGCAGAAAAACAGGTGAGGGATAAATGTGAGTGTTTCCTTCACCCTGGCYGAATGGTCAGCAACAGGATGGCAGGGACTCAGTCAGGAGAATAAGTCTAATTTTTGTTTCCCCTACAGGAAATCAGAGGTTTTTATTCATGAATGATTCTTTAGTCTTTGCACAGTGCCAGTAGCTATCACTTACCTGAAGGCAAGGTACATCCCAAGTAATTGTTAGGAATGTGTGACTACAGCCCTTCATCCTACCTGGTTCTTGGAGTACATTTTATTTGCATGTTACCAAGAGCTAACTAATGCTAGAATGAGCTTTGGTAATTAAATTAATAGACATCACTGAAGGTGCCAGTGGATCTACAACTCCAGGCTACACCTCACTCAGGAGGACAGTGAGGGAAGCAGCTGTAGGAGGTGTTGCTTACCTGGTAGAGACCTTCATTCCCTTTGCCTCGCCGCCTCTGCTGCTTTGGAAAGGAAAATAAGCATAGATTGATTAATGGGTGCTTTCCTGATTATGCAAAAAGAAAAAAAGCCCCTGAGTTCACCCATCCTCTGCAGGTGTACAGGATGGACCAGCTGTGCTTGGCCTGGACTCTGCTCTGCACAGGAAAGCACCTGTTAAGTCTGGACCAGCCCAGACATGCTGCAAGGGCTATTAAGAAAAAAAMCAGAGAGGACAGGAAATAAAAACACACTATTTTGGTTTGCTGACATATTTTCCTGTTATACTGCTAGAATGTTGCTGTTTCTTTGATTTACTGTATGTATAGAAATTTGGCAGCATTCCCACAGACACTGATTATTTAGCAATAGATTGTATCACAAACGTGTCAAGGAGTAGTGCTTGTTACGGTTAAAATTGTGGTAACCTATTAAATGATCATATATTTGGAATGGGATAAGGGCTTTGGTGTTCTTGACCCTCCAGAAAAAGAAACATTCAAAAAACATGGTGCAACCTTATAGATCCATAGCTCATAGACAGAGCTTGACTCTGGCAAAGGGGCATTGGAATAAAAAAGGGGAAGGGATTAAATGCTGTGTTGCTCCAGCGTTTCTCAACACTAAACTTTGTTTTGAAATGCCCCTTTTTTCATGTGTCAGAAGGAAATGGAAGGTTATATATATATATGACACTTTGACATAAAATAGAACCTGTGTAGGTCACAGCAATTTTTCATTTTGCCATAAACAAGTGTCCCTAGATGGTTTGTTTTGCACACATGCTCCCCTCCCCCAGCAGTTTGTGCGCAGCTGAAGTTCTCCCTCTGCTGTAGCTGGAGACATGACTGATGTGTGCCTTCCTACACATTTGAGAGCAGAGCTGTGCGAAGGAGAATGCTTCCCCTGTTCCTTGGCTGAAGTCAGGCACAAGGAGGGACTGGCACATTCAGGCAGCGCTGGCAGCCCRTGGAGGGGAAACCATAAACCTGCAGCTCCAAACTGCTCTGGAGGAATGTGCTCCAACATCTCCCAGTGCTGCTGGACCATTGCAGCACTTGACACCAGATATTCCTTCAGCTGTTCTTCAGCCATCTCATGCCCTCTGCCCCGCAGCCAGGGCAGCCATCAGAGGTTTCCGGCCCAAGCTGCAGTGTTTGTTGTTGCCATGTTTTCACCAGGAGGGAAAATAAAACTCACCTCTCCCTTCATTCCAATTTCACTGTAGGCCTCACCCATCTTGTCCTTCTGCAGTGCCTGCAAGCAGAGATGGGAAAGAGTCAGTGTGTCAACAGAAAAGCCAAGCCCGCCCCTGGGTGGCCACACTCAGAACCAGCTGTGATCAGTGTCTGATACAACAGTGAAGGTCTTGGAAATAAGCTCATTTCTCAAGCACTRAAAACCCAGAACGACCCGAGTTATGACGTGAGAATTAATGTCCAGATATCTCTGCTTTGGAGCACAGGCCACCACATTTAGCCAGAGTCAAATCCACTAAATCAAGAGGTTCCTAAGCAGCCCCTTTTGGATGCGCTGGCATTTGGCCATGGCCAGAGGGCAGTCACAGGGGCTGGAGACCATGCACATAAAATACTGCAGCAGGGATCACGTGGGATGAAGGTTGGTTAGTCACYAGCATTAGGCATTAGCAGATATCTTGATCCAAGTTCCACATCTCCSAGGCARTGTTTTTCTCCTATCATAGAGAAGYAAGYAGAAATTTTCTAGCAAAACCAGAGGGGTTTGGGGGAGGATCTTGAAAGCAGATGTYGAGTTTTGAACCAAAACTGAAATTGAGTAGGGGGAGAAAAGGGTCTCCCATGAAACAGAATGTCCTGTTCCCAACCATCCCTCCCTSTCTGCTCCCTCCAGAGTGCTCTACTCACAGTGTAGACAGTGTCCTGAGGGTTCTTTCTTCTCTGCTGTAAAACAAAAGAAAAAAAGTTGCCCATACATTGCACTACTAGCATCCACCTTGTACGTGTTTGTGCATTTACTCTCTGGCACAGCTGTGGCTCTAGGGACCTTCCCTTCCCATTCSAATCCATCCTGCCTCCACCCATAAGGCTCTGTTCAGGCTCTTGTCCTCTGGAAAATTAATTTTACAATTGGTAAAACTTAGTTCTTCTCTGCTCACTCCATGCAGCTGTCACCTGCTGATGCAAAAGGTTTTCCCTCCCTTTTCCTTTGAAAGCAATGGGCTCTGCAGCAGCAGGAGTTGTTCTGGCTGCTGCTCTATTTTGTGGGCGCTTGTTTGGCGGCATCAGATGCGGTGAGCTCTGTGAAACACCCACACTGCTGGGCCTCCTCCACATCCGCCCGGGCCCGGGTGTCACTTCCTAGCCCGGCTGGCTGCGAGCTCCAGCCAAGCGAGGGGSGCAGAGATCAAAGGGGGGGAGGTTCACTGCTCTCCCCCCGTGCTGCCCGAATTACGACACAGACCGTGTCGTTCCCTCCCCAGGAAGGCACTCGGGAGGCTGCCTATGTGAGCAGCGCTGTGACACGGCGTGGGAGGCACCAGACGAGAGAACAAAGGCGCACAAGTGTGAGGAGGTTACCTGGTGTCTCCCGCCCAGCTCAGGGTCTGCTCCTCGCTTTGCTCCCAGAACATCATAATCGTCTCTGTGCGTACGGGAGAGTTTCTGAAACAAAGCAGGAAGCAGTGCATGGACACTGTGATGATGAGATCACAGATCCTGATTTAACACAGGAAAGAAAGGGAACCCAGCTCGGTTCACAAGGACCGTAACTGAACTAAAATTATTTTCACTTCTTAAGGCAACTGTCAACAGAAGTGTCTACATCTACAACATGGAATGACACAAATCTGCAAACTGTTGCATCAAGAACTTTCCCTAAGTGGAAATTATTTGAAAACCAGTGTGAAAGGTAGGGACACTGACTTTCATGCTTTCTCTTCCACTGGAGAGTGAAGATCCATGAACTTCATTTTTCCTGCAGAGCAGCTCATCTAATTTTCATCAAGCAGCTACAGAAGTTTTATGTCCAATGCAATTCCTAGCTGGGAAATGTTACCTTGGACAAGGGCCAAGGAGAGATTTCAGGTCAGAATAACACAGCTGATAGTGCTACTTAAAAGCTGACAGGCTACCCTTAAACTGAAAAGAAATTGCATTGGTGTTCATACATTACACAGTTAAACAGAACTCATCACAGGATGTGGCTATGGTCAAAAGCGTGAGAAAAAAAAATTAAAAGACAACTAGACGTAGCAAAAATAGCTAAAAATTTAATGCTGCCATGAATGAGCAATTTAGTTAGGGAAGGACAGGCAGGATCTTGTCTGTCTTCCTTCACTGCCTAAAGATGCTGCCCGTGGTCAGGGCACAGTGGACAACGTACAGCTCTGGTGTGATCTGATACAACAGGGCTTGCTGTGGGGCAACAGGAAAGCTTGAGAATGGAGGCACAGGGGTTGTGGTGGCTCAGGCTCCACACACTTGGAAATGTAAGAGCTGCAGGTGCCCAAAGTCACCTCCACAGCATTCCCTGGCATTTGCCCTTAGTCCAGCCCCCATCGAACAGCACCAGCAGCACAGGCAGTGGCTGCACACACCCACACAGAGCTCCCACAGGCCTGTTTGTTCCATGGGGCAGCACAACAAACAGCCTGAGCTTCGGCCAACCTTCAGCTCAGTGGGTCAAATCAGGAACCTGAGAGCTCTCTGGGTCCGGCCAGATTGTGACACCAGAAGCTGCCCCTTTCCTCCCTACGCTGCCACGCTGCACACACACGTGCAGGTGTGTATGGCCTACTCATCAGCTGGCTCTCCAAAGCTTCTCTGACCAGCCAGCAATTCACTGCCTCTCAGCACCCCAAAAGGAATGTCTGGATGGTGGATTAGGAAACAACGACCAGCAGTTACTTACATTGTACACATCATCCTGGCCCGGTCGCAGTGGTTCAGAGGCCTGGCTGAGCTGGAAGAGAGACCATTCCATGAGCAGAGAAATCGTGGCTCCCTTCAGTCCTTTCATTCCCTCTCTCCTGTGAGTTATTCTCATCAGGAACAGCAACCCACAAGCAGCCCCCCTGTGGGGCTACAAGCAGTACAAACCAGGCTGCAGTGGCACTTTTATCCCACAGCAGCCTGCCCTCAGCAGCCAAGTCATTTTACTCCATGTAACTCCAGCTCGCAAACATCTGGATTTGTTCCCTACACACACATGCCCTCCTCAGATTTTGTCTCTCCATTCTGTTCCTGTCATTAACTTGTGCAATCAAAAGTAGCTCCATCAGGTAATGAAATCACAGCCTGTGTTAAAAACTGGGTATCTGAGGCTGCTAATAAGCAAATGCCCTCCTGGGAACTCAGTTCTCCAGCTGCCTGCAAAGTTTCTGGGCTTCCTGCAGGCACTTGGCTTGCAGGGCTCTGGTGCCACCACAGTAAATTGGTGTGAGTGGCAGGTAACAAAGAGGTAATGGATTATCCCTTCTGTAACAACTCTTCGGCTCAGCTGCTTCTATATTTAGCAATATTTATGAGTAATCAATTGCTAAGCCCAGCTTTCAGATAAAAAGAGGCAGTTTTAGTCAGTGAGAGCAGTTACTTTGGGTTCCAGTCTTTTAAAAAAACCCATCAAGCTACATTCTGTATTGGTTCAGCCTTCTTGAGTTACTATCAGGTTAAATTCTTTACTAAGTAACCTTCTAGCTACGTCAATATTCAGACACAGAATCATGTTTGTAGCAATTACAAACTTCCTCTCCTGTGTTTGTTTGGGTTGTTCGTTTGCATCATCACACTCACAGTATCAAAGATGTATGAATTACTGAGACATTTTAATACATCCTTCACAAGCTTGGCATTTACCCTGAATTTTCTGTATATCCCCTCCTGTTTCCAATGGCAAAGCAGGAGAAAAAAGCCCCACATCACTCTTGATCTTGATGGGAACATCTATAGAATCTCTGATGTATCAACAAGTGTAGCACCAAAAAACTCTCATCTACTCTTCCTTGCTCCATTCATGAACCTTTGGAAAGGACCAGCCCAGGTTGCTCAAGTGGACACCAGAAACAAAGGAGGGGGGGGAAAAAAGAAAGAAAATAAAAGAATAGGAAGGTCTTATTCTAAGAGATGATTCCTCTCCCCTCCCACTTTCCAGCCCAGCCCAACTATTTTACTTCACCAAAGCCACATCCAAATGCCTCTGTGTTTGGTTAGACTGACCTTTGCCTTCACAAAAAGGGCTGTCATGACCACTGCATAAATGAAGAGGAACCCATCCAGGATGTAGCAGAGCCTGGGATCTGTGAGGCCAAGAACCGATGCAGCATCTGTACAAAAACATGAGACACATCAACAAACAAGGCCATTTGTGTCACTGGGTGCTTGGCAGCATAAATGTGCCAGTGCTGCATAGCACTCATGGAAAAACAGCCAGTGTGAGGGCAACACTGCCCCTTTGCCAAGGAGATGGAACTCTGAATGTAAGAATTATAGGATTAATCTGGTCTAAAAGTACCAGGGCAAATCCAGTCTTCTCTCTAAACAGGTTCAGTTAAACCAGACTGTCCAGGACCTCAGTCAGCTGAGAGTATTCCCATAGGTAAAAATGTTTGCAAACTCCTCCAGCTAATACAGGACATTTATTTTCTGGAAAAACCCAGAAGAATCTCCTTCAGGGATCCATGACTGGGCCTGCTTAAGGCTTCCTTCATCAACTAACATGTGAGTGTGTTTGAGAAAATACATCTGTTTGGACCAAATTTTAGGGGGATGCTTCTCAGGAAACAATTCTGCATCAAATGTAAAGAAAGACTGACACCATCACATGCAGTAAGAGACCCAGGCTGAAATAAAGACTTTGAAGATGCATCTCCCATATCCCAGCTAACAGATTATCTGCAAGGTTTCTTTTGGGCTCCCAGTGTGTGAATGCTGGACACTGTTAATGGGGAGAAGGGAGCCATGGGCAGGACAGAAAGCCTTTTAAGCCCAGATGTCAGGATACATCCATAAAGACAGCTATGAGAGACCCTGATGTGATTTCTGGTTGAGAGGAAGGCTTTAAACCTGAATCCCTGCACAGGAACCTCAACTGTCCTGGGTGGCCCTCCCACAAATTTTTATTTCATAGAATCAGAGAATATCATGCTGAAAGGGATCTCAAGGATCATCTGATCCACCTGTTCCTGTCAAAAGCACAGTCTAGAAAAGATGGCCCAGCACACCGTCCAGACAGATCTTAGAAAGTGTCCAGTGTTGGGGAATCCACCACTTGCCTGGCGAGGTTATTGCAATAGTTAATTGTTCTCACTGTGAAAAGTTTTTTCTTTTTTTTTCTTTCTTTTCCAGTAGGAATTGCTCCAGGTGTTACTTGAACCCACTGCCCCTGGTTTTCCATGTGACTCCTCCTTTTCAGCTACCATTTAAATATTTATACATTGACCACATCCAGTAAGACACCTGAATATTGTTGGGCTTCAGCAGATAAACCTGATGAAACTGCCCCTGTATCAGTTCATAAAGATGTAGAAAGTTCACAAAGTACAGCTAAAAGAAATCAAAGGCTGAGTAACTATAGATCCAATATGCAGCTCCAGGTCCATCCCCCAAGGAAAACCTGTATTGCACAGTTAGGTAAAAACCAAAACAAACATCTTAAAATTAATCTGAGTTGTGCTTTGTACAGATTTGGAGAGAGTTCAAAAGAGAAAAACAAAAATGATCAATAATCTGCAAAGCCCTTTGATGAAGGTAAACAATCACTGTTCCCACTGACAGCCTCACACAGCCAGAAAAAAATAATTCAGAAGAGTAGATTTGTTTGTTTGTTTGAACTAGGAGTTCGCATTCATGGTTTTCTTAAAACCATGAATTGAGAAACAAATCCACAGAAATCAGTTGAAATCCTAGATGGTTTTGCTTCTTCCTCCCTATTTTTCATTATTTAAAAAATGCATCTCAAAGCACTTTATAAACAGTAACCTTCACCACATTTCCTCAGGACAGTAAAATTTCATAAATATGGGGTAAAAAAAGACAGAGAGATTATGTTTTTGCTCAACATTGTATATTAAATCAACAAACAAGCTGAGATTACCTTCCCAGAGCTTTTCTTCTAAACAGTTCACGGCACAGTATTTTACACCACCCTGAATGCATCTGAGATGCTCCTGAAGGCAGCATTTTTGGGCACTCTTTGGGTATCCCGGCCCTGAATCCCCTCTTCCTGTTCCAAAGCCAGGCACGTTCATACAATCATCTCAAGACAATGAGAAAGTCCAATGTTTAGAAACAAACCAATAAAATGAATAGTAACATTAGGGTTGGAAAAGATTTCCAATATCACCAAGTTCAACCTTCAGCCAAATACTACCATGCCCACTAAATCATACCATGAAGTGTTGTGTCTCCTCATTTTTTGAACATTTTTAGGGATGATGACTCCACCATTTCCATGCATTTCCCTGGAGAGCCTGTTTCAATGCTTAACCACTCTTTCAGTGCAGAAAAGTTTCCTAATATCCAACCTGAACCTTCTCTGGTACAGCTTGAAGCTACTTCCCCTCATCCTGTTAGTTCACATTGTTTCCTTCCTTAATATGTTTGACCTTTACGTCCTTAAACAAAACAAAACAAAACGTACAAAGCACTGTCTAAATAATAGCTTTGCAACAGTTTTCTGGATTTAGAAAGTGAGACAGAGAAAAAGACAGAAGGTACAAAGCCTGTTAAAACAAAGGTCAAAGAGATAGGCAGCACAATGAAGAAGTGGCAGTTAAAGCAGTTGCCACCCTTTGGTAAACAGGACCAGTTCAGGTTTTTTTAATCACCAGAGGAGGGGTTACTGCTGTGCAATATTTGCACAACATAAACAGAAGGCCCATCCCTTAGGCACCACCAAAATGTACTTTCTGTCCCTCATCAGCCATGGTCTGGGGGGCTGAGGCCAAGGTCACAGGGTTTGGGCTGATGATGGGAGCCGGGCAGAGCCCAATGTGCCAGGCCTGAGGGAGCAGTGACACGCAGCTGCATCACACAGAGCAAAGCACGAAGAGCAAACAAATAGTGAAGCACAAATAATAAACATTTCACTGATGATTCCTGCTCTGCTAACCTCACAGATTACACAGTGCCTACTGGGAGTTGCACAGCATCTTTCCAATATTCACATACCAGTGTTTTACCAGTCCAAATTTCAGCAATACAGTGAAGTACAGCAGAGTTTTAAAGCAGGATGTCCAAGTACAGGCAGGGCATGGGCAGTGTCAGGTCACAGGCCAGAGGGGAAGGCAGTACACGGCTTTGTACATGATGTCCAACTTACTGCTTACATGTGCCTCAGACAAACAGCATCTCTCTTTCCAGGAATCCAAAAGCAGCTGAGGCACAAGTCCATGCCGGGGTATACCAATACATAGGGGCTCAAAGATGAGGTCAGAGTGGGGATCTTGCTCCAGAGGGAAGCAAGCTCTGAAGGAATAACAATTAGAAAGCTGGCACTTACCTGTGCTCACCTCGTGCTCCTGTGCAAGGAGCTGCAGTTATATTGGCAACTGCAGGGGAGGGGGGACATTTACTGAGAGACCACCAGATGTGAGGACAAACAGGAACAAAGTGTGCATTTGGTAATTACCTTTTAGTTTTAGGAGCTTGTACAGGAGAAGCTCGGGAAAGCTTTGTACAGGGAGCTGACACAACCTGGGACTGGCAGGAGAGGAGGCAGTCACAGAGCACTGCCTAGGCTGCCAGCCCTTCTCAATCTCAATTGCCTTCACCTCACTCTTTCACTTCTTTCTCTTCCACCACTGAGAGGTTTCTTCCCAGCATCTCCTCCTTCCAAAGCCTGGACTTGTGTTCCCCTCCTCTTCTCTGCTCCCACCCAGCAATGCAGCCCTGCTCCCCTCTGTCCCCAAGCACTCCTGTTGCTGCGGGTCCCTGCACTCCTGGACCTGAAGCATCTCCCTCATCCTGCTCCACACTCACACCCCCAAAGCAGTTCTGCCAGCCCAGCACCTCTGCAACAACCCCCTGCAGCCTTTTACTTTCTGAAGCATGCGGGGGTGGGGGGAGAGAGGAAAAAAAAAAAAAAAAAAAGAGAGAAAAAAAGGCATTTTATAACTGCTGCGGACAAGCAAGCAAGAAAAAACACTGCAGCAAGAGCCCAAGAGCAGCCCCAGGAGCCGAGGGAGAGGAAGCCTGGGGGCCGGTGAGGGAGTGAAGCTGCGCTGCGGGCACCCGCCTCGAGAGCCCTGCATGGTTTCACAGACATTTTCTAGCCCAGGGCTCAGGCCAGCACAGTTCCCCTGCACAGGGCAGCAAGTTTAGCCGACCCCTGCTCCAGACCTGGAGAGAGCCAGGGAGTCCCAAAATCCACATCCACACACAGTCGCCCTGCTCCAGAACATGACATGAGAGAGGGATGCTGCATCCCACAGGGCTGGCCCAGTGCAGCCAGTACCAATGGCATCAGCTGAAGTGAATCACTAGAACATGGCCTGGATCCTTGAAACATGCCAGCAGGTTTCTTTATAATAGGATTTTTCCCCTCTGATGTTTTTAGTGTGCATCTGGACTGAGTTAGAACATGATTCCTGAAAATAGTTTGAGAAATACAGACCGTAAAAGCTGAATTACTTGTAAATCCAGATAAAATCTGTCCACCATAACATGTTTTCTCTCCCCTGGCTCTTATTAAATGATTCATTTCAGAGTTTTACTTTTAGGGGTTACCCAAATTCGGTAACACAGCTGTAAATGAAGCATTTTATCTTCCTGGAAATGGAGTTTCACAGTGAAGCCCAGGAAAACCAATCCCAGCACAAGAGATTTACTGATGCAACTGTGCTTACATACAAAGGTGTTTAAAGGAAGATCCTGTAGGGCCTTCTCCCAACAGCCCAAGGCTGCCAGGGCTGCTTGCTAGGGTGAAGCAGGCAGCTTTCCTCAGACACCACCAGCAGGGATCTGAGAGACTCAGGTGTTGCATTTGCCTCACTTCTACCCCGTATCATCCAAGAGCCTCTTGCTGCAGGTTTGTGTGTCCAAACCCCCATGGGGACTGAATTCCACAGCTGCAGGTCCCACCACTGCATGTACTATGCACCTACCAGACTCTCTCCACAGAGGTGTGATGGATCTCACCTCACAGCTGCTGTCTGAGAGCAAGATTCAGAGCCCAAAAGAGCTCCCTGAGCTTGGGAGAGAACGAGGCGAGACATGAGCACCCTGCATGGTACTTCACTTCAAGTGAATACAGGCCTGCAGTGGAAAAGACAGCCCAGACAAAATGCCTAAAAGATAGACAGACAAAATTATTGAAGATAATCCTGTTCATAAAGAATGTATCTATCCTGGGGTTTATTTATATTTCTATGTGGCCCTTCAAGACTGAAGAAGCAGAGGCCACATCTTCATTCACTTACAGAAAGAAGAGGCTCCTCCACACCGTGGTTTGGGCACAATGATGGAAAAACCTAAGCACACAGAACTCAGAGAAGAAAACCCCTGGATTACACCAGGCATGGTGGATTAACAGGTCTGATTGTGCATGATAGCCAGTGAAGAGAAATAACTGAAAGGTGTCCCTTCCATCAAACCCAATATATGAAGTCACAAAGTTCAAATAATCCAAGTTTCCCTCTGATTTATTTGGAAGAAAGAGAGTCAAAAGAAGAAAAATATTATAATGCCACAAAGGGCTTAACATTGGTGTTCCTGCCCACGGCAGAGGCTTTGGAACTAGATGATCTTTAAGGTCCCTTCTAACCCAAATTTTTCTATGGTTTTCTAGAACATCATGGAATAAAGACTCTAATAAAAAAGTCCAGGGTACTGTAACAAGATCAAGACAAGTAGATCTCCAACAGCTGTTTGGTATGTGGGAAGAGGAACTAACATGTGCAGAAAACAATAAATGCTCTACCTCTTCAGTCTCAAGGTGAAGAAGAATAACTTTGAATATGTAATTCAATAAGGCAGTCGTTCACCCTCCAAACTCTTCCAGAGACTCATCAGAAACAGAGAGGGGAGTGCCTTGCTCATCTCTGGAAGGGGACTCCTTGCTTCACCAAAACAGTCAGTCATTCTCAGAAAAAGCAACTGCTTTCACTTCTCAGTTGAGCAAGGATTTGGTGCAAAGGGCTTTCCTGAAGCAAACCTGATGTTGCCTCCTAGAGACAGCAAACCATGCACACGGCAACTGCAGACCTGGATATCCAACAAGCTGACCGATGTGAGCTGTGCTGCTCTTCGTGCTTTTGTGGGGGTTTAGATTAGACCCAAGTGCTTGTACTAGACCCATCTTCATCAGGAATGGCAAAAGTTTAATCCAGTTAGTGCAAAAGGTGTTCTCCACTGTAAATTTTCTGTTGTCTAATCCAATCTGGTGTTAAGTGTACAAAGAGGCGAGAATTATTCAAATGCTTCTGGGTCACTTAGCCTCTCCCTTCCCCTGTCATCTCTGTCCCACAGCAGTAACTCACCGCAGACTGATTTACTATCAGGTGGCCTCTTCATGTTCCTACAACCCCCGTGCACATGATGGAGGATTATATAAAAGAATTCATCCTGCTTGTCTCCCCGGGAATCCCAAAGAGACTTCATGCTGCCAGGCTGAAGGAAGAGGCACTAAGGCAGGCACAAGATGCTGCTGATCACAATGAGATGCGTTTCTTCGTTCAGTGAGCACTTTCACTCAGGTAGCAGATGTTTCCCTAAACACTTTAACTTAGCACTTTTAAGTTAGACTTTACAGACAGCTCACTGCCATGGCTCCAGTAATCAAATGTACTGATAACATGAAGAAAATGCCCCACCAGAAGATTTATAAGGCATCCCCACTCCCTTTTATCCTAGTTTCAGTCTTCCAGAAGTCATTAACCTTATGGAGGCTATCACTATCCCACTATCACAGGAGGGAAGTGAATGCAGAGATGCACAGGCCCACAAGAGCCTCCTAAAGGTGTTTTGTCCCAGACTGAGCTTGATTACAATTCCCTTGATTTGTTGAAAGCAGGGAAGTAAAAAAATCCCTCACAAGAATGCGAGCTAAGGGTGGAGGTGCTGCAGGGAGAATTGCAGCTACAAGGCCATTTACAGAGAACAGCCAGGGATGAGCAATTCCTTCACTTGCAGCCAACATGGATCAAAGCTGGAACAATTACAGGAGCCATCCTTGATGTACGGTGAAAGCCATGCCTGTATACCCATCACACCTAATCCTACTGGAATCAAACCAGGGTTTTTTACCTTTTTCTGGGATCAATTTCCACCTGAACTCACCAACATCACTAGATCTAACCAATGCCAAAAGAGCCAGAGTCAGGAAGGACACCAAACCCCCAGTAATGAAAGCCATGCAATTTTTTAGGTTAAGTCCATTTTTCAAAACGCAGGTAGCTGTCATTCAAGACTTTCAACACATTCCTCATACAATGTTTTTAGCAGATAAATATAATGACTGAATCATAAGAAAGGCAGCCACACAAAAAGAAGTGGAAAAGCTGCAAGATTTACTTTAGCAGGACAACCAGGAGCAGACTATTTCAAGACTAGCAAAGCCTCAAGATGTTTTCATTGCAACATCCACTTGCAACAAGGCTTCTGAGGGGGAAGAAATTCCTACTGAAGGTTGGTGTCAAGTAGAGAAATAGTTAAATCATCTGCAGAGGCAGTGGTGGCTCAGGTTCTCAGGCAGGAAGGAGGTTACACCGGCCCCAACGGCTGAGGCTCTAAACCCTGTAGTAGCTGCACACACGGGAGGGAGAGGTTTCAGAGCAGTCCCCTGCCATTGACCCAATTAGTGGAGAGCTGTGTGTGTCATGTCCGGCCTCTGCCACAAGATGCACAGGCAAAAAAAAACCCTCCTCTGCATCAGCAAGTTATGTACAGAGTAAACAGAAAGGGCGATTGAGGGTTTGGTTTAATATTAATTCCCTGCATATTTTTTTGCAGCATAACTCGCCAAAGCTTAACAATAATAATATTAAGACCACTGGGGAATATTGCACTCTAAAAAAAATGTGAAGCATTTCACAGACTTCTTTAAAAAAAGCCAAGGGATGAGGTATCACAAAATGGAAATATCACAACAAACCTTGCATGGGTCCTCGATGGAGTTGTTCAGCAAAGGGGTTCAGAACAAACCTCAACTCCAGGGACCCTCACAAATTTCACTTGAAAAAGAAGGAACTGATTCTTCCATCTTTTTCCATCATCCTTCCTCTGACTTGGAAGTATTCACATTTTTATAGCATGTAGCACCGCTGCAGCTAAAATTTTATGGCAAAGCAGAACACTGCTAAGCAGAAAGGGCTTTGGTCATGGATTGCAAATGGGGCACAGCTTCATTTGTCCCAGTTAATACATCACTGCTGAGGCCTGTGCTCCTCTATCAGATGACAAAACTGTGGCTTTCTCATCTCAATTGCTGCATTTTGTTACGAGCCACCTGAGGGACTACACCCAGTTTTAGAAAAGCTTATCTCAGATGGCATTACAGGATAAGGAAAAAAAAAAGTGCTACATTTTGAAGCACATCTTCTCAATACATAGGTAGGAAATGGTAAGTATGAAGAGCACATAATAAATTTTTACTAAATTAAAGACTGTTAAAACACAATACACTCCTGCGTGGGGTGGGAGAAATAGGACAAAAGAATTTCTTTATCATTAACGACTTCTCCTAATACCTTTATTACACCAACTATAAGATAACAAAAGTCATGTGTTATCTGTCAAAAGCACTGAAGTGTACTCAAAAGCTCAGGCATTAGAAGCCAGTACCTTCTTAATTGCTTCTCTGTGGAGATAGACTTGTAGGAAAAAAACCCTCAAAAATCCAAGGAAAAGTAACCCAATCTCTCATCACAAAGAAAATTTCCTGTTTACACTGCAAGTTCAAACCATCCTATTTGCGACTGAGATTAAATAATTACTATTTACTCACTGCATGCAACTAATATTAAAATTTATCAAGATATTTCCAGTAATTATGTGGGAATACACTGATAATCTGAAAAGATGAGCTATTATGAGTAATTTAAATTAATTTCATCCTATTTACCCTATTCGTTTTTCTTCAGAATTTTTCATTAGAAGGTTTTCCAGAAATTTAGCATAGAGAAATCCCATTTTGTTGCTTATGACTAGATCTAGTTTTGCTTTGTTTTCCTGGAGGAATGGCACAGCTCCTTCAGAGGATTTAGATCCCTTCTATTTACTCTTTTTTAATCTTAACACAGACAAGTAGCTTTCAGCCACTTACCAGATATATTTTACAGAACAATTCCGTTCATACCTTCGAGTTTTAGAGCACCTATCTGAAGCAGCCACTTGAGATGGGATATTATGTTGTCTTTGATTTTTCTCACTCCAACTAATTTTGTAAGTAAGTGTAGAATCACATACTTGCACTATCACGGCACTCATCTAATTGCCTGTCAGCCTCATAAAACATGTTCCTTTTAAGATCTTTAATGCTGCTTCTAAAATGGATGAAAATTTTGAAATTATGTTTACTTTAAACACCCCCTCTCTCCCACAAAAAGCCGTATTGGGAAGCCTCTGGGATGCACAGAGAGATAAAAAGGCAGCATGGAAACTGTGCTTGTTTGCTTTCTATGTGCAGCTGAGATGGAGTTAGAATGCAAAGAAAATTTATATGAGCCCCATTTTTCATAGCACTGGGAGCTTAGGTAAGCTTTATTGAAAGCACAATTTTGAAAGTGCAGTCACAGAACCATTGGATGGGGTGAAAAATTGCCAAGTGATCAAATGCCCACAGCAAATAAATTTTCTCCTAAATGTGAAAAGGATTCTTAGCATTTAATTCACTTTTTGTACTATCTAAGAAAAATCTTTCTTCTACTTCTATCCATTACAATTTCTTCTTGCCACAGAACCCTTTACTGTCTATTGTAGTACCTAAAATACATAACACAATGCTGGGCTACCCAGACAATGCATGGGCTTGTACAGGACAAAACACTCTCCTCCCTTAATACAAATGATTTCCTGAGATCAGTTTTGATGAATCCATAATTCATTCAGATCTGGACTTGGTGTGTATTTCTAAGAGGACAGAGGGGAACAGGGAAGGTACTGGGAACCTACTTTGAGGTACCTTGCACTGGCTCATCTGTGCCTCCGGGAGTTTCTTGCATGTGCAAGCCTGGAATTAATCCCATTAAGCAAAGTGTTATCCCACAGAATTAGCCATTAGATGTGCATTAATTATTTCAATCTATCCCTTGAAATCCATTTGGAGAAACTGCCCTGTTTCTACAGTGAAAAAAAGAAGTGAAGCTATCGAACGCGACGGCACTCACGAGAATTGTGCTGGGGTTTATCGCATCCAAACGGAGGAAGAAACACAAATGAACAGAAACAAATGGCCTGAGTCTCTTCCCAGGAAAGACCGGATTCCAAGATGGGTGAGTTCATTCTCCACACCATTGATTTCAAGTTAGCACAGGCCATTTAATTCAATGAGATCAGGTCTGGCCCCAAGGCTCATACACACCCCTTCAAAAATGCACAAGAAAAAGGGAGTGAGCATCAATAATTAAAAGTTAAATTTTGCAAATGTTTTTTCTAACACAATATTCATTCTACAATAAATCTTTAGTCAGTGTAACAAACTCAAATCTGGAGAGAATGACACTACACAATCTTTTTTCCTGGAAAATAAATATTTTCATTACTCTTTAAATTCGCTGTATTCTACCCTGCTCTCGGAAGAACAAACCTGACATTTTGTTCTTCTGCAATTCATTTTCACTTGCCTACACATTAGAAGTCAGCAATAAAAAAATAGCTGCCTCTGAACCCGATACTCTTCTAGAAATACATCCCAAAGCTCTATTTCTATTTTAGCAACAAAAATTAGCAGTGGTTTACTCCAAGTCCATTGCAAGAGCTATATTAGAATGATTTACAAGACAAAAAAGTAGGAGTGACTGGATGGCTCAGCTCATTGCACAGCACCAAATATATATATTTAACTCTCCAATTTCCACTGAGGAAATGCACAGCACATGCACAAAATACAAAGGTCTAAAGGGAAAACTCTGTACCCTTGAAGCAAAAGAAGTCTGCCTTTGTAACCTGCTCTGCCTGATATTGCTTAGAATATAAAACTGGTTCACAAAAAATCACTATGTGTTTCTCCTGTCAGTCAATTTTCTGCAAAAAAAGTAATTTCCTAACAAATTCCATGCAGTCACCTGAAATTGTTGAACATGATGGTGTCCACTGTCACATAGTGTGTTTGCATCTAAATTACATTACACAGAGATGTAGATACAGCTATAGAACAAACATTATTTTAATTAATTCCTTTCATTTCATAAAGATACATTTGATTTTTTGTGCTGGAAAAAACAATGAAATTCAAACAGAGAAATAACAAACAAATACGCATAGACCTTAGATAATTTTACCAAACCAGTGCCACAAGCCCCCTGAAGCCAAATTTCCCTGCTAGCAAGTCCTTTCCTCCTCCAGTGTCCCACTTTTACATATCTCAGTCTTGTGAGTTAATGATCAGAGAAAAAGGCCCTACAAGAGAAAAAGTCTGACCAGAGGGGACAGAAAAAGTCTGTTCAGTTATTTCATTACCATGCTAACAACTGGTGATCCAAACACTGTGGTTTTAAGACATAGTTTACAACAATAAAAACAGTATTTCTTCTCTTTCCCCGTCACATTTCTAGTACTATCATAATGCTGTTAACATAAAAGGCAAGAAAATACTTGCCAAATCCTATGCAAAATTATTATGTACTCTTTAGAAGCAGCAATTGAATGACAGTTTTAAACTGCTATTTATAACCCAGGGAAAGCTAAATAAAGTATCACACTGAACATTCTGCTTCTCTTAAAATTCTCAGCTGGCTATGACACAGAAATACCTTCTTGGTAGGCTGTTCAGAGATTAGTATTTCTTAAGCTTGTAAAAGTTTAAATTCTGCAGCTGGTTATGCTACCTGCAGAATAACCCAATATCAGATATTGGGCATGATTAGAATTCACACACAACTAATTTTTAAATCAAGATATGACTGTATAATCAAGATTTTTCTAAAATCGTATTTCAAAGTTAGCTGTACTCATAGTTTTTTAGAAGTGTCAGTAAATCATATTCTAAAAACAAAATAAACTCTTCTATTTGAATTTGAATTTTTCTTAGTAGATTATTGCAATTTGAGCAAAGGGAGTACATTTGTCTGTTTGCATAAAGACTTGCTTCTAATCAGGAACATCTTCTGCCAGCTCAGGAAGATCAAGTTCTACTGGCAGATGGACAGCTTACATTTTGCCATCCAGAAAGTTACCCAGAAGTGTTGAAACAATAATAAAAACTTAGAACAAAGTTATTAACACATGTGGATCACCTTGAAAACTTTTGACTTCCAGAAACTCTGACTTCTAATTTCCACAGAAATGTTTTGTGCTTTTTCTGGTGTGATGGCGTCCGATGGCACCAGCATTTTCATGGAAATAATGCATAGTCATTTAGCTCAATGACTACTCACTTTACAACTGAAGAAGCAAAGTTAATATCTTATTTTCAGTCAGGAATTGTATTTTATTTTTATTACTGAGCCAAAGTGTAAAAGTGAAAGAACTCAGTTCCACACGCTGCTTGCAATATTATAAAATATTTGGCATTACTCTTCCAGTTGTTTTCGTCCATGTTCCTCAAATTACAAATGCACCGTTAGGCCAAAATAGAACCCCAGCAGTTTCTGCAAAACCATGCCCGACTTTATTTAAAAATACACTTTTTAACCTTACCAGGTCACACAGGAATCAAAATCTATAGCACATGCATGGAGGTGATTGTGAGATGTTGAATCACAATTACCCTACTCAAACAACGGGCACACAAACTTCCTGAGAACTTGCCAAAAGGCCAAGAAAGTGCACTTTATGCAGACAATCTTAATGGTGGGAAATGACAGAAAAAGTGGTATAATCAAATTATTTCCTACAGTTACCAGAGTATTCAGTGTTGTCCTATTTTAAAAATTATTCTGTGCTGTAAAAAGACAAAAGATACAAAACACGACTTTTAAGCACAAAAAAAATACTTGTAGCATGATGAAGCTCTCAGCGCTTTCTCAGGAAAGTTTGTGGAGAAACAGAAAACTCAGAGTCATGACATCAGCCAAGGACACTCCTTTATGTTTGCTGCTCTCCTGGGGCATTGCACACCAGACACTCTCCGGGCTGGTTTTAATAATAGCTTTATAGCCACAGTTAAGGAGAGAATGACTGCTTTATTATCCCTTGCACACAGATAAATCACATTTCTTACACCTACCCAACTGGCTCACCTCTATGTTACAGCTTTCCATCCTGACCACTAATTGTCCTTTTATCAGGTATTGTGAATGAGACACTTATCTTGGTACAGACTACTAGAGGTAGCATATGACTTACCTTTGCCTTTCTTTTACATTCTAGATATGCTGTACTTTGATCAGAAAGGATCAGGTCTGTGCTTCAGCGTGGACCACACAAATCAGGGTTTCATGCCACGGCCTCAGAAAAACAAATGCATTTTCTTGCTCCAGCACCTTGCTGCTGCATCCCAATGCAGCCTCAGAAAATCCCCCATCATTTCCCACAGAACAGCTGCACAAAACCAGCCAGACCATTTCAGGACCTGCTCAGGAGCTGTTAGCCCAGCAGATCACCTGTGATTTTTCTGTTTTACTCTGGCTTGCCAAAGGGCAGGACATGGGCTCAGTGGAGGAGGGAGCCTGCTCCCAGTGACTGCTCCCCTCCAGCACCGCACAAGCTGCTGCTCTGGACCCCACAGCCACAACACAGGCTGGATTCTGTCAGCAATCTCCATCCTCTGTTTCTTGCATGAGGTTAATATCACTAATCATGCTTCTATTTTTTTTTTTCTACTCCTTTCCTTCAACCTTTCTTCCTTGCTCAAAACAACTGATTTCTGGGAGATCTTTGAGTATTTTGAAGATCTGGCTATGAAGCTGATTATGAAGTGGCTTGAACATTGTACATAGATTTGTTCCCCTCCTGAGAGACTCGGGGGCCGTGCTTGCCTGTCTGACAGCAACCACAAAATCCATGCCCAGCCAGTCCCTTTCACTTACAAACTGTGGCGACAAAACAAAGCTCCCTCACTCACGCACACCCCGGCCCCCTCGAAGTCTCAAAGCGAGACGTGACGCTTCCCTTCCACAGATATGGATCTACCCCCTACACAGCCGCCCCTGCAAAAACACATCTGAGACTCTCCTGAGCTCAGCCAACGCCAGGTGCACCTGGGAAAGCACTTGCTAAGAGCAGCTGAAATCTCCTCTAACTGAGAGAGAAATTGTTACCTCAAAATAAAGTAAGCGTAGGAGAAGGCTTCATAATTCCAGGGCTCTTCAGCATCTCTTTTTTTACAGCAGGAAAACAAAACAAAACAAAAGAGAGCTTGACTTAAAAAGGTCAGCACCTTAAGTCTGGGTCATAGGCGTAATTTTCCAAAACATGGGACCTTAAGGGGACTGAACAAGCAAACAACCCTCTGAGAAACACACGAACAGCCAGACAGGCGACCCCACAGATGCAAGAAGCAGCAGCAACCTCCGGGATCAGAGTCCCAACCTCTGCTCCGTGTCAGAGCCTGTAGAAACACTGCACATGTTTTCAACCAACCAAAGATGCATCACCCCAACTCCGCCACACAGCGTGAGCAGGGACTGCTTTTCCTTTGAAGTACTGGGCTCCAAAGAAAGCCCTTTTGACACCCTCCAGGCAATACGTGTATGACACAATCTTATACACCAACCCTTCTGGTTTTTAAGTAAAAGGGTGGTAAAAGAGGTTGTTTGTTTGCTTTCAAAACATGGCTGTCTTTACAGGAGTTAGTGCATTCATCCATGAAAGGGACACGCCTGCAGAGCTCAGCAGAGAGAACCCAATGGCTTTACACAGAAGGTCCTGCACCTCTGCTGCCTGAGTTGGAAAATTTGGTCTTCAGCACATCCTGGGAGCTTGGAGAAAAAAGTAAAAATCAACACTAAATGATCTTGTGCTGTAGTGCCAGACTATGGGTGCAACAATGCAGTGTGAGTCCAAATGCTCCCACRCAGGCTAAGCCAGAAAGGAAGGTGACAAGTTGTTTTTTTCTTCTTGATTTTTTTTTTTTAAATAAAAGGCAAAATACCGATCTCTATTTTTTTTTCCAGAAGTTGGCCTTGACTCTGGATTCAAAATTGCCAGAGGCAAAAACAAATTCACATCCACATAGAATAACCACTGACACACAAATCTCTCTCCTTCTCTTTTATAAGAGGCACCATGAACTGCAGCATGAATTTTCTGAATATTTCTTGCCAACTCCCACTCCTTTGTAATAAGCAACTGGAAAGTTTCAATCTGAATGATTGACTTTGTAGAAGTAGGGAAAAATAAGCCAATTTACTATATCAAAGGGCAAAAAAAGCCCTGTTTGTGTTCTCTGGAATATACTGTATTGGCTCCTGTGAGCAAGCAACAAAATAGTTTGTCATTCAGAAATTTAAACTTATGAGGTTAGGTTATGTCTTTCTCATAAGAAATACAAATCCTAGGTAATCACAAAATACAGTACTGCTCACAGGGCTGTGGTATTTTAGAATTTCTGGTATTAACAGCAGCCAGAGATGCAAAAGCATAAAAATATCTGTATTTGAAGGTTTTCTGCTTATTCAACAATGTTTTGCTCCTTTATTCCAAGCATGTAGTGGAGTTGGAATAATCAAAATAAAAATCTATACTGAATTTCTGATAAACATCTTCAATTCAACAACACTGGTATTGCCTTTGGCCTATTATTTTGCATTTATGTTGCCCCAGAGCATTCTACTCCTGAAGTGACTTGATAAATCAGTGACAGCTACACTGAAATAAATACAGATATATAATAGGATTCCCTTCCAATGCCACCTTCCAGAGCTTCAGGACATGGTTAAATCTGTGATGCTCTTCCGTTTAAATGAGCGCCTCAAACTTTTGGGTTCACCCATTGCCATTTTTTCTCACTTAGGCGCAACGTGCTCGCTCTCTTTCCCTTCCACATAAATATAGGAGGAATACCACATGCTAAGGGTGTATGTACATAAAAGTACATATTAAAAAAAAATAAGTATGAGGGGTATGTGGTGTCTCCATGTATGTGGATACATATATATCTATATACAGTCACTCAAGCCATTTTCTTCTTTCTGCCTTGGCGGGTTACACACCAGAGCAGGGACGATGCTCAGCTGAGAAATCACCCACTGATTTTCAGACACACACATCTATGAAAGGAAAAAAGGTTCAGCAATGAAGGCAGCCACCTGCCCTGCTTTGCCTGGAGGCAGGAGAGCCTCCCTGCCTCCCCTGTCACAAACAGCAGCGCAGGGGAAGCCGCACCACCTTTGAACTGGGTCTCATCACAGGGCTCCCACTCCCTGGGGGTTTCCTTCTGCAGGGTCCTTTCCCTCTGGGCTGTGCTGGGCCTGTGCCTGTCACTAGCATGAAGCCACTTTCAGCACCCAAACAGCCTGGCTTTGCTGCTGTGTCACTCCTGCCTCCTTTCACGTCAGTGTCCGGTGGGAGAGGAGTGGAAGGAGCAGGAAGGGCAATAAAAAGCAGGATAACAGCAGCAGAAAGAGTCAGAAAGCAGACATGGAAAAGAAGAGTAAGCAGCTTTGAATGGATTCATAAAAACAGACAACAACATATTTTCCACGTGAGTGGAGACGAACTACAGATTCGTTTATAATTTTACTCTATTTAAAGGAAGAGACCTAAGCAATACAGACAAAACAATGGAAAATTAAAGTATTTCATCTGTTCAGATTTTCTGTCCTGTTCTTGCTAGTGGTAAACAGCCCTAGCAGTGGGCAAGTCCTGCTTCCAGCTCAGGAAGCATCCCTGAATAGGCTGGCATAGCCAGGGAACAGCTGATGCCCAAGGCACACAGCAAGGATACAGCTTACACAGAGAGACAGGGCTGTTCTCCATGGCCAAAAATGGTGTTTCCCGGTGAGAGTGTGATGTTTTCCTGCATACAGTTGATGCACTCATGAAATGCCAACTCAACTACATCAGGGACAATGCTGAGGCTTGAAACAACATGCACTTGTTAGAACTCACATCCACATGCTAGCTCTAATTCATTATTATTATCTATTTCAATAATCTATTATCTTGGACATCTGTTATCATGGGCAATCAAAAATGTTGCAGACTACATTCATTCACACCTCACATCTGAAGATCATGACAAAAGAGTAGTGTCCTCTGCCTTCTTCCTAATCAGATTCTTTGCCATACATGCTTCCACATTTTTCAGTCATTGAGAAGTTAAAAGAAGAGCACATTAATTTTTCTGAAGAAAAATCCCTAAAGACACGGTCAATCAATGAAACTCAGCAGTCAAGGTCTGAAGAAAAAGTATCACCTTTTTGAGACAGGTGAGAAATTAATGACAGGTCAGAGATATGTTCTTCAGAGGCTTAAAAAATCGCGTTAATAAATGAAATCAGCATAGGGTGTCTTAGGTTATTAGGAAGTTTGTATGATGCTTTAGAGAAAGTGGTGTCCTTACCTGAATGGAGAAAAGAGCTATAAAATCAGCTGTTTTCTCTCTTCTGTTTATTTATAATGTCCCTAACTTCTGGGTACCTGTCAAAGGCCAGCCACCAGCCACAGAAGCTAAGAAGTCAATCAGTAAGCTGAAAGCAAAGTCTCTGTGGGAAAGCATATTGCATCTCTCCTTCAAAATATTCCACTAGGAGAGCCTAAGAGATAGCAGAGCCTAAAATATCAACAGTTACAGGGCACCAGAAGATTATAAGGTAGATAAACTACATTAAATACAGCCTGTTAATGTTTACAATAAAAACGACTAAGTTGTTAACCAAAAGGACTTTAAAATAAAAAATGTTATTTAAAAAAAATTATCAAATTTGTTGCTTTCTTTTGACCGTAAAGTCTTCAATTGTGAGCATATATTATGTTGCATTTGGTATTTATACCATGTTACAAGAACATTTTTCTTTGCAAAAGTGAGAACGCATTAAATTTCATACTTGACGTGTTCATTTGTGCTGAAAGAGAAGTAACTGCCCAGGGCCCAGATTACATCCTCCTCAAAGCAGCAAACCAAAGCTTTAACTTAAACTGGTAAGTTAATTGCCTGCTTGAACATCCTTTTTGCCCTTGAGATGAACCTGATAACTCACCCAAAAAAGCTGAAAAGCTCAATTATTTTTGTCCCAGTGCACCTTGCAGAAATTGGTATGTGTGCTCTAAGACACTCCAGTGATGGAAATTCATTTCTCCTGGTGCCCCAGACTGTTAGCTGAGTTTGCATGCTAAAAAGATCAAGTTACATTTATCAACGTGCTGTAAATAAAAATGATGTTTACATCGCAAATAGTCCTGTTGGTTTTATTTTAAAGAAACAAGATCTTGTGGCACTAAAGAGTGGCAAAAAAAAGCAGTTTTAACACTTCATGCTGCTGTCTTGCATCTGTCATGTTATTAAAAAAAAAGAAAGCTCTGTCTTTGCTGAAATGCCCATAACGAAGCACAACTGCTCAGACTTTGGAGGCGATTACAATTTACAAGCATTTTCCTTCTGAAAAATTAAAACTTAAGATTTTTTTTTGTGTGTGTGTGTGCGTTACAACTTCTGGATTGTTTCTCTGAAATACCAGGAGAGATAAAGCCAAGTACACTTTCATGCAATGTTTCATTTTTAATTCTCATGAAGTCTGATTTCTAAATATCAAACAATACCTCTTTTTCTAAATGAAAGAATCTTCTGGTTGTTATAAGGAAACTCTTAAAAAAAAACAACAACTAAACATATAAAAGGTTTCCACTTGACTCCAGAAAAGAGTTTCTAAGTCTCTCTGTTTTGGAATCTAAGTTCTGGTATGATTTAGTAACATCTCTTTGCTGTGCTGATTGAAAGATGATTGAAAGATCATAATTTATCTATTTCGTTCACTACAATTACACATGAAACTTTGTAGCATCTTGGATTTTAAATTTAGTCTACGCCATTTCAGATGGAGGAAGTTCAACAACTGAATGGCAAAAAACCCATTTATAAAAAAAACTTCTCTGGTACACTGCACCTGGATTTTCTCTGGGATATTTCCAACCTTCATCTCTATTGCACATATCCCCAGCCTGTAATCCAAAGGGCGAGTGGCACAGCCCCAGAGAGTACAGATTTGACCCAGCTGGTTCAGCAAGAAGTCAGCACTGAGTTTTGTGTGGCTCAGGGCTGCCTGGCAAACCCCAGCCCAGCTGCTCGCTTCTGTTTACGATAAAAGGCGACCCCACGGGAGCCAGCCTCACCCACGGAAACACCCCAGTTATCAGAAGTCATCGTCTTTCTTACTCTCTGTGGGATTTTCTGCTGCTTGTTTTCAGTCCCCACAGTGCCAGGAGAAATATTCCACTGCCCAGTTGTGCCCCAGAGTCACAGTTGGGGGATGCTCTGACTACTGGTAGAGTTTACAGAACCTTCTTCCACCCAAGTCCGCCTCTTTGCCAGCACACCCCTTCACCACTGCAAAAACCTTTCCAGCTAATCTCCACCTCTACAAGCTCCAGATCAAAATCCACGGGGTGCAATGAGGGCAAGAAGAGACTGCACAGGTAACCACTGAGAAACATTCAGCAATTCCTAAAGCTACAAACACAGCAAAGGCTCCCGTGGCAGCTACAGAAGGGCAGAAAACAATCTGCAGATGCAGGCAAGCATATGGCTACTGACAAGGGAAAGCAAACTTAGATCGGATGTAGTGGAAACAGCAAAAGCACAGGCTACTTGAGAAAAACAGAACACATTGGCAATTTGTAACAGACAGAACTGGCAAATGTTTCATGTGACTGTGTTTACTTATGCAGTGGGGCAGGGATTAATGTCTCGGACACTCTCACAAAAAGTCAAGCCAGCATCTTTCATCTACCACCTTCCTTCCAAGAGCCACATTTTCCTGCAAACTTGTTATGCTTTCAGCACTGACTAAAAGTAAAAGGAGAAAAAAAAAAAAAGGGTTGATGAAGCACCATCCATTCCTTTGTGGAGATAATTAATAAAAATTTATCAAGTAATCAGTTTATTTATCTTCATAAACTTTGGTAAAGCTGTTTTGCATTTTATCTCTCTCTCCACATTCCTCTTCCGTGTCTTTGCCATGGAATTTACCCTGAAACATTTCAGTCAACTGAAGTGCAACATGAACAGATTTGTAACTGATCCCTGCTCTTCCTGTTCCCGGGGAATTAGCAGCACATTTCCTGTTCTTGTGTCATGCACAAAACTGACCCTGTAATAGTTCCATTCCACTTTCACCAGTCAGGGAAGGAATATAAGGATTATTTACATACAAACAATGAATAACTGAAATACCTGAGGACACAAAGTATTAAAAAGTAGAAAAATGAACCCTCGTGTAGACGACCTGATGAACAATATATGTTTACCCTAACCTATGTACTTACCTGAAAGGGTTGTACTGCTATCACAGCTTCATGCTGTGTGAGATTCAACCACCACAACCCTTATGAGATGAATCCAGAGCTCTCTCTGGGATTCTGTACTCATCCTCATCTGTGTAAGCAAAACTTTAGGACCATTTCTACCTTTGCCTTAGGGGTCACAATCAAAGCAGTGTTTGAATTGCACCTGGCCTCTGAACCACAGCTTGGCTTCCCAGGATCATTTCTAACATGAAAAGGATGATATAAAGGTAAGTTATGGGGCCATCATACCTACAATTCTCCCCTTAACCCTATGCTTTGCTTTTTACCCTCTGATGCTTTCCCTTTTGTTCTCACCTCAGCTGTCTCTGCAAGTAGCCTAACCTCGACAGAACATTTGCCTCGTTTTCTCCTCCCCTTCTTTTAATCTTACCCTTTCTCCCCACTCCACATATCACAGGAAAGCTCTCAAATTTTAAATCATCCAGTAATAAATTACAATCAAACTCAAGCCAAGGCATCTGCAGCCACAGAATCCCAGGTGAAAACAGAGGGCCTTACCCTGCACAGACACTGAGATCTCACTTCTCCTATCCATCCCAAGTGGAAGGTCTAGATCCATGTCATTCACAGTGTCAGGCCAAAAGATTCACCTGCTCTACCTTATAAACAAAGGGTCTGAACAAACCAGATACCTGAAAAATGTTAGGAGGTTCCTAAAAACTATCCCAGTCTATTTTTGCTGCATTTCAACAAGCAGAGAGTAACTCTGCTGATAAAAACCCTTTTGTTCAGAGAGCCGAGGGAAAGATGCAGGTAGATGACTGCTGTTGCTTTTCTGTATGAAATGAAACAGTCATGAAAACATGATTGATGTTGCTTTTCTGTATGAAAACAACTCCTTATTTTAATGGCCATAATAATAACAGCTCAACTTTCAGACACAAGCTATATATTCTCTTGGAAAGCTTCAAAATAATTAGAATACRCTCATTTTTAGCATGCAGCATATCCAGGTATTTTATATATCAATGGTATATTAAAAATAACATAGAAGAGATGTATAGTAAAGATACTGTAACACATAATTACATATAATTATCTTAAATGCTTCTTTATCTATATAGGGTTGATTAAACTAGGAGGATATAAGAAAACACGTTGTAATAGGTTATACTGGTCTAAAGCTCGGGTTATTGAAATTGCTTAGGATATTTGGGCCACTTAAAGTTATTCAGTACCAATGAATAGCTGGCAGTATCGCCACAATTTAGGTAGTTTCAGCTATAAAAAAATACMCATATACCTAGTACCTGAACATACCATGAAAATTAAAGTTTAAACGCACCTGTAGTAAACATGCAATGTTATAATATATATATGTATATAAATCAATCATAGAGTATTTACTCAAAATATCTCAAATGCAGACATTTTCTTTCCAGTGGCTGGGATAAAAAAAAATACATAAATCTAATTATTCTATTCTCCTTTAGCTATTCAGGAAGTAGCTGTCTCCCAGGAGTCCAGGTGGGCTTTTTACAAATAATAGCACACTCCATAATGAACAATTTAAAAACACTGTTTATTTCCACTTAGCTGTAGTAAGTGGTAGGTAAAGCAAGTCAGTGCCGGACTCAAAACTTTGTTTTCACTTCTGAGAGGTAAGGCACTGAACAGTATTATCCTAACACTATGGGGACAAGAGGAAGAAAAATAAGTTTATAATCCAGAGACATGACAGGACAAAAATAAAAACAAAATGTATTTGGAGTTGTGCTGTTACAATGTGAAATAGATTACACTAGCTAAGTCCACATCATCTCTTCTTATATATTTGCCTTTTTTTTAACCAAAAACATGGCATAAGAATTGGTAACAAATTTTGCTGAATATATTCCAACTAAAGCATAAATGACTTTAAAAAAAAAAAAAAAGAAAAACCCAACAACACTAAAAAGCAGTTTCATGTGAGAGAAGGATACAAGAAGAATATAGTAAACCAAAGTTTCTACAAAAGTTCAAAATTAGGGTAGATAGGAAGCAGAAGATGAGAACTGCTGTGTAATTTCATTTAAACAAAGTCTGAATTTGACAAAACGCATTATCCCTGTGAACTGCAAGCCCACTAATTCGWGTCCCCATTTGTTTTCTCTTTCAGCTGAGTCTGCAGCTCCCAGAATAAAGCTGTCACTGGAGCCAGCAGGTGCTTCCATCCCCGCCTCCGATCTACAACAGTTATGACACGAGATTAAGAAAAACAGCTGCCCCTGGCAGCCAGGCTGGCACGTAATGAACAGTTTAACCCTGGATAAACCTAATGACAAGTGTGGGTGGCTTTGATTGAAATGACAAGGCAGTTTGTCACCCGTTGCTCTGTCACAGGGATCAGCAGTGGTAGCATTTTCTGCTGAGTTGAGGGGAAAGCAGCCTGAAACTTGCGCATTTCAGAAGGAGTGCACAAAAACAGTGAAAACAAAAGGAGTCAATGTCTCGGTGCTGAAGCATTGCTCTGACCCTAAACAAGTCAGCAGTGGAAGAGATGCAGACTCTAAGACGCTCTTGTGAGAAAACACCACTGTCACTGGAGATGGACGGAAAATTTTAAACAAAAAACCCAAACCAAACACGCACAAAGCTCTATTACTTTAAATTACCCAGAGGCTTTTGACAGAGGAACTCAGCTATCCAGGTGACCTCCACATGAAACTCCCAGTAGCAACCTGCTTTGCCATAAGGGTTGTGTTTCTCATTGATGAATGTTCAGTGCCCATAAAATGAYAACAGCAAGACTTGATTGCCATTGTAAATCATTAAATAATCTTGAGGCCCAGCCATCAATCACTGCAGTTTTAGATGATACTGTTTATGGTGTTAATGTGCAACTGCTTAAATACAGCAGCTGTCCTCCAAACACTGCACATACCTCAGCCCTGCAAACATTTGTGCTTCTGGTTAATCCTAGCTACAATTAGAGCATTAATTAATACACTGTATGAGGTGCAACATAATCAGAACCCAAGTGAACAAGTAACAAAGGGATACAGGCACAGAAAGAGACAATGGCCATTTGAAGTTCATGTGGCGACRGTCCTGGATCCAAAAGCACCACAAATGGGAAAGGCATCACATGACAACCAGCAAAGTGAGAAGCACCATGGTTTTCCCGTGTAAGAGGAAAACTAATATCACAGCCTCAGACCCCGTGTCATTACTGAACTTATTCACTATATGAATTTGAAGACCATACTTTCATTTTCTACACCCACACACAGCTTTCCTRAAAGCCCCTCTGATTCTGGTCCTCAGTTTAAGGCAAGATTGAAGGGAAAGAATTCAAAATATTTTCAGCCTCTGCATCTGGAGAAAATTTATGGTGGCTCCTCTGCCACCCACTCTCCCCATTCCTTTTCAACACCTTGGAAAACCCCTGCTGTTTTAAATTTACATACCTTTCCAGTTAGAGATGCCAACGTTTTGAAGCAGTCAAATGTCCATCATCCTGCTGCTTTGCTAAGATCAGTAGCAGCCCACCTGAGGGTTTGCTACCCAGCAGTAATCCTAGGACAGACATTTGGRTTGATGCACCACATGATCCAGTCTCACAACAATCCCCTGGGAACTCAAGACCTTATTCCTGCTTTTCATGTGTATTTTGCTTGGAAACAACAACAAAGTACTTCTCTATTAAAATGCTGCTAGAAATAAGCAACAAATCAAGAAGGTCAATGGATGCACTTTCTCTACTGAAGCCTCTAATTTAATACAAGAGTTGCAGTATTGCATTTTCAAGAGAAAAACAGTCAAAGCAAGGAGATTTCCCTTCTGGTCATCTCACCCTTCTGTCAGCTCAATACAGAACAACACATCCATAGCWTTTTTTTTGGTGGTTATTTTCATCTTGATCCCCAAGCTGTTGATGCCCAGCTCCTTCAAGGTAAAGCCAACTTTGATGTTTCCATCCAACAGATGGTTGCTTAAGCAAAATCCTGCTGCCCTGGATCAGATGTGATTTCCAGCACATCTTTAGCATTCCCAGTAACAGGGATAGTATAGAGAGTATGATTTTAACAAGCCTCAAACCTTGCATCTAATATCAGTTTGACTTCCCTTCCCAAAGCCCTCTGTATTTTAACCTAAACCCTCACTGATGTACCTCATGTACTCCTTATTTTGTTTACACGTGTCACTTTTGGACTCGATTATTTAGTAAAATTCTGGCATTCTTGGCATCCTGTTGTGAGTCACCAAAGGGATTTTAACTATATTCTGTGGCACACTGCTATGTCTGGGCTTTTCCATGCTGGACATGACACTTACTTGCTGTCAATCAGATYGGCTTTGGTTGATGATTTTTGAACTTCTTTCAATTTGATGGTTGTAGAGRTATGTAGAGTATTTACAACTCACCTACTACAGGCTTCAGCACTGCATTTATCTTCCACTCCTTTTCATTCTTGCTGCAACAGCTTGTGGGCAGTTACTTTCCTTATCTTAATATGAGTTCTATTTATATAGCAGTTTTTGTGCAAAACCAGCAACATAAAACAATTTCCCCTTGGTTTAGCTGAAAGCTCRTGAATAAAGCTCCTGAAACACACTTCTACATAAATAGTATTTTGCCTGCTGTAGTCTAGTTTTCCATTCTATTAGCCCATCATTAATTCAAACATGGAAAAATACTGTATTTAATGGATAAAGCAATTGGGAGTTCTGTTGCTGACTTTGACAGAGACTTTCTGAAAGACAATTAACCATTTAGCACTTTGATTTACCCCATTAGAATAAAAATTA
The DNA here is from genome assembly GCF_030028575.1 of Malurus melanocephalus. NCBI lineage: Eukaryota > Metazoa > Chordata > Aves > Passeriformes > Maluridae > Malurus > Malurus melanocephalus. Next base: position 3,237,033 of record NW_026623253.1, read on the forward strand.
CCAGAACATACTACTTCAGGAGAGGAGTGYGAGGACCCATTAAGAGTTATGAAGTATTTCCAATTTCTAAGAAATTATTATATTAATGAAAGCAATGATATGAGTAGCAARTGCTGATTCATTAAAAGATTAAAAATAGTCTTCACTAGGATAGGATAAGGTACTCATGAGATATTTGCTCAAACATGCCGGGAACATCATTTATTCTGCAGTGTAGATGGTGTCAAGCCCTATTCCCAAATCACGTTACAGCCCAACCAAAACCAAAGGCTATCACATAATTCAGGGACAAGGTAAAGACACAAATCACAGTCTGGTCTGCATTGCAAGACCCAAACATGTTAGACTCAYTGTAATATCAACTATCAGGGAACTAATTTTAGCATAGCTTGACTATTTCACACCACAGCTTCTCTATGCTTTCACAAGGGTCCATTTATGGTGATGCTTTTAGGAGATGTTCCATTCATGCTGCAGCACTGATACCTGCTGAGGTGCTGCTAAGGMTCAAAAGTCTGGTGTAGCCAACTTAGACAAATTTTAGTACTCACACAGCTGTTTTTTTGTACATGACACTGGGTATGAAGACATCTCACGCATTGAAAAGGCACTGAGGCTTCTGTCCTTCCCTGAGTCAACACAAACCACCCACCAGCARTGGTTCACTTGGAGAAGAAGGAATGTGACTGTAGCAATGACSTACACTTTGGGATAAGTAACACAAACAGGCCAAAAAAAGACACATCAAAGGTGTATTTCCTTATAGCAGACCATCACCCCTACTCTTTCCTCCTGAGAGGGCACAAAGACTTAGATTTGTCTGCTCCATACTGCAGTCCAGTATGTCTCACGCTGATACACACAGCCAGGTGCATGTGTGGTGCTGGTTTAATGGTTTCCTGTCTTGACTTCTTTCTCCCCTAAGAGAACAAGCCATCAACACCTTCCTGGAGCTGATGGAACCACCATGGCTGTGATCAACTCTCTAGATATCTCCTGTCATGAACTCAGACATCTTATTGAAGCAGTATCTAAATAAAACATTATGTTCTTTCATAAATTTTGAGTTCAACAGGCAAGCTGTCTGCAYTTAATGAAAACTGTACAGGCAGTTACTGCCATGCCAGAAACTTCAGACCTTTTATTCAAAAAACTGGAGCTTGATGTAAATTTTGGAACCTTCTGTCACAGAACTGCATTATGTTCATACCTGTAAGCTGTCTTAAGAAGGTCATCAGCAACAAAAAYTCAGAAATTAAACATATTCATGTCTATTATTGTTTGATGGGCCTGAGCAAGAAGGCTGAGAAGTCCTTTCTTTAAATTTAGTTGCAACTACCATTGCTCTTCTCACACCACTGACAGTTCAGAGAGCTTCTATATGAAAGGAATACACAGCAGGAAAAAAAAAACAACTTGTGTCTCACAATTCCAGTAAAAGGATCTGTAGTATTCCTTTCTCCACTCACAGTTTTAAATTCTCTTGATGCAGCAGCAGTTTCAGCCAAATCTTTCTTGCAGCAGGGAAGTTATACATCTCTCCAGTAATATCAAAGGTGTTACTCTTGTCATTCAACAAACTCAATATTTTAAAGACACGAAATTTGCCAGCCCTTAAGTTCGAATAACGTAATTCTAAAAGGTGACAGGTACACACACAAAGCCTTCTTTGTCTTATATAGGAAACATGTGTAGGAGAGCATCCAGGCATCCAGGGATATACATGTAGTATAGTCAGAGAAAGACAAATACAATGAAACTTAAAAASATATTTATGAATTCACATTTCTGGATTTCCCAACTTGCATTTTTCAAACCATTTACTATTACAGAAATTATAATAAATCTGRGATACGCCGCTGGTGGGGAAATAACTAGGAAGACATAGTCACACCATTTGTTTATAAAACACAAAACCCAGGTAGAAAAAGGCGAAGACGTCGGACATAAACAGAGGAGGTCCCAGCAGCAATAGCCCTCAMTGCCTTTGAAGCAGTAATGCCAAGMTTAAAAAGAGAAATATTCCATTATTCCTGGCACCTGCTGAGAAAACATTATTCTCTTCACCTTGGGCTGCATGTATCTAACAGTGAAACTTCACTTACAGAAAACTGATGTTTATCTGATAAAAGATGAAAGATGGTCARTAGATTTTGTAATTTTAATACATCTGCAGACTGCAGTAAACAAATGCTAAAGACCACCTTTGATCCTTATGAAACCTACATTTAAGAATGGCTTCAATAACGGACCTGGAGCATACCGTCATGCTGATATACCAAACAGTACATGGGAGCTCAGCCATTAATTTAGCATAAATATGTCTGTAATGGGATTGATCAAACATTTCTCTTCTTTTGCACCTCTCAAATGTATATATTAGAACAAATTAGTACTRAGGAAGGTCTCCCTGGCAAACTCTGGCTCCTACAGCCAACCATCTGAAAAACTCCAATAAACTCTGCAAACMGTTCCCAAGCAAGGATTTGTTTTCYACCCCCTTTGCCAAAACTATTTGGATAGAGTGATTCCTTCTTCCAGTTCTCCTGAAATAATTCCACAAGCACTTTATAGCTTTTTTCTTTTATAACATGTATTCTCATTTTCATTTCATCTTCTCTCCCACAGTGTATTTTAGGCAGCAATTATCATTTGCATGAATACTCAAGTGGGTGCTCTTTTACATGCTATGCAAGATGTTGAARAGACAATGTTTTGATTAATTATATGTAAACTCCATCCAAAGTGCCACTTGATTTAAGGGCTCTATCACCAAACATGTCACACTTTTCCTTCTCAGTTCAAGACCCCAAGACTGAAAGGCTTGGGAAAAAAAAATCTGAAGTAGCTTTCAGTCAAGCTCACGCCTGTCTGATTCACACACAAGACACAGAAAATAGGTGAGTGCCATGCATAGAGCRTTTTCCAAGCCCCATTACAGGTATTACCCCGTACAAGCCAAAGCAAGCAGAACCAGAGCTCTGCTGAAATACAGCTCCCCTTAGGCGACTTCACTTCTCAGCAGCCCAAGACCAGGGAGTTCAAGACCAAGGTGCTCTGTTTGCTGCCTGAGGCAATGGAGTCTACATGCACTGAGCAAATAAACTGCATTCAATCCCCAAAGGAGGGCCTTGCCTTGATGCCTGGTTAATAGTTAATGCATAGGGCAAGTCCTCAGCAGCCAGGARCTACCTGGGAGGAAATCAGCATGCAGGGCTAGGAAGACAGACAGCTGAGAGCAGAGCTTCAACATCTGCTGAAACTGCAAGAACTACTTCCATTCAAAATATCACATTTTAATTAGCCTAAATAAGATATTTAGACATTACAATCACCAGGTCTTAGCACAGATGTTCATGTAGCACTAAGAGGTAGCTAGAATCATTGCTCTTGTATTTTAGCTAGCAAATTTTAGCTCAGTAAGGCTGTCTCTAAAAAATAACACTTGATTGCCAACCAGGCTAAACACCATCACATTAAGAGCTGTGCAGGCACAAACAGTGACAGATGAATATGTTGTGTGGACAGCAGTAAATGTTCTTCAGCTCTAGAGCACATTTCCTAGAGAGCTCCAGATGCTTTGTATGTATGAAATAACACAGGGACATTATTTTTTCCTCTCTCTCCTCACTTCAGGAAGACTAACAGAATGTCCCCAACTGATCTTTACTTTTTTGTTTCTCTAATCAGTTCAATTGAGTCTTGAATTATAAGGGCTTTTTATAGACGGGGAAGGGAAAAAGTTGGCTGCTTCCCCAAGGCAAGTAAAGGCTGTCCTGTAAGTAGTAAGCACCACTGTGTGTGTGAATGCAGCAGCAAATCAGATGCAGGCACTATTCAAATTTCCTATATATAACTTTCTTATTTAATTTCCTATATATATATAAAACATTGCATTGGAGAATCTAAAAGATGCTTGATAGATCTCAGTTTTCAGAACACTGCAATGAAATAGGCAAACAAATCTCTGTGTTGATTTATCAAATTCTAAAATCACATATAGCCTTCAGGACCATGTGTGTTAACAGTTTCTAAGTGTTATTTGTGTACTGACAACCAGATAAGTAATGAACAGTTAACAGAAACAGCCAACAATGTAGCCCATCTCGACTAAGCTGGAACTGATTGATCCAATTCCAGTTTATTGGACACCCTACAYACATTCCAATGGATTTCTAAAGGTTGCACAGTAAATCATCAACCACAAGTAAAAGTACGAAACCTGCAACCCCATTTTTCCATTTTCTAGCTTTATCTAAAAACCAGCACTTTTTCACTGAGGGGAGAAAGACCACTGAGGATGATAGGAATTGTCAGAATTATCTACAAATCCCTTCAAAATAAGATCCRAAAGTTCAAACTGCCCAATTCAAAAATGTTACATTTCATTCATATTGATTTTTCTTAGTATCTTAATAGCCATCTTCCTAAACAGATAGATTAAAAAGCACCAGAAGATACTTTAAAAATAAGTAGAACTACAACAAAACAAGATAATGAGGAGTTAAAGAAGATGAAAACTCAAAACAAAATTGCTTTAGGAATTATAACTTATTTAGCAGCAGRTCTCATTACAATTGCTTTGTAAAATCATTTATACATGCAAATGGATAAATAAATACTAGACAACTACTTATAGGAACTCATTTCAATGGGTGCATATAAGATACCTTCTAATTATGRATGGAGCTGAACACTTCTATGTTTTCTTTATATTTAGTGACCCTAAAGCCTCAAAAGAGGTGAAGACCCTACTGAAGCCAAAAGCACAGAACGAGATACTTTCTCCTTTCCAAATCGTTGGCATATACTGCAGTCTTTATGRAGGTGGCAGCAGCTCACAAAAACATCATTAAATTGGTTTTCAGCTGATAACAGCGCCTTTCCTTCAGCACAGATCTTTGTGTGAGCTGCAAAGTCTGGTTGAGCAGCTGGGTAAATGCCCAGTTTGTCTGAAATAAAAGTCTGCTGACACCACTGGATAGCTGCCTAAGCAAGATAACCAAATTAGTTTTAAATTAGCTATGCTTAAATAAGTGGCACTTACTAAAACACTGACATGAACTAATTAGAAGGGGAAAGTTCGACAGAAATTAATTGCCATCCCCACATTACAGTTACAGCACATCTAGAGGYGATGGTGCTTGCCAGATCTTTTTAAACACCTGAAACCCTCCCTTCTGGCTCCAGATAATCCTTCTGTTCAGGAAAGGTCAGCGCATGTGCTGGGCTTTCTCAGATTGCCTCTGCTGATCSCATCTCATGTTGCTAAATCCCTCAGATCCCTGCATATCTTTAAGATTTGGGAGCCTTCTAAATCTTCCAGTCCTATATAATTACATCTGGTTTCAGCAGAGGCAGAACCATCCATATATAAGTGCATATTATCGGCACTCATATTAATGCTATTTTTATATACCCAAGCATGAGGAAACAGCCCCACCTCTGTGCACCATTTTGCAGACTCTCACACCCAGGAACCTGCTCAGTGATTCTTGTGCTGGAATACAGTTGCCAATACAGAGAGCACAGTAATTTTTGCAAGGCTGGATGRGGAAACTCTCAGATACACGTACTCCATCATTTGACTGCAAAGAATTGAGATGATTCTGTAAAATACTACAACTGAGGTTGAGGGTTTGCTTTTTTCTTTTTTTGCACAGGTTTATCAAGTTCATCCCAAACATTTCCCAGGACAAAGTCTGATAACCCATTAAGAAATCTTTCTAGATTCTATCAGAATTTCACACCAAAATCAGTTAGTGTCATGAATGGCTTAGCATGTGGGAGTCCCATTCAAGCTCCTGCTCCAAATCAGACTGTATAAAAAGCTGAATCTGTGCCTCCCTCTTCCCAAATGCAGCACACAAATTGCTCACTGACTTTTTGGTGTCTCACAAAAATACTCCAGAAGGATTTAGGTTACTCCAGTGGAAAAAAAGGACCAGGGCAGTGGGGGTGGGGGAAATACTAAAATATTTCAAAGTTCTGCAGAAAACTGCTTCCCTTCAAGCTCTATTTTAAACCTGATATTTGTTCTACTACAGCCACAATGGCTAACAAATAGACACTTAGCTCAGGATATAGAAAGAAGAGCAAGAGACAAAGGGGGCAAACCTGTTAGCTGCTTCTTTGCAGCTGAGAAAGATAAAATCAGAGAAAAACACTTTGGAAAAGATGTTACAATAAGATAGGGCTGAAGGTTCATRCCTGTAACTTCTTTAAGAAAGTTAAGAAAAGCAAAACCTTTGAAGCTCTGCAGTCCCTTCCAAACTTTTGGGGGCGGACCATAATTTTGAAGTTACAAAGTCTTCATCAGAACTTTAGATCACATCAAGACAGCCTTAAAAAAATTACTCCAAGTTCTTTCAATAAAATTATGAATAATTTTCTGGAGAAAAAGAAATATGTATTGTCAAGAAACTGTATTGAGCTTCATGCAGAAAACAGAGGCCATCAGACAAAATTGGGSATGGCTTGGGCTTCCAAAGGAAGGCATTTTAGGGCTCAGCAGCAGCAAACCACCACCCATCTATGCCATAACCCAGACGGAGCAGAATGCCATGGGAATCACCATTYCCTGCACCACTCTGCTCATCTAGAGTATGGGGTGTGTGTAGGCAAAGCTCCCATCCCCTCCCCACTCCAATTAAAGTGAGAATGGATCCTACTGAAAGCATAATTAAAACTAATTTTATTAAAAGAGATTCAGAGATGTTTTTTTCCTTTCCTTTTTAGATGCTTACTCTGAGAGCATAAATTCCAGAAAGTCGTTCTGGCTCATTTTTTAAAGTAACTGGAATGATATTTGACCTTCTGCTTGAAATCCAGGTGGAATAACATTGTTTATCTTCTCTGGCTCAYTGGTTATAGTTATGCTCATTAGAAYGAATGCTYGGTTTTAAATTTAAAAGATCAATCGTTTCAAGTAGTTAAAAATTATGCAACAAGTGATGGGGTATGATGATTCCCCAGTCCGTCTCTGGAAGGTTTTCTCATTTACTTTCACTAATACTCTCTGAGTTTGCTACCTGCAAATATTTTATTCTTCAACTTCACTCATCAGAGAAATCCTTCCGAAAAATTTAGGCAGAGAATTTATATGTCCTGAAAGAGACTGAAAGTCCCKTAGTAACAAAGAATATGTTACAGATAAATTAGGTGAAAATAATGCAGGTAAACAAACAAGCATGAAGTCAAGCCCATCCCTAGTGTAAGCCTCCAGTATATTATGAGCCTTGGTTAATTATCACACAGATTACTTTGGTTGTGTTGCATTTGCATCTCTTCAAATTCCAACAGACTATTAAGTGCTGAACCAATATTATCAGCAAGGGGTTTTTTTCATTTCCTGGAAAATATGAAAATTAGAAGTAATAATTAAAAATWAAGAGAAAAATRTATACTGACATTATTTCATACAGCMCTGCTCCCATACATTTCWCTTGAAAATCTTTTTATTACAAATTGCCTTAAGAGGTTCTAGTCTATAATGACTGAGATTTTCAGAATGAGTTCAGGTATCTTACCTCTAGGCAACAAATCATAAAATAAAGTAACAAATGAGTCTTGAAAATTAGCAGCAAGTTGTTAGAAAATCTGTAGAATTTAAACAATACTCTTTCAAAAATTATCCTTAATTTTGATACTAATTTGCTAATGAATGACATTTTATGAACGGAGCAACTATTCTAGTATAATTCACAGAAYTGTTCGTTTGCATCTTAGAAACCATCTTTAGTGTAGGTAGACTTTTTTTACGAAATACCAACAATACAGTATTTCTCTCCCTCTGTATCCCAACTTCYTTCCTTTAGAGGGTRATTATTAATCCGACTTGTAACACAYTATTCTACTTTTGCCATCTCCAGAMATGAACCTGCATGCTTGCACAAAGTGCTGCTGAAATTACCTTACTTACGTGAAAGCCCAAAGCGACGACATTGAGCAAATTTGCATCATGGAGAGAAAAGCAGAGAGCAAGAGAGGGAGAGGACTCCACATAATTCAGATAAGACTTKCTTTCCTGGAGCTGGTTTCACATGGCTGGATGCTGTGTTAATAGTGAGCTTCAAGATTCCAGATCATGAATCCAGTTTATATGTATTTTTTAAAGGAGTCATTTAAACCTTTCAGTTATTTCTAAGTGATAAAATGAATATTTGATAACTAGGAACACAAGGTATTGACCATTAGGAAGTTGATCTCCCTGACTGAAATTATGCTTGCCGAGAGTATTTAAAAAGTGACATTGTCAGACTATACCAAACTCTTGCTTCAGATTTATCTGATCAGAAGTAAAATGCTGGATATTCAGTTTTAGTTTAAGCTGAATTTCTACATGARCTAACTCAAAATAAATGTTTTGGAAAAACAAGTACCTAATTAGATGGGACCCTGCTCCAAAACCCACATGCCCACACAAAGCGCCTTGATTTACTCCCACCCCTCCAACGGTCATCAGCTGGAGACTTGGCTGTTCTATTTCCCCCAAGCCTCATTTTGCTTTCTGAGGAGATATGTACCATGCAGAATTGGAATGAATTTACAGCACACACTGATGTGCTAAATATTTGGGAAGTGTTTTTATAAATACTTAACTCTGTTTATTTCAYATTTGGCTGTCATGCAAACATCAGCAACATTTTAAGTGAAATGAGTGCACGACACCCATGCTCTTGGCTGGAACAAACTCATTATGAAATATGGATGAACAATCAGAAAAAGGGGGTTTTATTTCCATAGGTCATTATTCAATGGCCAGTACACACTCACTTGAAATAAACCACCACCAAATTAATATTCCCTTATTAATTTCCTGGRTATTGCATCTAATCCCATTAGAAAAGTTTTTCAGACCACTACTCTGATTTAAACAATAAAACCTATTAATTGATTTTTGTTATACAAACTTGGGGGAACCATCTTAGGAAAGCTATTCTAAGTGTTCCCTGTTTCAAAATGTTTCATATGTTTTTATTTTTGACACGGAAACTATTTTCAGTGTGTGCAACCATGAGCGTTGCAGCATGCTATCGCCCCCCCAAAACAGCAATTGCCTTTTAAAAAAAAAAATTATAAGTAAGAAATTATACAGTTGGTTTGCTCTTTTTCTGTTTCTGGAGCCATGCAGACTTGCATTTCCAAGGTTTACTTAACAAGCTGGAGAACTTTACTAGGAAACTAGAAAAGATTATTTGCAGTGAAAGTTAACATTTTCACCTGCCAACAGCTTTAATTTTACATAAATCATATACAGTCAGATTTCCTAAAAAAACAAAACAACCCACAAGTATTGACAACTGGTCACTCTCTAGACTTACTCAGTGTGTCCTGCTACAGTTTATTCTATCATTTGTTGAAAAATTTCCAACCTTTTTCCCTTGTCAGCTTCCACTTAATTCTATTTCGGAATGTATTTCACCTCTGCATTATCTGAGTTTTCAGAGAGTTGCGTTATCATTATGGATTTTCCTTCACTTAAAAATACGACAAACTGAAAAGAATGGCCTGCTACTGAGAAACAGTCAGGATATAGGTGAAGTTTTCACTACGGATACATCTCACAAAAGAAATAGGGCAGATAGTTCGAGCATTTCATCAGGCTCCACAAGTGCATGTTTAACATACTCTCATATACCAAAAGTACAGAAAAATCGAAAACTCCAAACTTGCTGTTCTTGTAAGACTTAACAGACATACAACAAAGGATTGAGAACAGAATACATAAAGGGTTTCCAAAGGCTGATGATTTATTCCTAGAGAACTTGTAGGACTTAAAATATTTCCAATCTACAAAGATCAAAAATTGAGGTGGCTTCTACTGCTTAAGCAGAACTTGCATAGACACCACTGCTTGTGACCTCTGAGGCTGAGAAGCTAGCTGGTCTAACTTCTACTTTTCATAGTTATATAGCCCAAGGACTGAAAGAAGTCTAAYTTCCACAAAGATGAGTGTAGTTTGGGGCTAAACACAAGCATTCCGCTGTCTTGCGAGACCTGTGCATTTGGATGAGGAGATTGAAGAACTGCAAACCAAGCTTTCCATTTGCCTGCACATTTTATCTGTTATATATGAAGTTATAGATGAAAGGATAAAGTGGAGMTAAATGTCTTTATTACTTTCCTGAAAAAAAAAATCTGAGTTGGACTGTCATACTTTAAAAATGAAAAATACTATGTATTATTGAAAGGACCAGAGTTTAATTTAATTAAGAAAACAGTATTCAATCCCAGTCTCAAAATATCACCTTCTACGACAGCACAAATCAGAAAAATCTGTAAAATTTCAGCCTCTCRCAGACTGTGGAAGAACATAAATGATTTTTGTAATGCTAAAAAGAATCAGAAACAAAACTTTAATTTATCTCTTGACCRAAGTCAGCACAAGAATGTAAAATCAACAATATGCTTACGAGTCTAACATGCACACGGACAAAGTAGACACCTTTAGCAGAACACATATTTTTCATGCCACCCTAAAAAGGTCCTCTATTTTCTTGCCAGAATAGCTGGTGCATCTTACATTTCTACGTACAACATAGACATTCAAATACACGATGAACTGGAAAAGGGATGGGGGATTTGGTGGTTTTCTAAAGTTGTGCAAAAAAGGGCTTTTTCTTTATTTTTTTAAAGAGCGTTTGGCTAGAATTTGGAAATAGTTAGGARATAACCCATATGCAAGGAAAAAAATATATAAAAAAATTTACTCATCAAGCTAGTCACAATTCAAGTTTGTGTGAAAAATGGAAAATGGCCATCAAAAACATTTCTCACATGAACATTCATTTATACATCAAATTATCATCCCCTTTAAGCTGTTGGTGAATCTCCTTTTTAACTCCACTTTGGCTTTTTATACACACAGTCTTACTTAAGAAGGACACACAGAGGAAAAATACAAATATATTTTCCAAATAGCTTTCTGCATTTTGTATATCCTTCCCATCTAGTGCACAAAAAACCCCAAAAGGAATGTGATCATTAACTTGTTACTTCACTGATTAGGAATTTTGCTTGGAAGGGTTAAGATGGAAAGCACTTACTCTGTAACAAGCATTAGAGAATTGAACATAGCCCTGCAAAGAGCTCAACAAATGTCCCTTCACAAAGAAAGACTACATCGCCTACATTTTGTTCCATTCTGCCAGTTCATAGGGTTTTTTCCATGAATTATTAATGAAGCATTGTGAACAGGCAGGAGAAAAAAAAAAGAAATAAAACATATAAAATCAAGCCTTTAATTTTTTTTCCCCTAGGTGTAACAAAAATTTAGCTCGGAGAACTCAAGACAGTGCRTAAGGACATGGGGATGGTAGGGAAAAGGTCTGAATTTACTTGTTTGGATTCCTCGGACAAGCTTGTGAACAACTCCTGGTTTACAAATCTTGTTGGTCATAGAGCAGCTAAAGCATCTGATGCAAAGGAAGAAAAGAATTAATGCTAACATTCATTACCTGCCGCTGAACTGACTAAAAAAAGGCTCCAGGCACCATAGCACCCAATGGGCAGAAGATACAGATTTGCAAAGCAGAAAAACAGTGTGGAAATGAGTGGTGCAAGTGACATCTGGCACAGACTGACATATTGTAGTTTCCACCGAGTTAGCTAGAAACAGGACACTGTCCAGTTCCGTTTAGCAGACAGTTCTGAGAAAAATKACTCTGTAAAGAAGTGTGAAGAGTTTATGAACAGGTAAGGGCTGTTCATAAACTCTTGCACATACATTTATATACATGTGTGTGGTGTATGTTTGTACAAATCAAAGCACCATCTCATCAGCCTTAAAAAACCAGGGGGGCAATTCTATAGTGCTGCCCACAGGATTGCTTTATTGCTATCAGAGCCTGTCATACTTCAGGCTAAAAGTGCTGTACACTGTATGAAGATTTTTGCCATTTTAGTTGTGATATTCAGGTACAAATCTTTTTATATTCTTCTTACATCTCAAAGAACAACATGATTAACAACRTCATCTGCTCATACATTCAAATTATTATTTTTCATGAACTCATTGACAGAGGGATTCTAGGAGGACATCAGCTAGATTTCCAGATGTACACTTTTGGGCCTTTGAAGTGGGAAATAAAGAAAATGAAACATGTATATATTAAAATGTGATATGCCTTCCCTCTGTAATTCCTGTAAGACCAAATTTGAGAATTCTGAAATTAGTGGTCTGGTATTAATAAATTCAAACTATGCATCAGAATTAATGTCCCATCTCTAGAATTATTTTAAACCTTTTTTTTTCATGCCTGACATATTTACTTCGGAACTCAAAGATCAAAAAAAAAAGTCTTTGCGAGTTCCTCAGTGCTAATCTTGGTGGCATCTTTCAACKGTCCTTTTAAAGAAAAGGCACAAACACATTACAGTGAAGTGGAATGAAMTCACTGTAAGGAGGTATGCAGCTTATTGAATCTGTCCACTCTGAGCTTGTTTTCTGAAAAAAAAACCAGAAGTTCATTTCCCTAGAAGTCCCTCTAGAAGTGAGCTCTAAGAAAGCCTGAAAAAACTCCAGGTAGCAGAAAATCTGTGTTTCTGCTAAGAGCTCTGAGCTGAAATACCCAACTATTAGGTGTCATTGTTGAACTAAATTCATTATGATCTGACGTTTTTGTTTCTGTCTATTCTGTATCCATAATGTGGCAACAATCCCTAAAGTTTTGACCTATATTTCTTCTATTCTACCAATACTCTTTGGCTAAATACTGCTATTCTTCAAACTATAACAGGTATCCAATCAAAGATACTTCCTCTCAAGCCCACAGGCAGATCTCCATTTCAATGATAACCATATCCAGTTCAAAACTTGAACCCAAGTATTCTTTGTGAGTGTGAACACCTCGAAAAGCTTAGCACCAGAGACCTCTGCAAACTGCATTACATTATTTTTCAACCAAAATTTTCTGCGGAAAATGTACAAATAGGAGCTGGAACTACTGATATTGTGTGACASATTTAAAAGGAGGAAAGGCAAAAAGATGTTTTTACAGATGGATTTTGACCTAATGTAATTTCCTTTGCAGCCCTACACACATCTGTAGATGCAGAACAAGGTACAAAATAAAAGCATTAGAAGTATACTTAAGTACAGGATAATACTTGGGGATCAGGAAAGGGACAGATGCCACAAGGCTTGAATGGAGGACAACCAGAAATCATGGCCTGCCATAGAGCATAAAACCCCACTCAAAACTCTCCTGAAAGAGAAACCYCAGAAATCACCAGGACTCCTTCCACAGCGTTAGCAAGCAACTGCAAAASCCTCCTCTCAACCCCAAAAAACTTTGCAASRAAACATCTGTGGCAGTYGCCAAAAGTCTTGAGAAYGCTGAGTTTAAGTACAGCCAGGGTRTATGTGGAGGAGGCAAATCTTCTGGAGGATTTTGCTTTAATGCGTGCTCAAATGTGGCCTGTGGCACATTCAGACCTCATCTGAGGCCTTCTCCAGATGTAAATGTTGTTGCTCTTTTGATCGACTGTCCTCATAAAAAGTAAAATACTCCCTCTCAAACTTAACATGACTTTGGAAGATTTGTGCACACCTTAGCTGCTCCACTTGGTGCCCAAGCTTATGCACCACATGAGTAAATTACACAAAGGAAGAAATGGCTTTATTTTGTGCTGTGTTTAGACAAACATGAAGGCAGGGACAYGAGGGGAAGGGCCCTACCCTCCTGCTCGCCACCTGTGCCCCATTTCCCACCTCTGCTGTGGGCCACAAACCCTCCACCCAACTCCGTTAAAAGCCTCTYTCGAGCAGATTACTTCGAGTAACTACTTTTCCATCACTGCCTCAAGTTTCCCCTTTTAAATCGCCAGGCGAGCTGCCCATGTGAGAGCTAAGATGTTCATTTAGTTTCTGTTCAGCTGTGGCATCACTTGCAGCAGAAGGGCCCCTCATCCCAGCCTTCCAGAGGGGCTCTTCACCCCGGGGCAGTTCAGCACAGCAAGTCCTGCWCCTCGTTCAGGAGGCCATACCGTGATGATGGACACAGACTGAGGTGGCTGAAGTGTCCCTGCAGACACCCTGCTGCTCCCAAAATGGTGGTGAATCCACCACAGCGACGCCGCGCCCTTTCCTCAATAGAGCTGTAAGGTAACTAACTCCTCGCAAAGCCAAGGCCCGCCTTACCTGCGGCTGGGAGCTGTGCCCGCAGGGTGGCAAGGATGGCGATCCTCCTCCACTTCATCCCGCCAGGCCGGACAGAGTGCGGAGCGGAGGCCTCGGAGAGCAGCAGGCGCGGCTCCCGCACGGGCTGAGCTCGAGTGCGGCCGCGCAGGAAGCGGCTCCCCGGCGATCAGAGCTTCGGGAGTCCACCTGCCGGCTTCCTCTGCTGCACCGCCGAGGGCTGGGTTTGTCTTCTTGGTAGCGATGGTTGGGGTTTCCTTTGACAGTGTTATTCAGCCTTTTCCTCTTTGCAAGACGGTTTTCAGTGAGTTGGGTTTTTTTTTTCCCCCACTCTGATGGTTCCTAGATCGCCCCCACTCAGCGGCTGCTGGTCTCTATTTCTGGTATCAGATTTGACCTGACTTCACAAGAGATCTACGCAACAATTCCCAGTGTGGAGCACAGGGCATAAATAGAAGTTTAAATTATAATCGCTCTTGAACAATATAGCTGGCTAAGCTCATAAGGATAGAAAACTGATTTCTAGCTCCCACTTTGTAAGAAAACTCACATTATTGCGCTCTTTCCAAATGCAGACAAATAAAAATTTCCACTTTTCTATTAGTGAAAAAATTCGTTTTAGATAACCGTGAATTAGAAAAGCTTGAGAMTGTGGCTTAGATGATCCCTAAGGCCTAAAGCTCAGCCTGACTGCCATCAAAATACATCTGGCTGAACACTGAGTGTTCAGTGTTTACAGCWGTAATATTACTGATACACTTGAGTATCAATACACTGAAACAATTAGGCTGGAAGAAGCACAAGCACCTTAATGCATAATTTTTTTCCCTCCTGTTTTGAATTCTTAGAAAAGAGAGAGGAATGTGCATTCCCAGGAGATTCAGAGACTGGTGATAACAATTTCCCAAAAGAATAACAGGACGAGAGTTAYTGTACACACAAAAGTTAAGGACTTATAGTCTTTTGAAGGCAAAGTAAATTGAAGTTCTTGGAAGAATTTAATCACCTTGCTGYGTGGAATAATGAAGGTGAATACATGGATAAAACAGACTTTCCCTTTTATTTAATAATTGCTATATATTATGCCAGTCAATACCAAATTCACTAGAYACCAGCAGTAGTCTGACAGCAGGTTATGTAAGAGTGCAGCACGCCCTTCTGTGATAYCCAGAAATGCTGCTGAGCCTCTGCTCTCTCCCAGCCTTGGGTTTCTTTGTGGATCTTCTACCCCAAAAGCTCCAAGGGAAGGCTGGAGATGGGCTCTGACTTACAGCGGGCAGAAAGCAGAGCACAGCAAGGGGAGCTGCCATGCACTGAACCTGAAAGAGGTGTCATTAGTCCCAGAAATAGCTGTGCTCAGGTACATGTTCTGTGTTCCAGTGCAAGCTGAATAAAGCCCTTTCTGTCCACATCCCTGTGTAACAGAAGATTGGCTGAAACAAGGAATTAGTGAGCAGAAAAAGACCCCTGCTCTCACTGCAGGCTGCCTAAATCTCACTGATGCCTTATCCAAAAGCTAAAATAATATCATCCCTGTTATTGATATTTTTGGGTAACGTTTTTTTCAGAGAAGCAGATGGCAGTGCTCATCACTATTCCACTGACCCCTGTCTCCTCCTGTTATTGATCATGGCTTCTCCCTCCGGCAGAAAGCCGCAAATTATCACTTTGAATAAAGAGTTGAGGCCAAAGGTAAGGAAAAGAAATGAAGAGCTGTGTAAGAAAGGGAGATTAATGGCAACAGTAGGCACACTGGGAGAACAGCAGTTGGGCCAGTGTGTTTTGATGTCTAGATAGGGAAAGGTCACAGAAATAGAGTATATGGACTTCAGTTGGAAGTGTGGGTAGAGTCAGAAAAAGGCTTTGCATGACAGTGCCCCTAGAAATTCTCACCTCCCTATCCCTCAGCTTTTGAAATAAGGGAGCTCATCATTATCCAAATATAATCAAAGTACACAAAAGAGCACTCATGCTTGTATTATGAGTTATTCTCACAACAAGCATGGCATGAGATATGCAAATCACACACAAACGGACAGTACAGGAAAAGATAAAGGGGAAGTGGTCTCTCCTCTAGGAAAAAAGCTTTTCTGTGTTTATAAGGCTTGCAATTCTACACGACGAATGATTTGTTTCGAGTGTCACCTTCTTTTCAGCCTTCTCATGTTTACACTTCTGGGAGCAAGATAGCACTGTGAAAACCTCCTGCCCACATTGTGCATTGGCCAATTTTGCACATGCATTTTTACCAACAGTTTAAACCATACTGATGCTTCCGTTTACTCACTTCAGTCAGATCTTGGAGTAAGAACTTTGTTAACCCTGGGCTAGAAATGAATGCCGACCCCAGCTCAGCTGAACCAGCAGCAATTTTTCTCAATACAGACAAGGCCACAGCGGAAATATAAAACCCTTCCTGCTGTGTTAAGAAAGGCTCTCAGCTAAACTTAATTCTTCATCTAAACATATGGGTGGAGGAAAGTACATTTCCAAGAATTACCTGCACTGGGAAGACTGCAACATTTGATCTGTGGTTCCTGAAACAGAATGGGTCAGGGAACTGAAGTGGTCCCCAAGCACAGCTCAGTGTGTTTAATGCTGGTTAAGGTGCAGCTCATTATCCGTAAGGATCAGATCTTTCATAAAATAGTCAAAGCATACATTCAGCCAGTTCTGTACATCCATATGCCATCCTTTCTCTGGACACAAAAAATCCTGGAACAGCTCTAATGCACGGGGTTGATTCATCCCCAGAAGCATTCCCTTTTCACGCTCACTGGTTATGCTTTGACTGTACTATAAAAAAAAAAAAAAAAAAAAAAAAAAAAAAAAAAAAAAAGCAGCAGGGTTTGCAGTTTTAACAGGAAATAAATGAAAACTAAAAAAACAAACCCACACCACAGTCAAGCTGAGGATTAAAAAAAATATATAACTACACACTGCCCTCTGGCTCCTGTATTGCTACCACAGAGATATGCCTGTAATCATCACTGCAGACTGCTGGGATTGAGAACAGGTCGGTTATCAGGAGCTCTTCTAAGCCTATTTGATACAGTTAGCACTTGCAGGCAAAATTAATTCCTACATCACCTGATGGAAGAGCTGGCCAACTTTAGAGATGTGAGAATCCAGGCAGACTGCAGAGCCTTGCCCCTGCTCCGGCAGGGAGTGACGCTTGCAGTGCCATAATTCACTCAACAAGTATTAAAAACGTTTTTTGGAGATGTTCACACAAAGATAATGGGTGTTAAAAAAAGCAACAATTYTCACTGGTGAGACAGCTGTAGCCTCCAGCCAGGCATGCCATTCATGTAGGAGACTGATACACTGAAAAGAAACGCTCTGCTGTTTATGGTGTCTAAACCCACAATTTTTATTGATAAAATGTTGCAGACTGACAGTCCTACGCTGCTTCACTGCATTTCAATGCACTGTAGTGCCTTACAGTGCGGCTTCGATTTGCTGTAATTGGGTTCAACTGTGCTAATCCCCTTGGAATGCAGCAATTAATACTTATTTAGTGGTAATTGCTGCATTCCAAGAGGATTAGTCGTTGCCCTGCACTTTTGCCAGTGTTGCAAATGGAGAGCTGGAAAAAAGAGCGTCTAACTRCAGGTCTTGCTTTGCAACTCCCAACAGGGAGACACAAGTTGGTCTTGCCACAAACGCTCCCCATTGCTCCCCATTCATACACATTCATTGTGTATGAAAACCTTACTTTTCCGAGGAAAACCCACCTGACTGTCACTATTCCTTGCAGCTACAGTGAGCAAATAGAAACCCTGACATATGCAGCAAGGGGAAAAAAAAACCAAACACAAAAGGACACCTGTGCAGTACCACAAAGATAAACATGGCCACCATGAGTGCATGTTTCCCATGGGAGATTATAAACAGGCCCTGATGCAGTGCAAGARCAAATTTCTATTCATTATCTGTGGGATTTTTGTTACTAGCAGTTTCCTGCTCTTGGTACGGTCTTAAAATTTTCAGTGCAACACAGGTTGTGGAACATGACAAAGGAATTGTTAGCAGAAAGTTAAAATACACCCTCTTTGAATGCTCAATTTTGAGACCACTGAATCTGTAATGTCCAATTTTTCCCTCCCTGGTGAAGCCTTTATGATCTGCTCTGGATTTTTTTTTTTTGTTGTTGTTAATGCACTGAAGTGACAACTGCTTATGACATACCTTAAGAAGGAAGAACAATGCTTCTTTTTTTTTTTTTTTTAGGCTACTCAAGCTACTCTCTCTTGCATCAACACTTTCACCTGTTAATTGCAGGGGAATTTCCCCAACTACATTGCAGCATATATAGAAAAATTATGGGACTTTATCACTAAACACATTCTGGAAATGCTCTTTTTAATTTTAGAGCACCTTCAGTATTTTCTTCCGTGGCTATATRGAATATAACTTATCAGGTGAGGCTTTTTATGAATATAAGAATATTGTGAAGCCACATTTTAAGGTCTGTGACAAGTATCTTAATCTCCTTTACCCTCCTCCCCTCTTCATCCCTAACACACACCTCTTCTGCATGTTTCAAATGCTCATCTGAGGAAAAACCTAAATTAACTGAAACTAATTTAAGCATTTAAAAAAATGCAATTAATGCTTGATTAGRCAACTGTTTTTGGCTAAATGACAACAACGTAAGGGTGCAATGTTCTTATAATCATATAATGCAGGGTTTGTGCAACTATTTCTCTTTCTTATCTCTAAACARTTGTTGCCTTTCAATCTAGAAACAGTTACTTGTTCCTACTGGAGTTTAACAGTTTCCATTAACATAAAAACATAATATAAAGACAAATTATCAATGTTTTCATGTAAATAGACATGCTTACATGTGCAATTACATTTTATTTCTTGACAGTCTTTCTCCACCTTTGCACGCATACACACACACACCTTCCGTATGCTGTCAAATTACTCTGTAGCAATCACAAGTTTATTTTTAAAAGCCTTAAAATTAATTACTCACAGATTAAAACCAACTTATCTTGTTCTTCATATAAAGCATTCCTGTCATCTAAGGCTACCAAAATGAGTTACGATTTTTTTACATGAATCCTACGAGCTTGGTATCTACATTTTCAGAGGTAAGAGGAGGGGAAAAGTAATGATGAAAAGTGAGTAAATTTACAGTCTGAGTCAGTGGCAGTAGCAAAAATAACGTGAAGTGGTTTTAAACCTGTGTGGGTACATTGCCAATATTATTGAGGCTGAGGGACTCTCCTCTTTCAAAAAGAACCACAGCAGCTGTTGGGCCCACCACCATAAATGTGGCATCTCATTTTTTGGAACTGGAGAAATTCCATGCAAAACTAAGTGTAACAGCTGCAGGCACCAGAAGCAAATGTAATAGGGAATTTTTAAGGCTTTTTAAAATGTAGGATATGAAGAGCTAGAGGAAAAACATTATTCAAAACAATCATTACAGCTATCAGGTTCTTTGATTAAAACCTGGCAACCCCTAAACAATACAGAATTTCACCCCTGCTGATACRAACTGCATACCTGGTCACACTCAACCAGRAGACTCCGGCTCTATAATCAGCACAACCAATGAAACTCGAATTTTTACAACCCAKGACTTTTGAACCTTTAATACACATGAAGTGGATTTTGTTTCCTCTCCCGAGCTCACAGTTGTCATGACATTTATAGGAGCTTGATGGCTTCAAGGTCAGACTTCCAATTTCAAATCTGAATCCAACAGAATAAAAATAAATTCAGCAAAGGCAAGCATCCAGCAATGTTACCTAAGCTTTATTTCCACGGAAAACCAGGCTGTGAGGAATGTTGACCATTACACCCAGAATGAATGAGTCTCACAGCCTAATCTTCTTACATGACAATTCAACTCAGAAACTCTGAGGAAGCCTCTAGAAGTTCTTAAGCCAAAAAGCCCGGGGAGCAACTCCTAGAGGCTTGCACGAGAAACTCAACAGGCTGCACTCTCCAGGCGGGAAAATACTATTATTGGGGAGCACCAAGGGAAAATACAATTATTGGGGAGATCAAGGACTGCTCCACCCGAGCAGAGGAGCTGCCAGGCAGAGCAGGGCAGGGRCCTCAACACAAGATAAGCAGTCCCACAATACGTGGACAAGAAGAGTTTAGGTGGCAGCAACCGGGATCAACCACATTTGAGTCGGGTTTGAGCGAGCAACAAGAGCCCAAGCACTAACACAGCCCTCAGGAAAAGAAAGGGAAGCTTCAGGCTTTTCCCAGCTCTGCCTAATCGCCCAAAAACCTGCACATTATCAGGGCTGGCCTCCAGCACAGACAGCCCAAACCACTGGAGAGCAGCCTGAGGGCACTTGAAGAACCCAGATTAATTAGGTGTTGGAAATTACAAATCGGAGTCAAGTGGTTTAATTCAGCTCACAATAAGCCTAAGCCAAAGCACGGTCACGCTAATGAACCCCCTCTCTCTGTCTGACAGAAACAAACACTGTTAAGTCTGGAGCTGGCTGCTCCCAGCCGATGTTCCGAGGCATTCTATACCTGTCTCCATTTCCTTTACTAGAGTTACTTAATTTAAAAACCTTTAAATCATTTTCATGGATATTACTTCTGAGCTCTCCGTAGCACAAAATGATTACAAAACACAAAAACATGATGAATGCTCCTTTTTTCCTCGMAGCCAGCAGGCTGCTGTGTTTATGGARGGAAGCATTCATAATGTAAAGCACTGTAGTAAAAGAATTTGTTCGTATTATGCCCCCGTCGTTTGCTTTTCCAGCATCTTTGAGTTACGATGAATTCAATAACCACTTTTGAGTATTAAACATTTAACACTCCAGCAGAATGTAAGGCTATGGCACCCTCTTGCGTTGAACAACAATATATCAGTTTACTGGGTTTCGAATCTCAATTCAGTGTTTTTWKTMMWSAARAMMWYYKKWRRAMWAMTWAWTMMWYYAKWWKWTTATKAWTGATTTTTGTGTTAGTCCGATACTCTGATTGAGCCACCTCTATTATATTGTGAAGATCACAGGCACAASATTAAATAGCTAAATTWATTCCAGGTAGAACTGAATAAAGGRTTAAATGAATACYTGCTATATTTGAGATMTATTGTGTAATGATGCTGGGTGCTGCAAGAGCCTACTGGGCTCGAGTCTTACATTAAAATGCAAGAAAGAAATTGAAAATCAAGAAGTAAAAMCATAAATGTGTCAATGAGCAAGATCAGTAGAATGGAAGACAGTAGGAAGYAGAAGGAAGAACATGACAGGTTGTGATTATCCTGATTGGATTCCCAGCTAACAAACATCCTGTGGCTCAGTGAGGTGCCTGCAGTTATCCAATGTCACAGATTCCYGTGCATGCAGGTGCCTCCCAGGCACGGAGAGTGACTTCATTGCTGTTGAGAATATGCTCAGATACTTCAAGCGCGTCATGGGAGAGGYTATAGAAGTCAAAACACTGATTCATTGTTTATAACTGTATCAATTGCTTAYACTCAGCCTCCTCTCTTCTAAGCCACAATATTACTCCTGGGTATCTGGGGAAAAAGGAAACGTGCTCACKAACATGTGAGCCGAATGGAACAAAGGCAAGCACAGGGAAAAGAGATGAGGAAAAACAGGATCAGCTGATGACTTTTTGAGTTAGTGATATAAACATTTACACACCTGCTACTAAGGGAGACTGACAACCTAGCCTGCTTTACAGTCCCCTGCTACATATAAAAACACAAAAGTATTAAGTGAGATGCACAGATAAACTCCAGAATTCTTCTCTGATCAACCCTCAAATCCAAGTCTGTAAGTGTAGCTTAACCAGTCTACTGTTCACCACTTTCCTGAAGAAACTTCTCACTGGGGTCCTCTCAGATTTCCAATATGAAGAGATTTGGATGATCTAAAATTGGTGCAGTGGTATTACAAAA
>NW_026623253.1:3259103-3310965 GCF_030028575.1 Malurus melanocephalus
CCTTCCACTTCCAAACAGAAAATATCTTGGGATTGGTACGAAAAGGACAAGAAAACCAGAAACAAAGCCAGCCTTATTCTGTAGCAAACCCTCAAATGAAAGCAATACTTTTGAATGTGGTGTAATGGTTTTGGCTGGGATGGAGGTTTGAGTTGTATGGTTGGTTTTTATTGGAGCAGCTTGCTTGGGGCTAAGTTTTGAATTTRTGCCTTGAAAACACCCCAGTGTTTTAGTTATTGTTTATGCAATATCAAGACCTTTCCTGCTTCTCACTCTGCCACACCAGCAAGGAATCTGGGGGTGCAGAAGCAGCTTGTGGAAGAAGGAAGTTGGGGATGTGTGGGAYGGTAGATGGCATTTGTCTTTCCAACTTTCCATCTCACAGCATTCGAGGTGGGAAGGAAAGTGAAGAACAAAGACACTGATTCCATCCAAGGAGGGGAGGCCAGGTGGAAGTAGGGATACTTCCCTATTAATTCCAGCACCAATGAAAGATATCAGAGCAAGAGTAAGACTGGAACACTGAAAAGAGAGTGCTTGTATGAAAGAGAGAAAGAGAGAGATAATAATTCTTGGATATGCAATAAATAATGCTTCACACCACTTGTCAAAAAATATTTTAATTTTAACAAAAGCCCAGCATCATCAGTCCAACACACCAGAAGTTATAGGGTGAGATGTAATGCATTCAGGTGTCCTCACAGAAAGGATTGAGTCCATGTCAGAGACTCATTTGAGTTTTCACAACTGTCATACCTTATATAAAAATAKTTTTCAATTTCATATTAAATATCAGTGTTATCTATTCAACATAAATTACTTCTATATAGTAAGTTTTTTTTGATCCTAAACTAATTTTAAAATAGTAGAACAGTACTAAGTACCYTTCCTCCCCTTGTGGAGAAGGAAATCTTAATAAGTTACATAAAAAATACTGTCACAAATTATCCCAGTATTTGAGAAAAGGAGTGATATAACAACAAAATTAKTAGAYAGAGATTCTACATGAGAAATCCCACTGTTCTACATATCAATCTCCCCTAAGGAGTCTAAATTCTTTACTCTAGGTCAACTAGGTAGTATTATTTGTAGTATTATTTGTTCTCTGTAAAATCAACTTATTTCTTCATAAACACTTTTYAGTATTTGTGAACTTAGCACACAGATTGGAGAGGATGCAATAAGATGGTTTTTGTGGTTGTGTGCAACTTAARCACAGAACTAATGCACACCTTCCATTAATTTTAATTCCCTACAAATCATGAATCATTTGTGTCATACTGTATTGCTTATTTTTAATTTCTGGGTTACTAATTCAAAATTGCTCTGTAAGGCTTCCAAMCCCCCAAATCTGCTCAGTTCTACTGCTGCAGGTAATAAAAGCTGATAAATTGCCATTTGAKCAGACTAACAAAGCTGAGGATTTCAGAATCCCAATCAGGAARCATTTACCCTTCACAACATGCTGACTGCATTGACRAGCCACTACTCTTCTTACACTCAAGTCAAACACTTCAGGTAGCACTAACCTGCTTCTATTACAGAGTCAGGGCACATAGTCAGCTGAGGAATCACCAAGAACTTATCCTGAGGTACAGCTACAGTTGGCATGAACACAACTGCATTCTACAGCACATTCAATATAAGCAGTAAAACAGGAAAATGGCTCAAACAAGTGCATTTATCAGTGTGCAAAGAAAATTCTTAACAGGAATTTAGGAGCTCAGCACGTCATTTGCCACTCTAATGTAAGCAATGYTTTCCATTCCACTGAGCCCTCCTGTAGGACTTTTGTCATAAAATTCTAAACTTAACTGGTATTAAAAATAATATTGGAAAGTGCTCAGAAACATATTWTTTAACTAAGGCACTGAAAGTTTTAGGACTGGACTAATCCTTTAAATTCCAGTAACCACAACATTTATGAATGCACACTGTCAGACACCTTTCCAAATTCACATCCAATGAATAAAATTTACTGCTTATGCACAAAGGTTTTTCAGTGTGACAAGATTCAATTTAGTGAGAAGTTAAATCAGCTTCATAAGGGTAATACATGCTCATTACAATGCAAGGTGCTTGATTTATTGTATTATTAATTCAACTCTACAGTACATAGAAAAAATAAATCTTTCATGAAACAGCAAAAGTCATTCATTTCCACGTCAGCATCACCAAGGATCTTCTTCCACCTACAAGGAGTAAGAATAAGAGTGAAATGAATGCATAATTCATGTTGACTGTACTAAAATATATTTGAAAATTTTAAAGACTTAGTTTTGTATAGGCAATAGAACACAATTTCTCTATACTTCAATTTCCTAATGACAGATTCAACAGCAATCCCATTAATACAGCTTCATAAATGCTGAATAGTCTCACTACTTTAAATTATCAGACTAAAACATCATCTGTCCTGCAAAACAGAGGACAGTGAACTGTACCCACTCTACAGGAGTCACTCCTTCCTCTTAACAATAAGAAGTTTTACAGGCTTGAAATGCAATGAGTTAGGCATGAAAAATGTCAGTACTTACTAAGGCTTGACACTGTAATACTCTTCTGGTGTCACAATCTTCAATCCACCGAAGTAGTCCAGGACCCAAATATTGGTGATGTTGAATTTGGCAAAGAACCAATTATGATCCTTAGGCCAACTTTCCATTTCAGGGTGGCGACTGAACAATGCTTTTTTTGCTAAGCCTGCTTCTGAATCATTCACCTARACAAAAAACACAGTAAGACAGTCATGCAGAGATAAACTTTAGCTAAAAAAGACTGCTGACTGCAGTGTGCTTTTCTTAGATCAGCCATGTCTTGCCCCAAGGGACTCATTACTGTGGCTGAGTCTGCTCATCTTCAGTGTGGTGTGCAGCTGTGTRACACAGACAACAAKTCCAAGGTAGTGGATTTTAACATTAAATAAAAAGGGTGCTTTTAGAGTTMGTATGAGCAAGAAAGTACTTCATCAACATAAGAATACATCTTTCAACAAATCACAAAACAGAGAAGTATGGTGAATTATTATAATGTGATGTCTTAGGTGTAATTTTACCTCCTCTGCACCTGCTTATTCAAACTGACAGAAACAGATCCACTGTGCTCAGACATTTGCAAACACACACTCCCCCAAAGAGAATGGTGTAACAGAATCTACAGAGAAGGGAAGCTGAGAAAAGTGACAACACTTAATACAYCACAATGTGAAGGTGTTTAAAGGGTTAAATCAAYAWTTTAGAGCTCTAGGTATGGTGTTATATAGAGAAAAGCTACCTAAATAAATCCAATACCATTATTGATGARAAACAACTAAAAGATTGCTGAGTACAATCTACAAATACCAGAGCTGTGAAAACACCAAATAAGAATTTAGACTATCATGTAAGAGACRGTAGTGATGACTAGTTCTCATCCTCAATCRTTATCCTCAATAATGGGATTAGGATCTTCAATGAAGAACACATGCAGTTCTCAGTTCCTCCTACRAGACACCAAAGTACTGGTGCACAAAAGAACACTGCCCTGGCAGCAACGCCACCAGATCATACAATGCACACTTTTTGTCTATAATACCTGGAATTTTGTAGCTCAGGTTAGTATTTACTTCGACAGAGTTTCAGAAGCACACATGTGACACTGCACGAGCCAAAGAATTTAACTGAACAAGAGAGATGTGAATGAAGTATAAAGGTTTTTCCAAAATAATGGCCTTATACTTYTTAGTTTCAGAACACATCTACAGGAATGAGGGAGATCTCCTGTACCACTGTCCCTGCCAAGTTCCTTGCTGAAAGCATGTCAACAAAGTTTCTGAAAAAAATCAAGTGGTGACTTCATTTTCTTCACACAAACTACAAGCTGACCTTTGGGTAATACAGCACAGAACATCTCTGCATTTGCTTTTGCACAGAATTTCTCACCTTTCTCTCCTTGCTCCTCTAAACAATTCTATTTGATGCACACAACCTCATCCAGTGTCAGCTTTCAGCTGCTTACCTTCACAATGCTCCCAACGAAGATTATGTGGGCACAGAGGGGATTCTGGGGGTCATATCCGTGCTTCTTGCAGTAAGGAGTCTGTGCCAAAGACACAGTCAAGGAGGCATTTGAGTTGACCTGAAATGCAAGAAGATAAGACATTTATACACSTAYRTGAGAGAAATGTCACACCCACTTTCATTTTCGGTGTTTTATTCAGTTCTTGGTACTTCATTCAGTTCAGTAGTACTGGCAAAAAGAACAGATCTGTCATCACCTTTTCCTGACTACATCTGAAAGCCTACTTGGACGAGCTCTGAATCTGAAATAAAGCCCAGTTCAGAAGTGYGGGGAAGCCTGTTAGTGTAAAATGCAGACATCACAGAACACACTCYTTAAAACTCTGAATTCAGTATAGCCCAGAAATAGCCCAGCTATTTCACATGCAAATGATGATATATTACAATTCACAGACACAAGGGACAGTACAGAAGACAAGGAAATACAATGAACTCCATCAAGTTAATTCTGAGAGAAGGACAAAATGTTGTTCAGAAGGCAACCAAATGGGCTTCGAAACCGTTGATAAAATCACTTAAAAACAAACAACTCCTCTCTTCAAAACAGCCTGCTGGTTCCCCCAAAACGGTCAGCTCTTTGGAAATTTAAAGTGAGCTTTAGAAGTCAGCTTTAAAAAAAAATCCTGAGTATTTAAGTGAAACACCTAACTTGAAGGATTAAAGAAYCTGTATCTGATTGTTTTTCTAAAAACTAATTTGTTGTCCATGGCTTGAAAAACATTGGTGCAAAACAGAAGTGCAGAAGGTCAAGTACTAAGGGTCATTATCTCCCAGTAACAGAAGTTCCCCTTCTTTGAGAAATTTCATTAGAAGGGCTCATGTCCAAGAGAAGCCCTCCRAAGTCACTTAAACACCGGTGACCTCATGAAACAGRAGCAGMCACTTGWGAGATAGGAAGTTGCTTAACTCTGAGGCAGCTGACTCATGATTATTCGGCACCTTCTCCCTTGCACGTGATTATCACATGTTAGGTGTTTCTGTCCTGTAGCAGCAAATAAGGACCTGTTGAGAAGCCTTCTGAAGGAAATACTCAGTAGCAGTTTATACTGTAGGTTTTATGTTATTCTGAAAGCAAACAGCTGCACCTGGGGTGGAAATGGAGATATCAGGCAGGATAAATTAGGCTCTCTACAGTACTTAGGTACATAATTAAACTATCTTAAAGTAACAAACTAAAACATGACACAGAACAAACAAAAAAAATAGAAAACAGAGCCTGAAAAATCACCGTTATTTCTTTCTACTAATGTGTTTATTCTACTAATATTGTAACAATTACTAAAAGAAAAAAAATCTAGTAAAGGAGGAATACAACTACTATTTCCTTAACTTTCTAGTGAACTCTTGGCCACAGGCAAGCAAAACATCTGGTACAAGGCCAATCACACACTCAGAATCTCAGCATGCCAATGCCGCCTTTCCTTGTATACTTCCCTTTACGGTAAGCTCCAATAATTGAATTACTATTCCTTCAGCAACATGTGCAGGAATTGTCTTTSCTTTAGTCCCACAGTGACAATTTTCAGTCCTTTTTTTGTGACATCCTCTGTTTAAATATTCTGTGGCACCTCATTTCTTTGCTCAATGGTTCTGGAAGCTCCAAACGCTTTCTTTGTCTGGTGCTGCTCTGCTATTTCTCAGTGGGAACTTCTCATGAGGTCTATTGAATGCCACCACAGACAGCTAGGGCTGTATTCTAGGGCTAATAATTGTCCCCAGRGTTGACAAACGAGGCTTTATCCATGGAATAGCCATAAACTAAAATACACSAAGTTTCAGCTGAACATGGGCAAGAATTTTCTACTGAGGGGGGCAGAGCACTGGAAGAGCTGCCCAGGGAGGTCGTGGAGTTTCCCTCCCTGGAGGCATTCAAACACCAAMTGGACATGTCCCTGTGTCACCAGGTGACCCTGCTCTGGCAGAGGGGTTGGGCTGGATGATGGCCAGAGGGCCCTTCACGCCCCAACAAGTGGCCCTGTGAACCAGCGCTGTCACGCTGCCTTGCAGTCACCACTTGCTGGTGAGATGAAAAAGSGCAGACAACCAACCGAAGAGACGCTGCGTGAGTAACCTGGGTGCGTCTCTAAGTGTCCTTTGTGGGGTCACTGTTCACACCCGTGGTGCTGGYGCAGGGACAGCGCCTTCCCCCGCCCCACCGCTCCCGCTCACCTCCAGGTCCTGCACGGAGATCTCCATGTCGGTCAGGTACAGGTAGGGGACGCCGCTGCCGCCACGGGGCCCGGGCGGGCCGTCGCTGAGGGARAAGATGTTGGCGAAGGGGCGGCCGCGCAGCCCCTCCTGCACCGACAGCGTGGCCAGCGCGCCCCAGTCGCAGCTGTGCAGCACGAAGCGCGCCATGCGCGCCGCCTCCTCAGGCGGCGGGATAGCCGCGACGGCCGCCAGCAGCAGAGCCGATGCGGCGCACAGGAGCAGCAGCCGCGCCATCGCTCCCCGGCCAGCTGAAGACACGGACATCGCTCCCGGCACAGCTGCGGCCACTGATACGCAGTACGCACTGATATGCAGGGCACACTGATATGCAAACACCGCCCGCCACCGACCGCCGGGCCTCCCCGCACAGCCCCCGCACCGCGCCGGGAGGGGCGGGGTCCCGCCGCGCCTGGCCAATGGGAGCAGTGCTGCCCGCCCCGAAGAGCCAATGAGRGGCAAGCTCGGGAGTGATCAGCCGGCCCGCCCGCTCCCAGCCAATGGGCTCGCGAGGTCCGCACTCCTCATCCAATGAGAGCTGCTGGGGGCGGGCCAATGCGCGCAGCCGGTGTAAACAACACCGCGAGCGCGGCCCCGGGAGGGGGCGGAGTCACCGGCAGCCTGGCAGCCAATGGGAGCTCTGCTCTGAGTCACCCAAAATCAGCGAGTCCAACGTGTGACCCTGACCATGGCACCGAGTGACACAGCCAGCCTGTCTTAAAACCTCCCGCGTCTCCCTGGGCAGCCCATTCCAATGTCAAATCATCCCTTCTGGAAGAAATTCCTCATGATGTCCATACCGAAAATCCCCTGGCGCCGCTTGAGGCCGTGTCCTCTCACCTGTGACTTGTTCCCTCAGAGAAAAGGCTCCCACCTGGTTACACCCTCCTTTCAGGTGGTTGTGGAGAGTGATAAGGTCCCCCTGAGCTTCCTCCAGGCTAAGTACACTCCCAGCTCCCTCAGCCGCTCCTCCAGACCCTTGCCCGTTGCCCTTCTCTGAACATGCTCCAGCACCTCAGTGTCTTTCCGAAAGTGAGTGGCACAAAATTGAATACAGGATTCGAGATGTGGCCTCACCAGAGGGACAGTTCCCGCCCTGATTGTGCYCCTGCTGGCCACACTAGTKCTGCTCCAGGCCAGGATGCCATTATTGGTCTTGTCAAACCCCACCGCGCCGGCCTCGGCCCACAGAATTCCCTGACGATCCCCTTTCCTTGACCACGAGCGGCTCCCCCGGTCCATCAAGGGAAGAGGGGAAGGTGGTGCCCTCGGCCTGTGGGGGGAGCTGGCGGGACGCGGCTCCCGGCGATGTCCCGGCCATGTCCCGGCCGTGTCCCTATGATGTCCCCGCAATATCCCGGCGGCTCCCGCCCGTGCGGGCGGTCCGGGGCGGCTGGGCCTAAGCTGATCCCACCCTCCGGCACCCCCCGGCTCGGAGCCGGCCCGTTCTGCGCGGTCTGGGGCACCCGGGATGAGTTACAGCCGACCCCTGGCATCGCCCCTGCTTTGTCTGCCTGGGGAAATCTATCTCATCCTGGAAGTGTCCAAACACCGCATGATATGGCACTCGAGGACATGATTTAATGGTAAGCATGGGATGCTGGGTTAACCGGTGGACTCGGTGATCTTAAGTCTTTCCCAGCCATAACAATTCTGTGATTTTGATCCAAAGGGTGATAGTGATCGGCGCCACTATCCCCGCCTGTTGCTAAATCACTCTCTAAGGCTGGTTCTGTGTTACCACAGGTATTTGGGGCCCAGCCTTCCCTTGGGAAAACCTTGTCCTTTAATCACAGCAGCAGGGACAATCTGTTTTGGACCACAGAGTCCATAGGATGATTTGCCATTAGGCGAGCTGCGGTGTTCTCTCTTGCACACTGCAGGATGTATGTCAGAGCTGTCACCTTGAAAAGACTTGATTTTGTCAGTTGAACACCATTTCACCTTCCACTGAAGGGTCATCAAAGCATTGCTGACCCAAATAAACATTATTCTATCAATCACTTTGTGCTCAACAACTTTATAAAGATTTGTATAAAGAGGTGCTTTTAACTGGCGTAATACTAAGATTTGATTAACTTGTCCTAAAAGATGGTGGATTACCGTATTKCCACCTGGATCCAAGTAAAGGGATGCTCTAAACCCTTGACATGCAGCCACCTGGCTCTGGTGGGTGGCTGAACTTGTTTGTGCTACAGGACAAGTGATACTTCAGGGCAGAGTGCTGAGGAGACAGCCAGAGGGAGGAAATGAGTAAGTTATGAGAGAAGAGACTGCATCTGTAACAACCTGTGCCATGGGGTAAAAAAAAAGGATAGAAAGGAAAGAAGACAGTCAAAGTAAACCTCGTGGAGAGGGTGGAAGATAATCCCTCGCTCCCCCTGCCACTGGGGGGACCATACAGCAGGATCTCAGGTGGCAAGACAAAACACCCACCCAAACACAGTCTGTCAAGTTTTCCTCGCCTCCCCCTGCCCCTCCAGCCTTCTGGCACATCTGCAGCCATCCCTCTCCGCTGCCACCAGGGGCTGCTGCTGCTTCCCAGCTCCAGTGGCCTGAAGGATTTGAGCTGATGAGTCTGGTGGGAATTCAGTGCTCAGCAGGATTTGTGGAAGCAAATAGCATTGTCTCTCCACTACATAGAACAGGAGCTATTAGGCTAAGTCGTCTGTGCAGTGCGCAATGGTGTGTAGACTGTCTTGCACATTGCACTGAATGAAGGGGGCTAGTTTTGGCCCCCTATTTMTGGGATGGGTAGTGTGGAGTGAACCTCTAGGGTCAGGGTCTTTAAGTCTTTCAACTTGCACTGAAATGATGAGTTATCTGAAGTAAATCTCCTGGCTCTCTCACTTCCTCAGTCAGCTCTCAGAGAAAGGAGAAGGATTCTCTCTGTTGTGCTGCAATGTCTTGGGGCTCTCAGCATCCTTGCGTAACAGGGTCAAGAAAATACTGCTAGGGTCTAGTTCTCCTTTCCAACTCATATGCTTCATTGCATTTCAAAAAATTCAGTCAGAAAGTGAGCAAGGTTTCCATCCTGGCTGGCATACTGTTGTGGTTTGTCTGCCCTTTTCAGAGGTTTTCCCTGAGCCAGCTCTCTCTGTAGACAGCCTGGTTGTTGGATGGGCTGGGCACGGTTTCTCTTCAGACACAGCCAAGCTGTGCACTGGTCCAGGGCTTCCTGTCTAGGTCATGCAGTCTGTCCGTGAACAGAAACCTTTCTGTGTCCAGATAACACTTGGGGGCTGTGCAGTCTCGCTGCGTGCAGTGCTTGATTTCCGAGCCAGGCTGGCTCTCTGCATCCAAATAGCAGCCAGGCTGTCACTTGCCAGGGTTTAAAGATTAAAGTCACTTGCCAGGGTGATTAAAGTCACTTGCCGCTGCCTGTGACAGAAGAGACTGACCTGTGAGTAAGCTCTGGCAAAAGCTGAAGTCCTCAGTGCTTTGAAGTGCCAATGCTTGCTGCCACATGAGACCCACCAWGCAAATTGTTTCTAAAAATGTTAGTTACATAGTCTGCTGAGGAGATATCAGCCCTGCTGAGCAACGCAGCCCTGCTGCTRCTAAGAAATGACACACAACTCAGACCTTTGCTGAGCACAGCAAGGTGGTGTGTGTTTGTGTGTAAGACATTTATCTGTTCTCACCCTCAAACTTCCTGAATTACCTTGGCTGGGAATTCAGCTTGTGACTCTTTCCTCAGTGTATTTTTAGAAGATAGGTAAAATTACTGTAGCGCTGGCATGGTGTTCAGCCAAAAGTCCTTTTGCTTTTTTAACAGCCACCACAYAGCTGGCTTGCAGTGGCAAGGCAAACATCCTCTGTGCATAACCTGTTTGGGACCAGAAATGTTGTTCCATTTTCAGTCAGAAAATCTTGTTCAGTCAGAGCTTGGGCTGCGTGCTGAGGAAGCTGCTGGCAAGGGCCGCTGCTTGTGATGCTGCTTTCTAGGACTTTGAGAGATGGGCAGTAGGACTGGGCCTGAGAACAGTGTGATCAAAACCAGCACATGTATCCAGAATTGTGTCAATATCCATGTTCTGACTGGTGTTGTTGGTTTATGTTTAGCCTGGTGTACTGAAACTAGTAATTATAGAGGAATTGTTCAGTCTGGAAGCAAGCTGTCAGTAGCTCATGCTGATAATACTTGTCCCACCACTTTAGGAGTACAATGGGATGCAGCCATGCCTCTTAATACCCCAGCTCAGTTTGTTCTCTGAAGTCAAGCAGATCAGCAGTGAAAGAAGAGGTCTCCAAAAATATTCAGGTGCTGCAAGAGATGACAGCAGTTACCATATACACCAGTCCCTGGTGGGACCAGGGTGATCCACCTCAGTGTGGTCTCATTACTACGAGCATCACCGGTGAAATGYTCCTTGTACCACACAGCATTTTCCTAGCTTTACTCTGCTTGGGTACAGGCTTTTGTCCTGAGCCTGGCAATTAAGAAGCCTTAATTAAGAAGCCTGGTTAGTCTGAACCATGATATTAGCRCTCAGGTGCCAGCTGACAGTTGGGAGCGCGTGAAATGATTCAGTTGTTCAGTTAGTCTCTACCACCTACTTTTTTACATGGCCACCATGAAAACCAAGCAATCTCACATTTCAGCTCAGCCTAGTGAGAGCCACTTTATGGCCATGTCCTTTCATTTAATTCCATTTCATTTAATTTGGTAACAGGACTTTCCCATTGCCATCAATTCCCAGGGGTGCAGAGAGTCTGGCACACCGGTCCATGTGTCTGTGTGGGTGCTGGCACGTGTGTATGTGTGTGAGTRTGTTTGTGCTCTCAGACGTGCTTTGCTGCAGCTGCAGGACCCGAGCAAAAAAATGTCAATGGTACAAAGCGTTCCAGCTGAGTTCATTTCCTGCTGATAAGTCCCTGAAGAGGACGGTGAGGCTCAGCGTCCGCAGGGCTGGTTTAATGCTGAGGGGCACAGGCAGACACCTCAGAGCACACTGAGCAGAATGGTGGGCTCAGAAAGCAAATTTCCCATACAAAAGTGCTGCTCACATTTGCTTCCTGTTGGGCTGCCGGTGTCAGACCTGATGTATAAAGCCAACCCAAAACAGGATGCTGGCTTTTAGAGCTGATTGATCTCTGAAAAGCAAATGTTGTTTTTTCAGTGGTAATCTTATTCCCACCCCCCTTTTTTGTTTCAGTTGAGAACTGAGTTGCTGGAGTGGGAACAGGAAGGATTGAGACCTCATTTTTAGGGAGTCAAAAAGCCCAACAYAGTGACAGCTGCTGGTTAGTGGTGTGAATTCTGGGAAATGATGTGGGTAAGAGCAGCCAAAGCCAGGCAGAGAGATGGATGGAACAACCCCAGATACTGGCACTGACAGGTGAGCTCTACTGAAACCCTCAACAAAGGTCTCAACAAAGCACAGAATTCCAATCTCTTTTGCAGGARCCCACAGCTCTCTCCACCCTTTGCTCACCCACCACCCTGACAAGCATACCTTCCCAGATTTGGCAGTAGGCAGACACACCCAAATGAGATAACTGCATGGACACAAATGCCAGAGACAATATTTCAGATGCCCTCCAATGGTCTTTTAACTAAAACTGCTTTTGGAATAAAAAATAGTCATGTCCCTGCATCTCCTTTCTGTTGYTTACTGTTCATGCCCTGCAGAGGCTCTGTTGTCCATCCTTCATAGCCAAAATGCAAGGGGCCAGCAAATATTACCCACCCACAGTGTTTCTGAGCATGACAGAACTTCTTACAACACCTGTTCTGCAGGAATACCAGGATGAAGGAGTTCCTTGCACCTCTCCCCCACGTGATGCCTGTATCAGGACTGCCAGTCATTTCTGAAGCGAACTTGCTGTTTTGGCCTCACAAGTCTTGAAAAGAATCAGACAGGAAGCTGTGAAATCCAGGGGGCCACAATTGCAGCATTTTCTCAGTCAAATGAAATTTTCCCCCAGAGCCTGTTTTAATGGCATTAATGATGCCTATACTTTTTTCCTCCAGTGCAGAACAGATGTGGARTATTTTTTTGGATATAAGAACAAGTTAGTCTCATAGACACTGCCACATCCCAGAAGGTCAATAAACAGATATACAAAGGGATGCAGAGAGTCATTCTCAAAGATATCTCAAATACTTGCAAGTACACATCATGTGAAACTCTAATTTTATCAATATAACTTCCCTCAACAAGGTTTGTTGCAAAGTTCTTGCAGTTAAAGTATGTGGGTTGTTTGTTCAGATTTTCTAGTGGTTTTCAGTCCAGAAAAAAAGAAAGAGGAGAACAAATCCACACCTCATGTCTTTCTTTCTGCCTGGAGAAAAACACACACCATGTTTCTATGTATTCGCCCCTTGCTCATCCAGAAAGGAAGATTTAGCATTGAAAAGTGTCCAAAGTACTGACAAAATGACAAAAGTACACTGAGTAGTGCGTACCATGCCCAGAGCAATGGCATTTGGAAATCCGGCTGGTAGGAAAGATTTGCTTTGTGGCAAGATACTTGGAGGCAGAAATAAACGGAGTGAAGAATTGTGGTGGGGCAGCTGCAATTGCTTTTGCTTTATTAGTATGGGTGAGGTGATAGTGCCTCTGCCTGGCAGTTTCCTTTTTTGAACACCTAAGAAAACTGTTTCCTCTGCGCAGTAGAACCCCTGAAAACAGAAAGAAAATTCTGAAACGAAGCCTGAGCAGCAGGAAACGGTCATGGGAAGTGTGACTCTGATGGTGTGTTACATGGCATATATCTTGAAAACACTGGACATGGAACTTGACCTACATCCAGTGAAATCCCTGAGCGTGAAATCCTCCTGCCCCAACAGCAGGCAAAGCATGGGTAGTGGAAGAATCCTGGTGTCCCTGACTCACCCTACTTCTCAGTTCAGTTTCTATACCCTCTCCTAATGTACCATTGTCAGGACTTGAGCAAACCAATAGGATTTCCAAACAAGTAGTAATTTCATTTTCATATTTCTTTTAGAATTTATTTTCTTATATCTACAGTTGCAGTATCTTCTGGTTGCTTACAGCRGAGGGGCTTCATCTAATCTAGTGTTTCAACAACACAAGATTTATTAGTCCTCTTGCCCAATCTCCAGATTGCAGCAACTCAGCCTATCATTCTTTTGGCTAAGGACAGAGTAACTATTGTACATTGAATCTGGGAGATAATAGGATCATGATTTAAATCTGCCAGTTCCACAGCAGCAGGAYAGCAACAGTTAACTACAGTGGAAGAACAACTATCAGTGACACTGAGCTGGGATATCACGATGCTCACATTTAAATCCATGCCGGAGTGTTTTCAGCCACAGCCAGCACGGAGTTGTGAAACGCTGCAAAGGAGAAGTATGCAACCCTTCTAGAAAATAGCTTTAACTCTCTTCTGCCCCCAAGGTATCGTGCCAAAATGACGATATGACATTGTGTCACTTTGCAGCTGCACACAAGGCAAGGAAGCCAGCAGAAGACAAAGGGAGTGTTTCCAAATTCCTCTGCACCACCCTGCTCTCGAGAGGTGGGGAGTGAAATTCTTGAGAAGGAGCATATGCAAACAGTTGCTAAAAGAGATGTCCGGTTTACAACGCTGTATTCAGAATGGAAAGGGAAACTGCAGCAAAACATTCCCGGGGCTTGTTTTTCCCCGTCTGAATTTTTCTACCACCACGGAAGTTTATCACTTTCAGTGTACAAGTCTGTCCATCCCTGCAAAGGGAGAGAACAACCTGCACCTTCTGACCCATGGTGTGAGACACAAATTCAGGGTGGAAAGAGTCCCTCCCATCTGGACGGTGACAACCTTGCCCGGGGACCCTCTACTAGTATCCACAATTAAGCCCTATTTTCTCACTAGGSGATCACCCGGTGTATTGTCCCTCCTGGGAGTCCCAGGCATGCACCAGGACAACGCCTTAAATTCTGTTCAACCCCAATCATCACCCTCGCTCTTCTCCTATTCTGCCCCTCCAAAGACAGTTCATTGCTGAGTGAAATTACTGAAAAGAAGGAAGAGAAAGGAAAGCTGCAGTTAGAGGGAAAGGGATTCTCCTCACAAATAAGTAAGAACGAGACCCTACAGACTGGGAGAGGGAAGTGTGGACAGGGGAGAAATCGAAGCAACAGGTATCAGAGCTGGAAATGCAAGCAGTGGAGAGAAATAGAGAAAAAAACGGAAGGGTGGGAGGGGAATAAAGATAAGGTGATAGAAAATAGGAAGGGGGAGAGAGAAAAGAGAAGAGGAAATGCACATCTGGTGTGTCCCCAAGTTTGGGCGTGGGGGCAGTGTTTGTTGCATGTTGTCTCACGAGCCCAGCACTCGGGGAAGGACAGTATCTGTTTAGATTTGTTCTAAATTTAAACCCTGATTGCCTTGCCTCCCCCTCTTCTCCCCTCCCTCCCTCCCTTCCTCTCACCCACCCGCCCTTCTTCCTTGTTCGTAGTGCAGGGCCACTCGCTGGGCTCTGTCAGTTCAAACTGAGCAGGAGCCGGGATATTCCACCCCCTCCACGGCGGCACGGCTGAGGTGCTCCTGCTCTGGCTCGGCTGAGGTTTTCCCACAGATAAGAGGAAAAGGGGTGGGGAAGAAAGATTGCCCCGCGGACACCTTTCTCTTGCAGGACATGGAGGTAAA
This sequence comes from Malurus melanocephalus, assembly GCF_030028575.1. Taxonomy (NCBI): domain Eukaryota; kingdom Metazoa; phylum Chordata; class Aves; order Passeriformes; family Maluridae; genus Malurus; species Malurus melanocephalus. Next base: position 3,273,974 of record NW_026623253.1, read on the forward strand.
GAAAACTTTTGTATTTCCACTAACTTGTGACTGGCTCTGCGGTCTGTTTTAGCTCCACCTTGCAAAGCAATTTCTCCCTGAAGGCAGCTTCAAAATATGTCTTTGCTGGGGTTCAGATAAAGGTCTCTTTCCCTCCACCCCAACCCCTGTCGTCTACCTCAGATTCTTTTGCAGGTTTTAGTCCAGATTTGGAAAATTTGGGGGATGGTTTGGGAATAAATTACCTCTGAAACGTGGTAATTCCCCGTGAAAGGGGAACGAGGAAGAGGTGCGTTTACTTATTAGTCTCCGAGTTGTAATTAGAGATTTAGATTTTAAAAGGTATCATTCCCAAAGGAGGTTTTAAGGAATCATTAAAAATGGGTACATAAGAGAACAAACCTTCCAGGACTGACAGGCTCTTTGGGGTTGGCTCCTTCCTGACCCGTGTAGCAGCACTGTGATTCGGATCCTCAGCTGTGTGTAGACCCTTTTCCACGTGGATTGGGAGATCTCACTTTCGTTATCAATAGAGTATTTTGGGTCAGAGAAGGGACCTGACAACCTGTTCTTGACCAAGGAGAAGCACATTCCTAGGGAGTTTCCTGCCTCTTTTTCTCCGTGCTCTGTACCCTGTGCTTAAAAAGAGTTGGATTTCGTGTCACAGGGTGGACACASAGCAGGTGGACAGGACTCTGGCTTCCTTGGTGTTTCTGTCCAAGCCTTCTCCTGTCTTAACATTCTCTTGGGAAAGGCAGTTCACCTCCCTTTGCCTCCTGCCCCATTCATTCGGGAATGGTGGTGCTTGTTTCGGTCATGTCAGGATGGATTCACTAGCTTTTCAAACAGTTTCTTAAAGTGGAAAGGGGAAAAAAGTTTAGGAGGGGCACAGGAAATAGAAAGGTGATTACAACATTGGCAAAACCTCAAATTATGAAAGAGGACATTTGGTATTTCCCTCTGCTAAACAGAGACCTTACTAAACACTTTATATTATCTTCCCAGATAAGCCTTTTTCTGCGTGGATGCAGCCCTGGCACCACGGGACACGCAGCAGAGCCAGGGAATAGTGTGCTTGAAGCGCCACTTCAGTTTTGCTTTGAAGGTTTCCAGTGCATAACTCAGCTGGGCAGTTGTGATAACACCCAGGTGCTAACATCACCATCCTCCTTATCTGTGCTGACCTGTCCCACAGGCAAAGGTTAAAGATTTGGCCTGTTCAGGCGTGTTTGTTACAAAAATGTCCTCAACCAAATTATCTAAATAGATTTTGGGGTGGAGAAGGATCAAGCAGTGGTGAAACCAACTCAGATTACATGACATGACAAATGTGCGGCTTTGTAAGGGTTTTCACGTTTGACAGAGCCTGGTTCAGTCACTGTTAACACCTGCTTTACTCTTTTTCACTGTAGTATCCTGTGGTATTTCAGAGGGGAGGGGGAATTGAGCTCCTAGTTTGTAATAACTTAGGGCTGAAGCACGCATTTTGGTACACTGAGGATATTCTCCCKCACCCTCTCTCCTCTCCACACACAGAGGACTGCACCCCTTGAGTATTTTCTGTTGTCTGTGTTAGAGTAGAAAGGAACACACTTGCCATTTCCTTTTGGGAGATGCATACAGAAGGTCTGATTACCAGGAAGCTTCTCTGAAGTGTCTGACCTAAGAGTTCTCTGCTCTTGATTCGGTCCCTTTACTTCTATTTCTCACCTTTTTCCTGTTTTACCTGGGTTTGTTTTTGTTTGTTTGTTTGTTTGTTTGTTTGTTTTTGTCTGTCATCTGTAGACTGCTGTATCTATTCTTATTTTTAAAACATCTCAATTTCCAAGGTATTTTATGAGTAGTGCACTTGGTGCTGCCCCAAGCCTCCAAAAAGGTGTTTGATGTCCCAAAGGTAAGAAGATATTAGACCAAAAGAGAGCCAAGAGCAARAACTTGAGTTCCCACCAGCTGATTCTCTCCTCTGTTTGTTCCTGRGGCCTTTTCATAGGCAGAACACAGCGGCTCACCACAGCCTTTTGCTTTCAGACCAGATCTAATGATGGAGTGGGCAAAGGCCTGTCATTTCCCTGCTTGCTTCATCAGTGGCAGGCAGAGCTGCTCTGTGCTTTCCTGCTGGCATAACTGGCAAGCTCTTTGCTCTAATGGGACACATGAGGATTACCAGCATTAGGAGGAAAAGGGCAGAAGGCTGAYCTAGCCAGCTGATTTCCATCACTGTCTCTGGCAGGAAGACCTTGATTTTGAAAAACTCACAGAAGGAAGATAGTGGGATCTGTTTCTTAGAGTGGTTTGAATGTGGGTTTGCTGCTCATTAGGGACAAGTAACTCTGGTCTTAGTCATTCTGCTGCCAGGAATGTGCTACATTGAAAGCAGCAACTGAAACCATTCRAGATCCTGAAGAGGGGGAAAAAGGCAGCAAAACCCAGTCCTTGCAGATCGTGCAATTTTGTGGGTCTGTTGATCTTCAGTGTTWTGTTTTGTTGTTTGGTTTTGGTTTTTTGCAAAGACCCATCTTCTTTATCCAAAATAGATTTGACAATCAGTTTCCTTTCCGGTGTTGTGGCAGATGAAAGGAACTTGAAATCATGAAGCTTAGACTGTTAATGTGAGGAGTTTGTATCAAAAATGTTTCAAACTGCACTGATGTAAGCTAAGCTGCTTGTGAAAAAGCAGCCACTAAACATGCTTTGCCCTCGTGATATAAAAAGGATCAGAAAATTTTCTGTTGGTTTGCTAGTTTACATCTTCAGATTTGGTCCAAGCTAATTCCCATGGCTTGTAGGTTCCCAAACCTTGCTGCAGATGTTCTGAGTTAAGGCATCTGCCGAAAGTGCTTGTGGCTTTCTGCAGCCCGTATTCCACAGCAGTCATGGCATTCCTCTTCCCAGCCTCTCTGTAGGGGCTTGGGAGCATGGAGACACTTGAAATTTCCTTGCACAGCAAAGGGAAGAAATCCAAGACTGAGCATCCCTTSAGTGGCTCCCTATGGTGTGATGGGTACCCTAAGCTGCAAAGGTTTTGGGAAGGTTCTCCTCTTCTTTGTGCCTACCAACAGAAATAATTTAATTCTGTCACACCTCCATTGCCACACCTCTTTTCTGCAACTACTCTTGCTAGATCTTCATTTTTCCTGTTGATACACTGACTCAGCACGGGGAAAGCTTTCCCAGTGCTGAGGGCAGTTCTCTGCTCATATCGCCTTTCTGGGCAACCTCCTGGGCATGGCTCCAGCCCCAGGGCTGTGCTGTTCCTACACCACAGTGTCATCACCTTGGACATCTGGGAGTGATGGAGTCATTGCTTTTTTTTCAGCAAAGCCTCCCGTCCTGTGTCAGGTGGGGATATCACAAAATGGCGAAACTACAGGGCAGCCTGCTTTCAGAACAGGCATTTACCCTGTCCATTGGAGAACTGCACTGAGGAAATGTGGCCTGTCACCCAAGGGGACTGAAYTGGAAGGGATGGAAGAATGGGTACTGCAGATGAGTGGGCTGAAATCTGTGACCATCCTGGTCCTCAGAACAGCAGGACAGGAAGTGAGCTGGGCTGAGAGAGGTCTCTGCCCACCCTTGCAGCTGTGGAGCTGAGATTAAGAACAGGTATTATGCTGTGGTTAACTCTGCCAGGAAGCAGTATCCCTTTCTCAGGAAGCTCTGATGATTGGCTTTCATTCTAAAAGTTAAAACGTTCCTTTTCCGCTCTTTTTCTTTTTGCTTAACCGAGCAGTTTAACCTCAAATACACTTGTTTTCAGTGTTTCCTCCCAAATTCATCAAATAGACACACTCACGCAGAGTGTCTGTGTAAAGGGAAGAAGAGTATTTAAATATGCTGGGAGAGGTACCATATGACCGCGTTTTACTCCTCAGGTCTGGGCAGATTTARGACCTGCTTGACAGTAAATAGCATGTCTGCAGCAAAGAGTCCTGGAAAGGATCAGGTTTGCCAGACTTCCACATCCCAGTAACTGGAGACCTCCCTCTTGAAGGACAGAAAACAGCAAACCCAAACCCCATGGGCTGTGCTGCAGGCCTTTCTTCTGCCTAGCAGAGACCTCAGAGTAAATGGAATTAAGGCTTTTCCTGTGTCAATTCTTCTGAACCTCTCCTCAGTGTCTAGTTTGGTTGTCTGAGTGTCCCAAGCCACGGTGATGGCATTTTGGAAACGCCCTATAGCCCTCTAGCCTCTGCTCCGCAGTCTAATTGGCATTATGCTTTGCAGTTGAGCAGCATATTATGCATGCCTTCTCATACATTCCCAGGAGGTACTTATCAGAAGAACTGGGAAAAACATCAGCACCGCTTTATCAGTAGGTGCTGCTTGGAAACTTGCTGGCTTTTGTCATGGAAATGGACCAGCCCACCCAAACTGGGATTGGTTTTCCATTCTGTTTCCACTTGGGTCTGTTAACAGAGGTGTTTTAGAGAAGTTGATGGTCCTTTGCCTGAAACACCAACTGTACAGCCTGAATTTGGGATCTGAGATGGCAGCTGAAGACAGCAGCAAGGAAACCTGTTTGGAGGACCTTGTCTTGGTGCCTTGCAGTGCCTTTAGCAGTTTGAAAACAAGCAGGCATGAGTCTGGTCGAGGGACAGCAGAGCTGTTGTGTAAGGAGAAGTTATTATACATTCACTGCAGAGTTGCTTCACACCTGGTTGTTGACAGAGGCACTGGGCACTTCATTCTTACAGTCTCACCTAGGCATGGTTTTAAGCCACATTACATCCAGGTCACAATGTATCCAGCAGTGCAGAAATGCCAGAAATGCTTTTACATCAAATCTGAGTTGCATCTTYAGATCCTATCACCAGTATTTGGGTCCTGGTAATGTCCTGGCAAGGATGAGTCTTATCTGCCCCATTAGTGCCAAATGAAGATTTCRCTTGTCAGAAAGACAAAAAAGAACGGGTCCAAATTCTTGTCAGATACAAGCACATCACTTGCTGAAGGTGTTTCTSGAAGTCTTTTCCAAGCAAAGACCCAGACCTCACTTGCCAGATTGATGGCAGACTTAGATGCACACCTTTTTCTTCATTATTCATCATGTTTTGAAAGAGCTCAAAGCCCATAGAACAGGCAGCAAAGTTGTAAGCTGGTTTTGYTGCATATGCAAATACACCTGTTTATCCTTTCTAACGAGATGCACATAGGGTTTTGGTCAGTGTGGATGACTGGTGGCTAATCTGCAAAGGATATTGATTTACCACTGCCAGCTTCAACAAAGGCTCTGTTCATCCCAGGCTTCTCAAATGCACAGAGAATTAATGTGTGTGGTTTGGAAAGCCTGGATACCTAAAGGGTGCCGACCAGTGACTTGTGCACTGAAAGGCACAGAAATGTAAAGGAGAGGGAATTCTGGCTCAGAAGATTGGAGTTTAACAGGTCAGTGTGGCTTTGCAGTGAGACTGAGGACAGTAATCTAAAACTGTTAGCASAGAGGAAACAATTTGTTAGTGCATTGGAAAAGCAGTATGCCTGGGAATAATGGGATCCAATTAAAGGAAAGATTTATATCTCACTAAATAGCAGGAAAGATTTCTAACAGTGAAGTCTGGCAGARTTTGGAATAGCGTAGTGGAAACCAAATGTAGTAGAAATCTTTTTCTCATGAATGATTCAAAAATAGACTAGACTGAGCATTGCAAATATAAGAAGCAATCTTCAGTTGTATTCCTGTTAGTGGTATTGATAGGGCCACTAGAGGGGCAGCACCATGCTGTTTCTGCAGTTCTTCCATGTGTGGGCTGCTAGAAGAAGCCAGTGGCTATTCAGCAGCAGGCCCCAAAAGTGTTTATGATTCTTCCCTGCTGCAGTACATTGTTCAAGCCCAGCAAACTTCTGCCTGTGGGAAGCTCAGGTCAAAACAAATTGGCATCACATCTGCAAGAGTAAAGGAATGGTTATTTYATTGCCTGTGTAAAACACAAAACCAATTTTATTTTTATTCTTTCTTCCTGTTTTTAGGATGGGGTTTCTTTATCCTTTAAAACTATGCGCTGCAACAGCAATCATGGCTTACTCAAGTCAATCATCTTTCTACTGAGTGCMATGTTCCCCTGATGTAAGTTCAGATGAAACATGTCCTGTTTTCATACATGCACACTCAAGCTGCAGTGCCAGGCTTCCCAGGAATTTCACCCCTCAGGCCCTGCAGTGAGGGCACGTTTAACTTGTGAAATGTGCACAGTCTAATTTGGTTTCCCATTTAGTCTTTACAAAGTGCACGGAATTGTCAACACTCTCCCTCCATGAGAACCCAGGGTTTCCATTCCCAGTTGGAAGGTGTTCATTCCCAGTTAGAGGCAGAGGGGCTCTCCCTGTTTGCAAGCAAAGGTGGTCCTCTAGACAGCAGGTGTCTGTGAAGAGGACAGAGTAAAAAAAAAAAAGGGATGGATGGATTGCTGAATACACTGGTTACACCTACGAAAAGGAAACAATCGTGGCACTTTGTCTTTCATGTCCCAGCTCAATGCACAATTCTCTTTTCCACTCACATCATGGCTTACAGTCTCATGGAATAYATTGTCCTGTCATAGAAAACTAATATACTCAAAAATCGCTGGATCATTCCAGTGATTCCAGAGATCAAAAAGTTGAATTTAATTTTTCTTCTCAACACCTGTGAATTCAGGGACATGCTGGCCAGAGCTTCCTAGTGCTGAAGCACCCAGTGAGCAAGTGCTGTGCAGGCACCGAGCCCACACTTCCTGGACACCTGGTTCYGGTGGCCCAGCTTTAACCTGGGGAAACTGTGCCTGAGGTTAAGGAGCTTTAGTCYCTCTTCTTGCCGTGGAAAGAACATGTAAACGAGTTTCAATCAGCCATCAGGTAAAAGAAATAGAGCACTGAACCACGGGTAGAGTGTTTCAAAGTTCTTGCAAACGCTGGGCTTTTTGTTAGAGCGTTTTAGGATAATTTTAAGACCAGTTTTACTCAGAAGCAGAGATCGTTATCTTCTTCAGATCACCACAAAAATGATCTGTGTCAAAGGCCAAGCTGCAGCTCAAGAGTTGCTTGTGTGCATTTCCTTTAGGCTATGTAGAGGAGTTGTTTAGCTAAGGAAAAGAATAAATTTCTAATGCATCATTATGGCTGATCCAGACTGGGCTGAAAACTCAGAAATTTTCAAACATAACAATAAATCATAGCCGTCTGGGTGAATTTGCCCAGTTTTGGGCCTGATTTTCAGTCCTGATTTTCTGGAGACTGGATGAAGCCAAAGAGTGGGCAGCTKCTGGGAAAGCAGCTTTGCAGACAGCAATCCTCAGTGCCACTGGGACTACTGAGCCCTCCAGGGTCCAACTAACAAGACATCTCTGTGGGTATAGCTCAGCATTCACACCTCAAGCTGGCTGCCAGCAGAGTGCTTGCTATCTATCACTTTCCTCCACTCCATATCTGTGTACCTTTTTAGACTAAATTCCTGGCTTWGATAAATCTGAACCTCCTTCTCTGACCTGCCTGTATCCAGCGTAGACCTAATTTAATAGCAATGTGTTACAAAGATAGCACAGTCCTAACTGATGAGTCCTGGAAGCCTCTGCAGTTGGAAGCTCTGTGTAGGCTCATTTACCCTTCTGATTTTCTGTTCCCAGCATGATAAATTAAGAGGAATTGAATCCCTGTGCTGCTACAGCTAGGCTGTCTCTAGTGTTGAGTTTAAATGGGGAGGTACCATAGTCYGCTTACAGCATTATCAAAAGTATTTTGAACTGTCCCTGCTCCTTGCATTCTCTGTGCTCCTTCTTTGACAGTTCAGTGACKTCAGTTTCTAATTTAACCCTCTGAATAGCTTCAGATTAGATAATTTATGCATATTGTATATGCACTTGCCTAAAGTCCATCTTCTTTAACCACTCCACTAGGCCAAGAGTGATCCCGTCCTCATCCTGCCTGAAGCATCTTGAGTCTGAGCCTTCTCCTGTTGCAATGAATCCTTTTTTCAGACTGCTAAAAGCAAGGTCTTTTTCCTGAGCCCACGTGAGGCAAGCAAGGGAGAAGCAGTAGAAAGATGGTCTGTCAGGGTGAGACCTTTCCTGCTACAGGGGCTGTTCCATTTGCTCAGCCTGTTTCTTTCAGAGCAGCTGCCCAAGGGTCTCCCTGTCTGCAGGTGAGAGCAGGGTGTAGCCTTCCATCATATCTGAAGCTACAAGAAGTCACTTAAGGCAACGCTGTGATTCAGATGGCATAAAATAATGATCTATTTCACGGCGCAACAGAAAGCTTCTCATCTCAGAGGTCTGTATCATATGATAACCATGTTTATGCATTTCATTCCCCACTGAWGCAGTACACAAGCAAGTCCAGCCTTCCTGACCATCTCTCCACTCTAAGTCTTAGTCTAGAATTCCTTGCTCACGTGAGATTGGAACACTAAWCTCACAGACTACAATATTTCCTGTGTCTCTGTGGGCAGCCTGGGAGGTTTTCCAGTTGTTTCTCCATTGGCTCACCCCTTACCCTTCTAGAGCAGCGAGARCTCCCCAGAACAAGGCCTGGAAGTACACACAGAGAGGCACCAATTAATTTGGGGGAGCTTGACAAGCTGTGTACAGTTCCCAGACCATTRAGAAAAACAGATGTCTGAGAGGGAAACATTGGAAAACTGAGAGGGATCCTGAGGGAAACCCTGGCCAGGAACAGAGCTCTGGGCAAGCAGCTGGTGGAGGCACCTCACCAGGAAAGCAGCCTCGTCTTACGGTGGCCACTGTTCACCAGAGCTGCCATCGCAGCCTGCCAGCCACAGAGCCTTTGGGAGCAGCGTGAGTGTCTCGGGGACACATCCCAGAGCCTGCCTGGAAAGCTGCTGAAGGCACACGGGAAGCAATGCTCTCCAGGCCAGCCAGAGCATCYTCCTGCTAACAGCTGTTGTCAGCTGTAGATCAGGACATCAGCATCACCCTGCCAGGGTGCAGATCAGCCCTTGGCTCCAGCGGAGTGATTCCACATTGGGAGTGTCTGTGGAGTCTTAAAACAGCACAACCTCCTCATCTTATTTATTCAATGGAAATTTCTGAGAACTACCCCCTTTCCCCCCCGCCATCTTTTCATGCATGCTATCTGCATTTAGATATCTGCTGTAGCTCATGTCTGGTTGTATCACGAAGCTTTCAGACAGTATTTATTGCTAGAGAGCTCCCMTCAGATGAAGACAAGGAGCTCATGACAAGACTGTATATCCATATCCTGCCTGACATACCAGGAAATACAGATGTCTTCCTGAACTAAGCTGAAAATTGTGTAGGTATTAATCTAATTTAGTTTTGGAGAAATGAAAAGTAGTGCTGCTTGAAAGAGAGTGAGGGCCTTCAATTAYTTAAGCAAGTGGTGCATTAGCCCTCAGATGACACTGAAGTCCTGCTGCCAAGTTAATCACAGAATCATCTAGGTTGGAAAAGACCTCTAAGATYATCAGGTCCAACCATTACCCCAACCCTTCCAAGTCCACCACTAAAATATACCCCTGAGTGCTACATATACAGGTGTCCTTTTGGGAGGCTCTGCCACTTCCCTGGGAACCTGTTTCATGCTTGAACTACCCTTACAGTGAAGAAATTTTCCCTAATATCTTAYCTAAACCTCTCCTGGAGCAACTTGAGGCCATTTTGTCTTTTCTGATCACTTGTTACRTTACCACTGGCCTCCTTCATCGTGACATTCTTTAAGAGAAGAGCTGAGAGCTGTATTTGACAGGGCACTTCAGAGTAAGTGACCTTATTTTCATCAACCCAACCCAAATTTTCATAACCTCAAATAATAGGAATACTCAGTGTTCCTATTATTCCTTATCTGCTGCAAGGTTCTGGCTTGCTGGTAGCACTCACAATTAAGCAGCACAAATTATTTCCCCCAAAAGACTTAGAGAGACATGGTGAACTTGATGGAAAAATACTTCAGATCTGTATTTACTTGGAGCAAGGGAAGAGATCTGAAATATCAACATCTTTTAGGGACGAATGAGAAAAAACCCACCTTTTTTTTTTTTAACTGTTTGTTCCAGATAAATACAGCCAGTATTTTTAGAACAAATATAATTACTTGAAAGAAATAGCAGGACACTGAGTTTCTAGGACTTCATAAAGGGAAGAGGCATATAAGTCTAGCCTTCTAGTGTAGTCCTACTTAGTAATCATAGAGATCTTAGTTAAAGGAGTCGTGTTTTGGGTCTCTTTGTGATGGCGGAGCTCCAGTTTGCAGTGGTAGTATTGCAGTTAGATGGTGTGCAATGCATTTCCACSTACAGTAGCCACACAGTAAACTACCAGCTTTTCAATCTGTCTGTATTTCTGTTTTATTTCTTGGAGCTGTATAATCTTAAATACCTCAGCTTTTGAGCAAAGATAACAGTACACCCCAAAGACTCAACAGGGAGATGTACCTGTGTGGTACGTCTGGGCTTAAAACCCAGTAAGGGTGAATTTTTGAAGTTGTGCTGCTTCAGGTTGCAGGAGACCCCCCCGCCTTGCCAGGAGCCTCTCCAGGGAAAGGCTGCCATGCTGCCTTGTGTGAGCACAGCCTCCCTGCTTTTCCCTGTTTTTCCACTTGTGTGGCTGGGTATGACTGCATCCAGCCACATATCAACTTTATCCACAATCCCTTTCCTGCTGCCTGAAATGATTTCCATCCTGGCTGCTCGGGCTGTCTGTGAGCAGCTGWGCTGGGTTTGTAGTGAGGCAATTACAGGCGCAGAGCCCTTTTACAGGAAAGGYGGAGGCCGTTTCTCCTCGAATTGATTGGACTCTGTAATGAAGCTTGTATGTTTTCCCTGCCCTCTTGGACACCCCGGTCACCTTGTGTGTCGGCAGCTGGCCTGGCTGGCAATGTAGATTTTTGCCTTTCCACTTAGCCCTCCTGTTTATTCCTCATCACTGTYTGCAGGCAAATGTTGTTGTGTATTTTATAAACCGAACAATGCTGATGATGGTGGTCTCTTTTTACTGTATATCCCACAGCCTTTCCCACTCAGGTATCACTAGTACTTACCAGCCTTTTATTTCACCTTCCTACCATTCATGCCAGCCTCCTGTCTTCTCCCTGCAATAGGAGYCACCTTGTCCTTTCTTGAGCACCTTTTGGCTCTTTCCTATTGAGCATTCTGACTTTTGGCACCAATTATCATTTTAGTTGTTCAGTTGTTACTGCTTCCAAAATCTTTGAGCTTCTCTTTCCTCACTTATTGTTGACTTAGTAGCCTAGAGAGGCCCTAGTCTGACTCTGCTTGCTTGAGCTGACCCCAGTCACTGCACACCAGTGATGGCTGGGGTGGACCTGCCCAGCTCCAGGTGGGAAGAATGAGATGGACAAACAGCATGTGTGTGGCTGAGGTGGGAATTCTCTTGTCTCTCTCGCAGGGCTTCTTTAAGACCTCCTTAAAATCATGGTGAATATTATAAATTTAAAAAAAATCATTAGATTTTTGGGCTGCAATCCCATTAAAAGAATATTTCTTTAGGAGGGATGCAGCCCTTTGTGCATGTTAGGCTTCATTATGACTTGCTCAGTTTTGTGGTCATCTCAGTTATTGTGGCCAAAGTGCCCTGTACCACACGGACTCTGGATGGCCATTTCTCACGGGCACAGAGGTGAAATGCAGATCCCAGTTGTGGATATGTCCTCATGCAGAGCTGTGATGGAGCCAACAATCCCTTCGGTGTGAGCGCAGCACCCAATGCGTGCACCCAGTTTGATGCCACCATGAGAGGTCATGCACACTGTGTCTGTGGGGCTCAGATCTCTTATTTCAGGCTTCCTTGGCCTGCTCTGCATTGTCCTCAGGCATGTGTGCTGTGGAGACATGGCCTACCATGCTCCAGGTCAAGCTTTTAAAGCCCTGGACTAAAATTATCTCCCGGATTTTTGAGTAGTTGAGAGCAATTATGGTGTCTTAGCTCATCTACAGGACCAATGCAGGACAGGAAAGACTGCAACCCACACCTTGCAGCCATTGCCTGACTCCACAGGTCCCTCCAGTTCACTGCTTCATATTAAAAATTAACCAGTGCCTGAGATGCTGCTTCTGCACAAGCCTGGATTTTCCTTGCATGAGTCCATATAACATTGCCCCTGTCCCACATCCTCGTGTCTTCCCATCACTCCTCTCCCCATCAGAGCACTCTGAGCATGGTGAACACAAGCAAACGGTATCAGGCATCTCACAAAAAGCACTTATTGCAGAAAGGAAATGGTGACACCCATGTTTTGCTGGGGGTTTCTGYGGTCACCTCAGTCAAGGATTCCCAAACCACTATGCATACACAAAATAATTTATTTAAATGATGAATTCTAAATGGTTTGCCATCCCCTGCACAGAGAGTAGTGGCTGAACAGCCTTATYCTGCTCAGGGCACAGCAGAGCCAGGAGCTGCCTGTGTCTCTGTAGGGACARGCTGAGGTTTCACATTTGCTGCCCCTGCACAGGCACCCTGCCCGTCAGGGACCAGGTGCTGCAGTTTGCTGCCTCTTTTGGTAATGATGGTGCTTGATCAAACCACTCTTGGCAGCCTGTGCCAGACGCAATAAGACACTTGCTCAGGAAGCTCAGGAAGCAGCAGCCTGGGTTCTYGTCTGCTCTCACAGAGTGTGGGCTTCAAACTCTTTGGTCTGCCCAGAAAGGGGTGGCTTTTAATCCACAGTTTAGGGCAAGCACTTGCCAGCCTGCCTGCTAATGCCATGCCAACATGTAGCAAAAAAATCAAGGTTTTGTGGGGCAGAGGAGACTCACACACCCACCTGGTCACCTGAGTGGTTCTGACAGATAAAACCTTGACTTCCTTCAGGACCAATTCTGTGGGGTACACAGCAGTAGCTATATAGGCATTAAAATGCCCATCCATTGCCCTCTGAGCAGACAGTGAAGGTTTGAGGTAATGCTGCTGAGATTAATCAGCCTATATTGATTAATTACACAGTGTTGGGAACATGTAGGCACCAGGCAATTCCCAAATATTCTCATTATTAAAAGGCAGACTCAAGATTTCACTTGTACCTTTCACAGCAATACTTGCTGCTTTTGCTAATCTCACCAGGCAGAGCTTGGTAAGGACAAGCCAGGCATTCCTGAGATCTACTTASCATGGCACAAAAGAAAGAACAACTTGCTTAAAATAATGGTTATCTCATTTTATTTTCACTGTAGTCACTCYCTGAAACAGAAGGTAGATTGATCATTCACCACCATGACATTCCTGATGTGTGCAGGTGTTTCCTGTAATTCTTCGGTGAAGGGTGCAGATCCTCACCTGTGTGTCTGGCACTGGCCGCTCTCCTCTGCCTGTCTCCTCCTGCTTGGCACTGCCTGGCTTTACTGACAGAGGCACCACAGCATCTCCCTCCAGCCAACACCCAGTGGTCTCTACAATCCAGCAAAATTGGGCCAAACCTCAAAGGTACAAAAAGGACTGGGTGCCTCAAACCACTATAGGGTGGAAAACCATCAGGGGTTTCCCTGCTACTTTAGTAGGCAAGGCAGGTAGTACATGAATCATTTATTTACAGCATATTGGCCAAGTTCAACACAGTCCTTCTTCCTTTGAGAAACACTTGTCCCTTAACTACTTTCTGGCTACTTTTCTCCTCCCTCCACCCAATTCCCAAATCTTGCTTTGGTGAGCATTTAAATTTGGCAGATCTGACYCACTGTAGTTTTAAGTTACTGTGAGGTATTTGAGAGGTTTTCTTGCAGTCTTCTGGATGAAAGCTGCTGATCTGGAATATCCTCACATTACCCTTTGGGCAATGCTTGACCCCAAATGCCAAGATGGCAGCAGTTCACAAGGGAAATCTCAGAATGAGAAAATCAAGGCCAGACCACTGCACGTCTTGAGAAAAATGTTGGCCCAAAGCAAACTCTTTCCAAACATGAGGAAATGTTGCATAKTTTTACATGTTTTATGTAAAGTGGGATTTTTCTGCCCTTTCTCTCAAAAACAATCACTTGTAGTCCACTTTCCTCATACTATTCTATCTGGGTTATGGTCAGAGCTCCTTCCTTGTTAGCACTCTYATAGCTGTGTGATAGCCTTGCAGTTGAGGTCAGGCACACACTCATCCTATGTTCCTTCATCTGTGGTGGGGTGAGCATTGATCTGGGTGCCAGTCTGAGAAGGAATGGCATACTTCTGAGTTGTTCTTGTCAACAGACTCCAAGAGACAGGCCAGCAGCGATTTACCCTCAGCCCCAGAATTCTTTTTATATTTTTCAAGTGGAAATCTTACTTATTTTTTTTCTCAGCTTTCTATTGTGTTTCACTCCTGCATTCTGTCAGTGAGAGGCCCATGGCACTTTGAAGCCAGTTATTCCTCTTTGCCCAGCTGTCTGATGGCAGCTTAGAGGAAAAGAATGAGGACTGTGCATGCTGCCATTCATAAAGCTCACAAAATTTTCACTGGGATTGTGAAATGGAGGTGTTTAGCTTCTGGTAAAGACTGATCAAAGAAAATGTAGTAGGAAGATAGAAGTAGAAAAGTATTACTTTTTTGTAGCATTAAGGATAAACCTGAAAGACCTGCAAGGTATTCTGGTCTTGTTTTCTCCTGGAATGTAACTGTGGCAATACTCTGAAAGCTCACAGAGTTCTCAGAGCAAGCCTAGCTCCACCAGAGGAAGGTGCAGAGGTGGCTCACAGGGTAGGTTTTGCTCTGGTGGAGCACAGCACAGTAATTATCACCTCTGTTCTACAGTAAATGGTAGGAAATGCAGGTAGGAGCCTTGGCTTTGCTTCCCAAGGTGCTCCAGGCTACGCTGACACAATGATGGACAGGACTGGCTGTAAGGTATCACAGAGCCACAGCTGCAGCCACTTCCAGCTGGGGCTTCTGCCAATAATTAAAATTTACTACAATGAGACAAGGAGCAGCTTCCTTGCCAGATAAGACGCCAAGTGAGTAAATAAATCACATAAATCCCTCCTGAAACAGAGAGCTGGAAGTTCTCCAGTTTGAATGATTTGTAGAAGAGTAAAGAGAGAGATGGGAAGAAGRATGCTTTGCTGGGATGAAGAGGGGTCAGTGTAGCAAGAAGAGTTTTGTTTATTCAGGGCTTACATCTTGGGARGTGTTGCTTCTTCAGCCAGGGGCCCAGCGTGATGCTGAGCTCCAGTCGGAACAAGCATCATGAGATTTCCTTCTAGGGATGTAAAAAATGGGCCAAGGCCAGTGTGAGCYCACCCACTTCCTGGGCAATCTGTGTTCAGCCCGTGTTGATGCTTTTGTGGGTCACAGGGAGAGCAGGCAGGCTCAGATTGTGGGTAGCAGCATCTCCTGATTTGTGCCRCTTGATTCCTCACACTGTGATTCARGTATTTTCCCACCTTCTCGTCTTTCAGTTTGCTCTTTTGGGGGAGTTTGTCTTTTAAACATAGTCTGCTTCGTTGCCTCTCCCTTCCCAGTCCAAACAATGTTCCCCTTTCAATATGATCCTGATGCCACTGATGTACTCACATGGGTACAGATAAACAAATCAGTTCAGGCTATGTTGGCAGGAGGGTGCAAACTGGGATTGATCTAAATGTCAGATACAGAGAGATGGCTTTGAATGAAACTACAAACTATTAGTTTCTATTTGTTGTTGTCTAATATTAGAGAGGTTTTTCCATTTGGTAATGTGGATCCAATCCTAATCATAAACTATTCTTGAGCTTTTTCAGTTGATTTAAAGAGGAGTTCCTTATGAGCTGCCCATCTAATCTTATCTGCACTTAAAAAATGCGAGAGCCAAAATAACTGAGATGCATTTGTGGTGCATTTTCCAGAGCATGAGTTCATGTCCTCTGCAGATAAACAGGAAGCGTACCTTAGATCGTGCTCTGTGTGACTATTCAGTGACCTTTTGCCTCCAGCTGGCCTTTGTGGTTGAATAAAAYATGGAGCAGGGACAAGGGATTGGCTCTTGCCGACGGAAATCATCACCCTAAACTGRAGCTATACTGTCATCACTTCTCCATTGCCTGGTCTGAGATGGGCAGGGCATCTCCAGTTCATCAAACCCCAGTTCTGAAAGGGAATCTTTCCACGAAAGAGGCAGCACCTTGCTGCAGGAGTAGGAGACATTCACCCCCTCCGGCCCCTGGGAAGCCCCAAAAGGAGCAGTATTCCCTGATGCAGCTTACAGTGTCATTCCCAAAATACTGCTTTCTGTGTCAGAACYGGGTACTTGTGAACTTGAGAGCAGCTCCTTTATCCAAACCAATTGCAAATGAGTTCAGTTAGGCAGAAAAGCAGCGCCTTGATCAGATTAGGGCTGTGTTTTKCCCTGCAAGCTGAGAGAGTGACATCAGTTTGGTATAAGCTTTCCCATGCAGACAAGGTCTGTGGCTGGCTGGCTCCTCARATCCTGCAGGTACCTCACTGAAAAAGGAGAAGGGTCAATCTTGGGAGGGCTTTGTGCAGAATGTTTCGCCTTCAGAGAGCTCAGCCAGGCAGGGAAGTGAGGGTCTGCAAGAGGCTCTGCTCCCTCCTGAAATCCAGTGCCTTGGTCTGGGTGGATGCTTTAATTTCAGCAAAATCACAGCGCTGCTTCTTAATTCTTGGCCTGCAGACAGAGTGTGATGATGATTTACTTTGACTTTAGGAGTTTCCTCCACAGATGCATCTCCATCCCTTCCTTAGCTGAGTGGGTCCTACAGGTGCAGAGCTTTGCCTCTGCGGTGCAGCAGAGAGCCTGTTCATCAGCCACTCGTGGGGCTGTTGTGTGAAGCAGGGCTGCTGGAAATGGCTGACGGTATTTATGGGCGTTTTGTGGGTGCTTAATGGCAACTTCTTACCAGTAATGTGCTCTCTGTGGTGGCTCCCAGRTGCTCCCTGGATTCACAGTCGGGTTCACAGCAGGTTGCAGGGTGAAATATCTGAGCCATAGRCCAGCCTTTACCAGTGGGCATGCAAAAATATGATTTTTCTGTCTTATCAGCCCTCTGAACAGGACTCATAGGGTTGTAATTTCCTCAGGCTCTGGCTGGAGCAGTTAAAAGGAACTGCCTGTAGTTTAGGTTGCCCCTGCCACCCCTCCGTCCCTTTCCACTACAGCAGGGCAAGTGCTTGTTGGGCTGTGCTGTGAACTCCATTGCTGAAATGATCTGGGTTAAAAATAACCGTGTAAAGAGTTAAGGGGTATATTTTTAGCCCAGATCATTGCAGTGATCCAGTTTACAGCACAGCCCCACAAACTCACACAGCTGCAGGGGAGGGGGAAGGGGGAAAGGAAAGGTCAGGGGAGAACGGGTGGTTGGAAACATAAGCTGTCTTTCTGCTGAAACCAAGCCCTTATGAAACTGTGCCCCAAAAGCATTGATGCTCTCTTATTTTCCTCTGGCAGACTGACAGCTACCTTCTCATGGTGCAGCACTGAGACCAGGGTGCTGAATATCACCATTTCTGGGTCCTGTGTCTGGAATCAAACATTAGCCCTGAGCCTCAGATGCTTTATTGTATTTGCCTCTGAGACATTGTATTTGTCATTGCTTTTGCCATGTTTGCTTTTGCTGAGGTAGATTGTGTGTGCTGCAATGAAAAGACCCCTATGAGAGTCACAGGGGAGCTTTGCAGCTCTCGTGTGAGCATAATGGGCTGGTGTGAGAACAGGCTGCAGGGAATCATTCCTGTGAAGCTGTTTTGAAACAAAGGAGGGATGTGGAGGTCGGGGATTGGCCTCAAAATCATGTCTGGGTGGAGCTGCATGAGCATGGGGGTGACGGTTGCACAGGACCAGTACCAAAAATTGTGAAACCATCACTGATTTCCTAGCTGCTGAGTACTCCAGCGTTGCAAGGTGCTGTGGAAGTGTTGCTTTCAGATAAAAGGTGAACCGTCTTGCCAAAATCTTCTACCTGCAAAAGCAAACAACTCAGAAGATTCATAGGGGAGGGAAGGAAAATAGGGAAGTACAGATCTCTGCTGTTACTCAGCTGGTGTTTAGCCAAAACACTCCTCTGTATGACAGCCAGGAGAACTTTCCYCTTTTCAGCAGTCAAACCAGGTACACAGTGGGACATTTCTGTGGGGACCCAGTGCACCCAGGCAGCCTGTGAGAGGAGCAGGGATCTTGTGCTAAAAACAGTGGCCTCCCTTCACACAACCTGCAGAGTCAGGGGTTGGTGGGCAGTTTTGCTCTCACAACAGAGGCAAGGACTCTAAAGCATAAGGAAGGAGAGCATTGTGAGGCTCAAATTGGCACATTTGTATTTCAAACACAGACAAAGGCAGAATTTTCTTCCCCAGTGCTGCWGATAGGGGTTAGGCTAAGTTTTAAAAGCAGGTGAAGAAATATGGTGTTGAAAACAGTTTTCAAATTTACTCAATTTTATAATTTRTTTGGAAAAGCAAAACAAACCCGTTACAGAGAACTTGGTAGTTGCACTTCCTTTTTTTTTGCAGAGAGTGCCATGCTTACATTGATGGCATAATTCAATTCCTGTTTACAGCTCTGTCTGACATTTCTCAGAATATTCAATGCTTAGACACTTATTTTTATGGAACAGTAAAAGACCTCAGRGCAGCAGTCACCAAATAACCGATGGATGAAGCCTTTACCCTTAGCTCAGTGGTTTTAGCCAAGGCTTCTCCTCTGAAAAGGAAAAAAAAAAATCAGCAGTTGGCTGCAAAAAAAGCACAAAAAGAAAAAAAAAAGAAAAAAAAAAACGGAACAGAACTGCTTCTCATCACCATTTAGAAAAGTAGGGGTGGGTTATGTCACCCAGGTGAAAAATGTGACCAGTAATGGGAGAGGTTGCATTAATGTTGTGGGCAGGAGAGAGCCAGCACTGAGCTCTGAGGTGAGGATGATACAGTGAGGCTTCCCACCTTACTCCCAGTGKGGGGAAGGAGGACATGGAGTCTGCCAGCCCAGCTCCTGGAAGTCACAGAAATGATGTTCTCCTTGCAGTGCAAGGAAGGAGCTTTTTTCATCCAAATACAGCACTTWCGCTTGACTCAAAGACACAGAGCCTGGCACATCACCTGTGGGCGGGAAAAAAGGCTGTAAAGAAAGCTGGATAGAGGACAGCAGTGTAACTGCCAGAAGGGATCTGAGAAAGGATCCTTTCCTTCCTTTATTTTCCGTAATCGGAGAGTCTGCAGCTGGCAGTTTCTGGAGGACACAGCCCCGTGGGCTACTGGTGCTAATCTTAGAATGGCATGTTCAGTGCTTCCTGCACCCCGGCCCCGAGCCCCGCGCCCGCAGAGCCACCAGCACGAGACACCCATGGAGCCCTGCTGGCCTCCCAGCTCTGATCAAAGAAAGGGAGCTGTGTTTTCGACTGAAATTAAAAGGAAAAGAAAGAAAGGAAAAATTCACCCCGAAAAACAAGAGGTCAGAGAGGCCAAGAGGAAGTTCAGTGTCTTCTCTGGGTAAAGGCAAAGGGCTGTGAAAGAAGCTCTTGGAGAAAAATGGACTACAAGGGAGGCAGYGCTTCAGTGCCACAGACACTGAGTACTTGCAGCTGTTTCATTTCAACTGAGTCCTCACCTCAGGTGTCGGTTCTGCCATGCCCAGGTATCCTGTGAGCTGATGTGATGAGCCAAGCCTCCCCAATCATCCTGCATTTTCCAGGTGCCCTCCTTGCTCCTTCCTCTTTCCAGCCTGCCCTCCCTTTGCACCAGGGAGACAGCCTGCATCTGGGAACTGCTCTCCCTCCCTACTTAGCACAGCCATCATTYTTCATGTGCAGCAAGTTGCCCTGCTGATCTGCTTACCTCGCTGTTTCTGCCATTCCATTATCTACCACTTTCCCTGCCTGTAATTACTCCAATGAAAGGCGAAAAGATGAGGGGAAGATGCATGGAGSTCACTGGGACAAGGCATCTTGATACCACTTCCTTGGATGTAGGAAAGCTATTCCAGAGTGTATGGGAAGTTTAACAGGGAATGGCAGACACCTACAGGGGCTTGTGGGTCTGGGAAAAAGMAGATAACATTTATTGGGTGCACGCACTTACAGTTGTCTGAGGAAGGGAAAGGCTGTTTTCCACGATGCAAACAGGCTTTATCCACTCTGCTCTCTACCAGGCATTTCAGATTAGAGACTGCTCCAAGCTGTGCGTGACAAGATGATCCTCAATGCAGCCTCCTTGATTTGCTTTTAGACTAGAAATTGTGAGTCTAAAAGCATCCCTTTCTTAATATGATTTCAAGTTGCCGGAGCTGTTTCTTCAGTCCCTGGAGGGTGGTTGCCCAAAGGAAGTGGTCTATACCTGGGCCAGATGGGTGTTTTGAGGGCTTTTCACCTCCAGTGATGCTGAAGGCGTGGTTGTGTTCACCAGACAGCAGGTCTTTCCTGGGCAGAATGATGKCAAGGGAGAGGGAAAGGCTCTGCTGGAGTCTTTGGAGAAACACAAATGTATTCCTCCAGCAATGGTCTTTGGGGAAGCTTTCTGACGAGGGACATTGAGGCAGTGGGGTGAGCAGTGTGGTGCTGGTCATGGGTTCATGGTGGTGGTACAGGGAGCAGACATAGGAGGTTGCTTACCTGTTGTTCACAGCCTGGTTTCTTGTTCTGAGGTCTCCACCTCTTAACAAAATGAGGATTGTTGGTTAGTTACTCTCAGTTCCTCTGGTCTGGTTTCCCTGGCATCAGATACTGGAGATGAAGAACAAAGGTTTCCTTTCATCAACTTTGATTTCAAGGCTTTCTGCTCAAATTGCTCGATAGACACATTGCAAAGCAAACAAGGTAAATGTGGGATGACACCAGGGCAGTGTGGTGTGGGAAGAGCTACATCATCCAGACTCCAGCACAGGCCTCCTKCTTCTCAGCCTGCTGTTGACCCAGGGGAGGGGAAGCTTCTCTCAGCCATGGTATTTCCTCCCTCCCCTCCACCCGCCTAGCATTTTGCTGCCAAAAAGGCAGAACAGCACAGGGACACATCTCCAAGCAGATGTTGGCTTGCTGTGAGGACTGGGAATGTCATCTCACAGCAGAACCACTGGAAAAGCAAGGATGATGGTGAGCAGGGCAGCAAAAAGCTATGGGAGGGCTCAGGAGGTGCATGGGAATGTASATTACTGCCCTGCTCCATCTGCTCGTTGCAAGGATAAAAGGAGCATTCACTTGGCTTGAAATACCTGGTTTGCTTCCATTGAAAAGTACTGAGTGCAGCCTCTTCAGCTGGAGCAGAAAACACTCTGCATGAATTACTGATTTTCTGGGATATTTGAAAATGCTGCTAAATCCTGCCTTCCAAAACCTCTTGCTCTCTGGCTGGGTGATTGATGCCAGATGTRAGAAACTCTGCATTAAGTCCCTGCTTACTCTTGAACTTTGTAACACATACACGGGCTTGTTTTTCCCAGCCTTCACTCATAACTTCTTGTTCTTGGTTTGTCAGAACAGGCCAGCAGAGACCAACTCAGAGGTGGACAAGTCGGCAGCACCCTCAGTSGCTCAGCTAGCAGGGAAGTTCAAAGAGCAAGCAGCCACTATCCCTGGAAAAGAGGTAAGGTGCTCTGCACCCACCAGCAGGAAATCGAGTGGGAAATCAATCACTTGCCTCTTCCTGCTGGAGCATCAGCAATCTGAGCATGGATCCACYTTGATTTTGGATCCACACCTGCAATGCAAGCTGTGGCTGTGTCTTCCATGAATTTCTGACTGGTGGATGAGTATTTTGGTAGAGCCCTATGTTGAGAAAGACACGAACTGGAACACTGCAAAGCTTGGTGGGGCATACAGATTGACCCTACAGCAGCAGACAGCAGTGCATGCATGTCCTGTTTGGGCTGGCTTTTGTGGGCAGACAGCGGCAGTGAATAATGAAATAGCCAATACTGAGCCATGAAAGACAAAAGCAAACAGCAGATTATGCAATGTAGAAGCCAGTGGCAGGTCATCAGCACCTTGTTCATAAAAGGTTTCTTCCAGGTAATTACTTCTGTACGGGTCTGAGAGAAAGCTGCCTCTTTACTTACCTTCATTGCCTCTTCCCAATAATATTTCAGACTCTGCCTAACTCTATCATGCTGAAACTTTGTTATAATGAAAGCCCACTATGCCAAGCATCGCCTCACAAACTGTTTTTCTAATCAAAACACTAGAATACCTGTCTACAGAAGAAAGGAGAGTCAGGGTTATTTGTGGAAGGAGGTTGATGTTTTAGGAGAGCTTCCTGCCTTTTTCTTTTAGCAGCATAAATGTTTGCTGGTGGCCCTTTTCAGGCAGCGTGTGTCTTTTGAAACTGAACTGCYCCCTTCTGCTGCTCAGGGAGAGCCTGAGGGTATCCTCTCTGTCACCCCTCCTGTCCTTGGCTGGATGCAGTGGTGACCTCTGCCCTGCAGGGCTGGCATGCCATCATCTATCAGAGGTCAGCACTCCCACAGCCAGGCCCCAGGACAGGAATAGCCAATCTTTTCCCAAGCATTATTTTTTCCCTTTAGTCACCAGCACACCACTCTATCCATCCCATTACAGTAATTTCYTCTTTTGAAGGTAGGGGATTTAATTGCACTAAGTTCCTCACCCTTCAGAAGGCAGAAAGTTCCCAGACCTCTTTTGTGTTATCTGCAGACCTCTGCTGCTCCCAAGCCAGGGCAAACGTGGAGGGGCCTCACAGTGTGGGGAAACTCCTTTTCTCCAGAGACAGAGGAGGACAAAGTTTCCTGTCTTTTCTCTCCAAGCCATCTGTCACTTCCCCACTGCTTTCYCAAGCTGCCTTCAGATTAATGGCTGAGTGGATGGTCTTTAACCCTTGCTTGGCCCATGCCAGCAGACAGGGTTAAAGGGAACCTCTGACACTGTGGCACAGCACAGCATTTCATGGTTGCAGAATGGCAGGGTTTCCATAAGAATTTCCATATTATTGCTCCCTAGCATGACACAYGGATAAGGGCAGGGCTGTCCTGGACTTCTTAAGGGCACAGCAGTGCCACAGCTGGGTGCAGCACCTCCAGAAGTTAAGTGACATCAAATCCACAGGTTATCCAAGACAGCCAACTCTGCTGCAGAGGGCAAAGATGCCATAACCCAACTTTTCACATGCCAGCCTGTGAGAAGGTAACAATATTATCCGAATGCTTTATTGTGGATATTATCCAAGATCCACAATATTAGCCAGTTATTTTGGAGTATTTTTTTAACACATGAAAAGTGTGTTAACCACTTGGCAGGAGACTGCAAACCTGGCATAAAAATAGAGGCAGCTTGGCTTCAAGACCAGAGCAACAGCTTCATGCTATGAATCTCTTCATTCCTGGGGAGCTCTCTTGTACTTKTGAGAGTCTAAAGAAATTCAGAAGGAATCAGTATCCCTGCCATTAAGTTGCCTTGTTCCTTACTCTTTGGACAGTCTGTTTCTTAATCAAATTTAAGGTTACAGCTGAGGGCTTTTCTTCATTCAAGGGAAACGAATGGGGCTGAAATTCTGAAAAAGTCAGAATTACCTTTTTGCCCTAAAACATATCAGACACAAAATAGGAAATCATGAACCAGATAGGCAGCTGAGACTCGTTAAAAGGAAATCCTGGTAATGACGGGAAAGAGAACAGTCACAGTGTGAAGGAGTTTCCAGCAGGATGCTTTGCACACCAAGTTTCTGGGAAGGCTTCTCTGCTCTCCACAGCTTAGAAAAGTGTCCATTGCACAAAGACTGGAGTGTGGTGGCTTTTGCTGTGGAAAAAGATACAGAGACTACTATTGCAACACTAGGGCCAGGCTCTAGGTGCTACAAGCACATCCATGTGCTAATGCCACCTCGTGCTGCCTTCAGATGACTCATTTGGGCAGGCTGAGCCCTGCCTCCCCAGCAGGTCACACACAGTGCTTGAACCCTTTGGTGCTTGAATCTC
The DNA here is from genome assembly GCF_030028575.1 of Malurus melanocephalus. Lineage (NCBI taxonomy): Eukaryota > Metazoa > Chordata > Aves > Passeriformes > Maluridae > Malurus > Malurus melanocephalus. The sequence continues at coordinate 3,297,723 of NW_026623253.1, forward strand.
ACTTGCTTTTAAAGAAACCTGATTTCCYTGCTGCTGAGTTGGTTGTTTTCTTCTCTTAGGTACCACCACATAAGCCAACTCGGAGGAAACCACCCTGCTCCCTTCCCTTGTATTCCCACAAAACTGAGACAAGTGACAATGATGAGCAAGTGAGTATCAATTTAATAGGGGGACAAGGTCTTTCCTCTCTGCAACCTGTTCTCTCCTGAGACTYGAGTTTGGAGGTGGCAGAGAGGTCAGGCTGTGCAGCCAAAGACATCAATCATGCAGCATCAAACCTGCCCCTGCTGTCACACATGTACTGACCCAGGGCCAGCTCCCTGCTCCTCCAGCATGGATACACAGCCCATTTCTGCTGCTTTTGTTTTCACCCTTAGCATGCTGATGGATCCATCCAGTGACGACTGTTCAGGAACCATTGGTATTTATTACATTTGAAACCCATGTTGTTTTTTGAGCATAATGGGGTAATACTTCTGAAAAAAAAAAATCGTGAGATTTTTCTAAAAATCGTGAGATTTTTCCATCTTCAGAAAAAGGGGATAATTAATCTAGAGTGAAGAGAGAATTTGTTGGCAATACCCACAGAGTATTTCTTTAGGACCCTTGAATGAGCATGTCCCAGAAAGCTGGATGTTGCTCACTAAATTTTACCCTAAAGCCCTCTCTGGTCACTTCTGTCCTGTATTTCAGGGTATGAGGTCTCCCCACCAAACTTCACATTRTCACCTGCCCTTAACAAGCAGGTAGTTCTTTGTCCTTCTTACCTGTGAGCAACAGGCTCTTGCTGCCTCCATGCCAAAGGAGCATTAAGCTTTAAATTAKCAGATTCCTTCCTTTTCCTTGCTGAAAAGAAGCAATATGCCCCTTCTCAAAGCAATGTTCTCTCTTTCTCAAACTGCTTCCAGCCTTTTCATAGCTTTACCTTTTCTGCCTATACTAATTGGATATCGTTTAACTCATGTTAGTCAAGTGGTGGCAGGAAATCTTTCCCATCACAGAAAGTTCACAATKTTTGCCAATATGAAGCCTTTAAGAGGTAGAATTTTTATCTGCCTGGGCCTGAAATAATACCAGGGGAGACTGTGCCACAGACTAGATACCTCAATGAAGGCAATGTAGCAACAGAGCCATTACACATCATCTAACTCAAACACTTCAGACAGCAGCCCTTTCCCCCAGAGGAGTTGGGCTGGCTAAATAAGAAAAAAAGAGAATGGGGTCAGGAAAGAAGAAAAATAAATTTTTGTGTGGAAATGCTGTATGAAACTTTATTTGCTTCCCTAGCAGCAGTTTCTGCTTATCTCTTTCAAGTTTTCTGCCTTTATAGTATTTCCTCTTTTTCACCTACTTTACTGTGACGTTTTCCTGTTTCATTTTATTTTGCAGAAGCGGTCACCAAATGCTTGTCCTGTTCCCAAGGTCAAGGTGAAAAGCTCACCCATGATTGAAAAGCTGCAGGTAGGTCCTGGAAGAACCCACATGGTTTCTTCCCCAGCAAATCAAAACTGATTGGCATTGGTCACAGCTACTTCCCCTGCAGTGCAGCCACAGGGMAAGGGGATGCAGGAGCCAGGGGTGACAGCCAGGTAAACATGGCCTCAGTGGTGAGCTTCTTTCCATGGTCTCACAAGCTTGCATCTTTCCGTGTTTTTTTCACAACTATGTATATAATTCAGAAGACCTGCAGATCAGGCTGGAAAATGTGAGCTCTGCTTCGGCATACGTGGGGAGGGTTTAAATCTTGAAGTGATTGCTGGCTGCTCGTTAAGGTTTTCTGCCAGCTCAGCCACTGCAGACTGTGGTGGCTTGGCTGGGTCACTGGAAAATCCCAAAAGGCCTCAGGATGACAAAAGAACATGTCCCGAGTTCCAGCTGCCAGGGAAAGACAAATGTCCAGTCATAACTTCTCTGCCCAGACTTGTTTGTTGACAGTGTCACCAGSAGAGGCCCACAACCACAAGGCCTGTGGATTGTGACAGCTGAGAGATGCAGCAGGGCAAGGGTTCCCCTGTGTGGTTATCGTGTGTAGCACATGCTGCTGTTATGAACACCCCTAATGGGGGGTTTTCTTTGCAGGCYAATCTGGCTTTTGCTCCAGCTGCTCTGCTGCCAGGAGTGTCTCCCAAAAGCCCTGGTCTGAAAGTCCTGGTTTCTCCATTCAGCACGCCTCCCTCAACGCCCACCAGCCCAGGAACTCAGTCCCAGCCCAGTGAGTCACCAGTGAGCTTTGATCARCCCCCAGAAAGCACTCAGCTGCAGTTCTACAACAAGGTAGGATATGTGTGYTAGGATTTCACCATTCCACAAGGCTTGCTTATTGCTTGGGGATGAAGAGGAAAAGGAAGTTGAGCCCTTAGTCCYTCTAACAATGTGCATTTGTGGCCAAGAGAGGAGTTCCATGCACCAGGTTCCAAACAGCCTTTCGGTGTAGCGCKGTGGAGTTTCCTCTCTGCCTGTCTGTGGCTCCAGCAGCCTTCCTGGTCCACTGGGTAAAGGAAGAGATGAAGGGGCAGCTCCCAATCACTTCATTTCAGCAGCAATAGGGTGGCTGATGCCAGGGAGAGCTGTGAGCAGGTGGTGCCATGTGGCAGTAAATGGCTGAGGTGGCCGAGGCTCAGTTTAGGAGCCACACAGAGCACGGCAGTCAAGTGTCACCACAGCRCTCTGGGGAGCTGTACCTGCATTCACCATCATCGACTCGAGTACAAACTCCTCCCTCAACCACCAAACTGCCCAGAGTAGRAAAGGCTGAGACATCCAATGGTGTTTTCTTTCCTCTGTTGTGCTTTCCTGCTTTCCAGTGCTGCTCCCTTGACTGGTTCAATGTCTGCTTTTCCTGCCTCCCAGGTGCGGACGCGAGGATCGATAAAGCGCAGGCCTCCCTCCCGGAGGTTCCGAAGATCTCTGTCTGAGTATGGAGATGGGGAAGATTTAGGGGTCAACTTGTCCTCTCCAGAAAATGGTGCCAGGGAAGATGAGGTCTTTGGGCCCAATGGCAAGACAGAGGAGGTGGAAACAGGGAGCAAAGAGCTGAAGAAACAGGCAGGTTCTGATGAGCAGCCAGCATCAAGGAGAGGATCCAGCAGATCAGAGGATGAAGAAAAAGGGAGCGAAGAGCAAAAGAAACAGACAGGGTCTGATGAAAAGCCAGCGTCAAGGAGAGGATCCAGCAGATCAGAATATGAAGCACAAGGGGGAAAAGAGCAAAAGATACATACAGGGTCCGATGAGAAGCCGCCATCAAGGAAAGGATCCAGTAGATCAGAAGATGGAGAAAAAAGGGAAAAACAGTCAGAGGAAACTACTCCTTGTGAGAATAACACAGAGAATACAAAGGAGGAGGAAGTGTGTCATGATGCCCCAGGAGAGAACTCTCCTCAGCCCCCCTCTGGAAACAATGAGATATGTGAGGGTCYCCAGGGAGAAGAGCAGCAAAGCACTGCCTGTGAACCAGGAAAGGGGGACAAGGAAGAAGCTGAAGCTGAAACAAAGGAGACCATCGAGAGCACAGACACACCGAGAATATCAGACCTTGAAGAATCAGCACTGGCACCTGAACCGCTGCAGGATGCAGTGGAACTAGAGACTGCCAGTGAGCCTTCAGCATCAGCATCGCAGGACCAGGGCACAGCATAGTTTTGGCACACAGGTAAGATGGGCCAGCGTGATGATGGCYCCTAAGATACCTGAGGGTTTTGCTGTTAACAAAAATGGCAACCGTGACAGAGCACAACAACACTGTTGCTGCTCCCCACATGTCARAAGTCTCAGATCTCAGGCCTGTAGAGGCTGTCAGGCAGGGTTTTCAAAATGACCATCCTGGAAAAGACAGGATGGAAAAGAAGCGAAGCTGATTCTGGTTTCAGTATCATGGAAAGGCTCTGCTCATCAGGTACCCTACTGCATTGCTGTTTTGAAAGCAATTTGAAAGTACTTGCAGTAAAAAGCACATTTCCCCAGCAGTAACCATGTAGACACTATATCAATATRACTCCTTACATATGCATATTTATATGTGTGCACACATTGTATATGTACATGTGTACATATATATTCCTATGTGTTTGTYTTGTTAGCTTTGCCAGCAAACCCAGCCACACCATTTCATGATCACCTCTGGAAGTGTGCAAGCATGGGCCTTTCCCACTTGAAATTAAAGAGGATTTCCATTTCTGGGTAATGCATGCCTTGTTCCATGCACCTTCTTGTGTGTTCTGTAACCGCTGATAATGAAGCCACAGATGCCTGAGGATATGTCTCATCCCACCTCAGCCACCTCCTCTTCAAATGCTTCCTTGGTTTGGCAAGGAGCAGCTCAAGAAGGAGGCTGGTGCTCAGGCTTCAGCTCACCTTTGCCTCCTAGCACAGAAACCACCAAATTACCCCCAGGACTTCCCAGCACTGTCTTTACTTAGATCCATGATTATTTTTCATTATTTCCTTACTTATTTTCCCCTCTCAAAAGGACATACCCAATCAGGGMAGAGGACACTTAACATGTGCATAGGAGCCATCTAAGCCAATCAAGGTGGAAGATACTGGAAAACCTTCAGTGGCAGGAGAGGAACAGAATGCAGAAATCACCTGAGGTCTGGACTCGTCACAGAGCTGAGTGGCCTCTTGATGGCTCTCTGCTTTGTACCATGTTTTGGGACAGCTGGAACAAGATGCAGTCTCTTCTGAGTTCAAAACTCAGGTGTTGGCTGATGTGTCTTGGTGATACTTGGGGAGTAAGAGACCTGATACCCGCTGGCTGTCCTGGAGCCAACAGCCACCATCACTCACGGTCCTTCTGCTTCTTCATCTTGCTCCAAAGTGTCGTCTTCTCCCCTGCATTGGTCTTAGATGAAGTTCATCAGTTACGTACATACATACACGTATGGTGCCTTTTTAATAGCTTCTTTTAAAGTACTCTGGGTTTCAAAACTTGAGTAAATAATGTTTTAACAATAGGAAACAGTATGTTTTCTCCATATATGCTGTCTGGCAGACAATGTGAACCTGAACACAGGGACAACTAGAACATTGATCATAAAAGAATAAAATCCCTTTGAAGTGGGGCTGATTTGTGAAATAGCTACCTTGGTAGTCTGGTAGGTCCTGTGTGCTTCAACTTTGGGTGCTTTTAGTGTGGTGGAAAATGACAACCAGCAGATGGGATGCAAAGAAAAGATGTGCTGATAAGGTCAACAGGGCAAGTTGTCCTGCCTGGCTCTGGGCTCCAGTGCACATTTAGAAGGACTGGTTGTCCATCAGTCTTTCTCACTTCCAGACCCTGTCCAGTCTGTTTTGAAACTTCTAGTATGTGGCCACCAAGAGCCACTCAYGATAGAAAGCATCCCAACTTCCTGGAAACAGACAAATAATTTTGTGCAGGTCAAAGAAGTCTTAGCTGGCTGAGTTTCCAGTGGCATTGCCTAGCTGAATTGGTGAAGGTCAGGCASCCAGTCCCTCCTAAGTGTTTATGCACTGTACTAGATTTGCATTCACTCTTGGGCTACTAAAAGTCATGGGCTAGCAGTCACTACGATTTTGATCTGGGGARTATTTGGGGAAAGCTGGACGTCAGATCCTCAGTCCACCAGTTTTCTGACAGCAGGAAGCTGGAAGTGCTTGAAGCTGTGCTGGTGACACTGAACACAATGTCCATAGTGTGAYGTGGAGCTGTGGACAAGCCTGGGCTCACTGTTTCCAGTTAGCCAGACTTGTCCACAGCTGAGCCAAGGCATCAGCCAGCTGTTAGGTGTTCTAAATGGTCAGAGGCCAATGCTTAAACCTGCTGCCAGCCRCCTGGTACCCAGCAATACAGACACGGCTGCAGAGACCAAGGGCAGAAAGAGCATCCCCGCTGCTCCTCATCCATCCCCACGCTCCTCCCAGCAAACATGAAGCTGAGCAGGAGCAGAGGCTTGTCTTGTCCCTGTCTCTCTGTAGAAGCACAAGCATTTCAYACCACCCAGCTCACATCTGTCCTCTGGCAGCCTCTGTGACACAGGAGTGTTACAAACCTGTGGGATAGCCCCTTTCTGTTGACCAGCTCTAAAAGCGCGAGGAAAGAGGAGGCTCTGTTCCCTGCTTTTCTTTTTCCAGGTGAAAGCACTGAGGTTGCACTTGCTGAGAGCCAGCAGCACTTGCCCTCCTGCATATCATGAACTTACTGGCAAACATGACTTCCACACTCTTTTGAGCCGTGCTGTGGAGCACTGTTGCGTTTGAATCCATTTTAATCTGCTTGCTATGGCTTCTATTCCAGGGCAGGCTGCAATCACTGGCTGTTCCCTGTTTCCTCTCTCAGCAGAGTGTTCCCATCTGGATGTGAGTGGTTGTGCCTYACTGTACATACAGATATATGTGTGCCTGTTTGGAGAATGTGTATGTGTGTCTCGAGCACGGGAATGGAAATCCGAGGGAGAAACAGAATCAATAAATGGTGGAATAAAAGCAAAACAAAAATCTCTGTGTTTTGTTTCCCCCTAGAGAGATGAAGAAACCTGAGGAAGAATGGGCAGAGCTGATAGCAGTGGGCAAAATAGGTTCCACTGCCATTARAACAGTTTAACATTTTCATTTAATGCGAGGGGGTAGCTGCTGAGAAATGAGAAATAGGACTTTTGGAAAGATCTGGGATGCAGGGGCGTGGAAACATCAGGATGATAGGAAGCATTAGCGGGACAGAGCACATCAGGGACAAGCGGGATCCAAGCCAGGAGGGTGCTGTGGGCTCAGAACCCCGAGGCGATGCCTGCGGCTCCCGTGGGTGCCGCTCGCGCCCGTGCCGCAGCGCGCGAYGTGGCCCGGGACGAACCAAAGCCGCTGGGGGCGGGTGGGTCCTATGGCCCCCCAATCCCCTGGGAACGAGCTCGCCCGCTTTCCAGCGCCGCCCCGCGCTCGGAAGGGGAATGGAAATGGGAATGGGAATGGTGGGTTATTCCTGCGCCTCCTCGGATGAGCGCGGGAGCGGGATCTGCGCGGAGAAAAAGAGCAGAGCGCCGCGGGGGCCGCTGCTCCCCCCCCGCGGGGACGTGGAGTCACCGTTAACGAGCGGAGCCGTAGGCCCGGGGGAAGGGCGATGCCAGGGATTACCATGGGAAAGGAGACGGAGGGGGCGAAAAAGAAGAAATGAACTCACCCCCCGCTGTTAGGGAGGGCAGCCATGTGTTACGGAGCTCTGGGCAAAGCCGCTGCCAGTGCSGTGGTGGCTAAAAAAGACAGACCCTCACAAACACTGATGCAGGCAAACGGAGCGGGAGGTGGCGGGACGACACTGAAGTGCTGAGCTGGGAAAGCACTAACAGAGCGGCTCGTTGGTCTAGGGGTATGATTCTCGCTTCGGGTGCGAGAGGTCCCGGGTTCAAATCCCGGACGAGCCCGCTGGGAAGGGAGCGCAGTAGCGCTCTCCATTTTGCTGCCGCGGGGCCCCCCTGCGGTTTTGCGCCTCGGGCCCTCCCGCAGCGGGAGCGGGGGCGCGGGGACGACGCCGGAGTGGGGCCGGAGCTGGAGCGGCCGCGGGGTGCGGAGGCAGAGCCGCTCGGCAGGGTGAGGAGCTGCCCCGCAGCGCCGTCTCAGTGAGAGAGAAACGTGGGGGTCTGCCTGGGAAAAATGAGTGTAGCGACGTCAGGTGCGAGACGAAGAGGAGCGGCTGCGCCCTGGTGAGTTATTAACGTTTTTCCTTGCACTGAAAAACCGGGTGGGTCTCGTTGTMAGTCCTGTCTGTGTCGGTTCGCCGTGTGCAGCAGCCGTCCCTGCTGCCGCAGGAGCGCAGCGAAGAAGGAAGAAAAATTTTTAAAAAACTAGGGCTCGTCCGGGATTTGAACCCGGGACCTCTCGCACCCTAAGCGAGAATCATACCCCTAGACCAACGAGCCGCCATGAGTAGCAGTTYCTCTCCCGTGTCCAGGAACGCTCTGACACCGCCGTGTGGGCCCTGCCTGGGACAGCTCCTGCCAGCCTCGTCCCGCCTCCCGCCGTGCTCCCTGTCCCCGAGGGGGCACATGCCGTGTCCCTGAGGGGACACACGCCATGTCCCTGTGCCTGTCCCTGCTCCCCGGGTTCCTGCCGGGCAGTGCGGCAGCCCTGCCTGCCCGTGGGTGCGAAAGCTGCTCGTACGTTGTGAGCCATCGGCCGCGGCAGCCAGGCCGCAAACCCCGGCCCGATGAGGGGAAATTCATGGTTCATTTTCGTAATTTCAAACTGTGCCACAGCCAAGCAATTACTTTCCCACCTTACAGGTGATGGTTTTATACAGACCCACTTAAACAGAGAGTCTTAGACCTCTGATGTTGGCCAGGGTAGAGGTCAGTACTACTTTGGCTTTTGCCTCTGCACAGTAACTGCCGCTAAACTAATTTTGCCAATATTCCAAGAAGCTAGGGGAAATGTAAGAGGGAGATAYAGGAAGACAAATTGCTTCCATTTTGTGTACTTTCTTATGTATCAAGGTTATCAGGAAGACTTGTGACTGAAATTATTCTGGAAGAGGTCATMATTAGCATCCTTTTCCACCCTGAATTTTCCTCAGAATGCTCATCCTTGCATTGTGGGTGATCCAGAGCATTCTTCTTAACCAAATGATGGAAAAGCCAAATTATGGAAGAAAAGACAGAGAGGGGATTTCYTCAATATATACAAACACCTCAAAGGTGGGTGCCAAGAGGAGGTGCCAGCYTCTTTTCARTGGTGCCCAGTGACAGGACGAGGAGCAATGGCCACAAAATAAATCACAAAATGTTCCACTCAACATGAGGAAGAACTTATTTATGCTGAGGGGCCAGAGTACTGAAACAGCTGCCCAAGGAGGTYGTGGATTCTCCCTCTCTGGAGACCCACCTGGACATGTTCCTGTGTAATCTGCTCGAGGTGACCCTGCCTTGGCAGAGGGGTTGGGCTGGATGATCTCCAGAGGTTCCTTCAAGCCCCAACAACTCTGTGATTCTGTGAAAAATAGTTCCCAAACTCTTCAAGGTCCGTTTGCAATTACTGCGTTTTGAGTTTCGAAAAAAGCATTGTGTTTCTGTTTAACCAAAGTAAACACGAATGTGGCATTATCTACTAGTCACAGTTTCTCCCAACTTGAAAAGAAAACATAATGTTGTAATAGATAGCCAGTGCTTTCTTGCACGAATAGAGCCTGTTTTTTTTTCTTTGTCTTTCATGTTCTTCTCTTACTAATTCAAAATGGGTTTGTTTGGTGGGATATTTTTTGCAAGAGTGCATATCTTTGCACACTAAACAGTGTCTACTGTACAATTCCTCTACGTGGTACAGAGATGCAGGCTGAAGAGAAAACAAAACCATTAAAAATGTAGAATCAGTCTGAATATATTTGCTTCTTCTTCTAGAATTTATTACCCTTTTTTTAAACATCAAAATCCTGCTTGCTATCTGTGGCAAGCTACTACAGACCTCTCCAAAACAGTAGGATAACAAAGGTCTGAATTTCTAACATAAACAACAGCTGCAAAAAAATGTATTTAATCTCTTCCCCAGTGATACACTCAGGTTTATATATTCCTTTTGTGATAAGCAGAAGAAAAAAAAGAAGACAGGAAAGTGTTTTTCCTTCTGTTGTGAGACTGAATGCTGATGTTATTGTTTGTGAGAAAGCTCAGAAACGAGTTGGGCAATTTGACAGCAGCCTGCCAGGAGGATGCTGTGGCTTGAGCACTCCTACCCTGTCACTGCTGCTTGTCTGACCTTTGGGGGAATGGATTCAGCAGGAAGAAAAGTAACATCTCCCAGCTCTTCATATACAGACTRAAAAAAATCAGTTTTTTGCCAGCTRAGTGTRCTGAATTCCYGAGAAGTTTGGTAAATAGCAGTATTATCACTAGACAGAGTATAGTTATACAGCTAAAAGGAAGACARTGCAATGTATGTTCCTCAGGATGAGTTAAGTTGTCCCAGCACCCTAACTTGTCTCTGGAARCAGCAGAAGGGATTAATTTGATTGTATCTGTCTGGATAAAGAATTTTTTGCTGTAAGGAGATCAGATACTCTCCCAGATGTTCTCTGTACTGAACATCTGTATTATTACACAACAAACAGGGCAGTCAGGGATGTTCCTGTGTCATCTCAGCTCTGTCAGGGAAGGGAGAGTGTAGGTAAGGGTCATGTGTGGCCAAGTCAGATTTTTTAGTACATAAAAAGGGAACGTGAGCTCTGTGAGGGGCAGTCAGTTTGAGAATATGAAAAATGCAATATTAAARAAAAMAAMCAAACAACAAACAACTTTAGGTTTGCAATCTTGCAAAAATGCCTGGAAAGGTGAGGCTTGGCCTGTTCAGAGGATTGARCATTTTTAAACTGTGCAGTGCTGAAGGACCTGGAGGTAAACAGTGAACTCCAGGTACTGAGGTGCTTCCGTGTGGCGAGAGCGCTTCCAGTCACCGAGGTGAGCTATAGGGTTGGGCGGAGTTTCTATGAAAAATAAGAACTCTGAGGAAGTATTGAGGCAAAAGGGCTTGGAATGCAAGGCTTACCACTGCCTGTCAGTTCCTGCTCTATTTGGAAAGCAGGGATATTGATGAGTTGGMTGAAGACCCACCCCCAAGGGAAGTCAGAGGGACCAAATGAGGTCCTGACCAAACAAGGTGATAATTCCCTGTGATACSAGGAGTTGTCTGTGTTGTTGGTATTTATTCCCAAGTRGTGTCCTGGATTTCRGGTGGCCTGGGTTTCTAGAAAACCTGTACAACAGTTAGATGAGGAACATGCTCCAGAGCTTCTCCCKAGGGTATAAATAATGCATGGCATAAGATGTTAACATTTTAAATCCCATGGGAACTGCAACCTGGTGTCTGGCGTCACAGCTGGAAAAAATATAATTTGCCTGTGTTTTTGTAGGAGCTTGCTTTGTTACGGCTCACAGGAGATGGCCTTTGCTGTKGCCTCTTTGATCTGCAGAAGGAGAGTGGCAGAAAAACTGGTGGGCACAGGGATTTGGGAGACGACCAGCATCCATGGAACACTGGGCAGGAGCAGAACACCCCACAGGCCTCTGATGGCTCACGGATGCAGTGAGCAATAGTAGCCTTGAGATATGACTCAGCTTGTGCAACTTCTTTGAAATGCATGGTTAGGAAAACACGGCACCACAAAGAGGTTCTCAGAAGCAAGGAGGAAGAGGGAAGGATGAAAGCTTGGTCTCAGGGAGTGTGTAACAGCTGGGAACCCAGTCAGCAAGGCGAGGGAAATTCCAAACAGATATTTTCAGGCGAAAGGCAAAGGAGGCTKTGTGAGCTCCAGGAGAGCTCCTGAAGGAGCCTGTGCTTACAGGCAATGCACGCTGAAACAGGCTCTCTGAGTTAACAGGGAACAGCAGGTAGGATTTCTGTGGAGGCAGRAAAAACCACCATTGTCTGTGCTCAGAGCTTGCAGCAGCACTCTCCCGCTCCCCTTGGGGCAAACCAGCACCGTAATGTGCACCTGGGGAGCTCAAGGCTGGCAGAGAGGTTGAGACTGTCATTAAGCATTGTGATCTGCTCCTGTTGCCACTTGCCTGTCAAAAACTGGGCCAAGTGATGCAGCAGGAGATTTCCACAGCTGAGAGTGCTTGGGATACCACACCACTGTGATCAAACCATGGATGGTGCTTATGGGCTACAGCCTCCCTACAGGTCCTGTTCTTGACTATGGGAAGCACAACTCCACTGGAGTGACTGCCACTTATTTCCACATGGGTTCAGTGCCAGCTGGGACGGTCAGTACAATGCCTCCTGATRCCTGAAAAGGCCTAGAAATAAAACTCCATAGACTGGTTATGGAAATAAAACTCCCTATAGCGCAGGGATTTGTTTATTGCAGTGCTGGAGGCGAGGGGGATTTCTCCTCCTAACCCACCTGCCTTTGCTTCAAATTAGCACATATTTATACAGTAAGCATGGTGTAACATGAACATTGTCACTGCCCCCCATACGCCCACCATACACACACCACCATACGTGGGCATGGAAATACATGATATCACAGTTTTACAAGTGCGCATGTGTCATTCTCAATTCAGTGGTCGCAGGGAGCCTCCCTCTAATGAGATACCATCCTCTTCATCATGGTGGACTTTTAACCTTTGTCTTCAGGGCATGCGCAGTTGTGATGTTCATGTTTTTTTTTCTAGTCCTCTAAGTCTTCATTTTCAAATATTTTGCTGACTGTCCTGTGCATCTGCCAAGTTCTCATTAGTGCTCTCTACYGTTCCTTGTTATAGCATCTACCTGTCCACTTTCTTCAGAACTTTTTCTGATTTATGCCCCTTGGTGATTTCACGTATCTGTGTACTAATCCAGCTGGTTAGGTTAYGTGAAGCTGGTACACTATATGTTGCTAATACACTATTAAAAAACTTATAGCAATATATATATAGGCTATCATTGATAATATATTGAAAGCGATTACATTGTTTTTTAGTAATATGTAAAAAGTTATTAGATTCTTATATTGATAACATATAAAAAGGTTATAGAAAGTTTTCAATTAATAGGCCTCATAAGCACCTTGTCACTTTGATATAAACCACATGTGTCACTCCAAAGGCACTTGGATGAGCTTCCTGTACTGCAGGGTATATGTTGGACAGCGCCAGAGCTTGAGGCAGCCGTGTGAGGAGTGGCTGAGGGAGCTGGGAGTATTTAGTGTGCAGAAGAGGAGGCTCAGGGATGACCCTATTACTCTCTAAAACAGCCTGGAAGGAGCCAGGTGGTGGTTAGGCCTCTTCTTTCAGGGAACCAGCCACAGGACAAGAGGACATGGCCTCAAGCTGCACCTGCGGCAGTCCAGGTTGGACATCAGAAGGCATTTTTTCACAGAAATGGTGATTACACATTGGAATGGGCTGCCCAGGAGGTGCTGGAGAGGTGTTTAAGGAAAGACTGGACGTGGCTGTCAGTGCCGTGTTTTAGTTGACATGGTYATAGTTCGGTCACAGGTTGAACTCGATAATCTCAGGGTCTTTTCCAGCCTCACTGAGTCGGTGACTCTGTGATTCAGCGTTTCCTCGATCCCMCGGGATGCACCGGCCGAGAGCGGCCCCGCAGCGCCCGCGCCCCCCGCAGCACCGCCCGCCGGCCGCGGGGGGGCGGTAGCGACGCGCCCAGCTGGAGGCGGGACAGCACGTTCCCTGCGCCCATAGGTCCTCTGGTTTTGACTGACGGCGGTCTTGTCCAATCCCCGTGGAGCAGCGGGGCAGGGCGCGGGCGGGGTGAGCGGGGCTCAGGGGGTGTGTGTGATTGACAGTAGCGTCAGCCT
>NW_026623253.1:3311140-3388259 GCF_030028575.1 Malurus melanocephalus
GGGGGCCGGGGGCGGACAATGAGGGCGCCGCGGGGAGGCGGCGGCGGCTGGAAGATGGCGGCGGGCGGAGGTAGCGCAGGGCGGCCCTGCGTGGCGTGGCTGCTGATCGCCGCCGCCGCCCTCACCGCCGGTGAGTGAGGGACCGAGGGAGGGCCGGCCRCCGGTTCAGCCCTTTAACGCCGCTTGCGGGGAGGAGGGCGGTTCCGCGGGCACGGCACGGCTCTGCCGCTCGCTTCCCAGCCGATTCGGAGTCGGGGTCGCGGCGGCCGAGGACGCCCCGTCCTCACAGGGGAAGGGTCGGTGTGCTGGGGACAAAGCCCCCGGGAGCCGGCGTGGGCAGGGCAGGGGGTGCCGCTGTGCCGGGGCAGTGATGCGTGGCGGCCCCATGCCGGCGTTGATTCCACAGAATCCATTAGCTTGGAAAAGATCCCTGAGCTCATCGAGCCCAGCGTGGGTCCCAGCAGCACTATGGGTTCTTCACTCCGGGGAGGCGGGTGGCCTTTGTTGAGGGAGCCRCGGGGTAACCGAGGAATGGGAATGCTGGGGTTGTGGTAAATGACTTGATTCGGTCAGTGGTGAAGTATTTGGGTGGAGGGGGAATTATGTCAGTCAGATGATGCGCTTGTGACTCGTATAGGTGGAGAGTAAGTGCAGAATCACAGAACGGGTCAGGTTGGAATGGACCACAGTGGGTCATCTGGTCCAACCTCCCTGCTCGKGCAGGGTCATCCCAGAGCACATGGCACAGGATTGCATCCAGATGGTTCTGGAATGTCTCCAGTGAGGGAGTACAAGGTTATGGAGCAGTAGGAATGGCAAYAATGATGCTTTACTCCGCTGTGGTTTATGTTCTCACAGGGCAGAGAGTTCCACACATCGCTTAGACACGAAAAGTTACACACATTGCCCAAGCCAGCTCAATGTGTGTAGATGCTGTACATGAACAGTGATGGAATATCAAATATGTATATACCCAGAATATCCAAGGAGGGATATTTTGGGTTGGCACTAYTTGCCTAGTGGGTAAAACTTYGKGAAGTATTTCAGTAGGAGTCGTTAAAGAAGTCTGATACTCAGTTCATATATCTGGGAAACTGTTAAGTCTGTTTGGGAAGAGGTTTATTAAAAAACTCTGCAGAAAGAAACCTAAAACTGATTTCACAGAATCTTAGAATGGTTTGCATTGGAAGATCATCTCATTCCAACTCCCCTGTCCAGGGCAGGGAGAYTAGACCAGGTTGCTTAGAGCCCTATCCAACCTGGTCTTGAACACCAGGGATAGAGCATCAACCTGTTCCAGTGCCTCCCTGCCCTCACAGTAGAGAACTTCCTCCTAATACCTAATTCCTATTATTGTTCCCATTCCTAAATCCATCTCCAGAGAGCATTGTTTTCATTTGTTTAAGATGATTGCATTTTGCAATAAATAAGTAGAGGTTGCTAAGGCTTGCTGTATCCCTTCAGAGACAGCCTTGGTGTTTAGAATTAAGTAGGTAGATATGAAATATGCATAGATTACAGTGAAACTGAGATCTCTGGAMATACATATGGAGACAAGAGAAGAAGGAAGCATATTTCCCTTGATTTCAACRAAAGGTATAGCCACAGTAATGCAATGAGTAGGTGGGAGTAGTAGATCATTGTAGAAGGTCTGAATTTATTCCCATGTTGGCTTCTTCTCTCTTTGCTTGTACTGCACATTCTTAATCCTTSTGTCTGCTGTGAAAAGCAAGGTTTACATCTGTGCATGGGAATAAGTGACCACAGTGCAGGTTCTTCATGTCTCTTGCATACCTGAAGTAGTTTGGTGATGGGAATGGAAAATACAACCTTGTCCAGGGTTTGTGGTGCWAAGGAGTCCCAGGTAATCAGTGCCGTCCCTTTCTGCTTGCCTGTGTTTTTCTGGTTCCTGATGTTTTTTTCAAGGACTCTTCCTATTCTGTTTCCTCATGTGGGAGGTTCAGAARTGAAAACCTGCCAGACCCTTTTGGGCAAGGGCAGGAACGGTGTTTGCAGAGGGCTGTAGCTGCTCCCTGGCTCAAGATGTGAAGTGTGGCTGGGTGATGTGCTGCACACGTGGCTGCTGCGCCTCSAGTCTCCTCTTCTGCCTCTTCATATGCTCCATGGCAGGTCTGTTCCTGTGGCCAGTAACCTGCAGTCAGACAGAAATATTGCTTAGGGTGCTGTGCTGTGCAGGCCCCATTAAACAACACAGCCTGTTCTGCCAAGCCCAGTTGCTTCACAGCTAGGGACAGATAACACAGTTCTAGACTTATTTTCTTGTGTGCCCCTGCATGTGTGGCTTAGGAGTTCATTTTGCTTTTTTATGCTCAGTCATCTGAAAACCCAGTTGCTTCATTTGCTTGTAAGAATGAAGGATCATTGTTAAATGTGCTGTCTGTGATTTTGTGGACATTTTGTAGCATAAGTAGTTAATCTAGGTATAATCTCTTCTATGCATGAGTGAGCCTGGAACAACCAGCCAAGAGTATCAAGGAAATGGATTATTTTGCAATTGTGCATTTGTAAGCCATGTAAGTATGACTTAAAGTGTTATTCTGTCTGTGTTTGATGTGAGGGTGGTGTCTGATTAYGCATGAAAGTCTTATTATCCAGACATTACTGGGAAGAATAATGAGGATTTTTTTTATTTTTCTTTTTGATACCAACAAAGTCTGATCTTTTTTTAAAATTTGTTTTCTCCTGCTATCCCTTTTATACACACTTACACAAGGGCACGTGGGCACATACACACAGGTCAGTAAAAAGCAGAGTACTTAGATGTTAAATAGCTCAAGTGCCTGTTACTCCTTTGAGCTCACCAATCCGTTCCAGTTGCTGCTTGAAATGTTTCCTGAAAATAACAGTGTACGTCAGGGTTGCAATGCTCACTTCGTGCTTGTGCCAGGTTTAGTCAGAATTCCTGTATTCACCCCGTCAGAAGCTGTTAGTCCTTTCAAGCTCAGCCCACTGATGYTGTGGGTAGGAAAACTTCCTTGCAGGTTCTGCACATGGAAAAGCTGGATAAATTCCTTTCTGCCGGTTGAGTTGAGGGTGGGCCTGCTGCTCAGCTCATCTCGCTTGCAGCAGCAGCAAGTTCTTCAATAAGCTGAGAAGTCTGTCTCTTAATGTTTTGGAGATGTCTGTCCCTTAATGTTTTGGAGATAAAATGAAGTAAAATGGCCAGTTTCTTCTTSGTCTCAGCCATCCAAAAGTCTCAGCCTCTGTGTAAATAATGGCATGCATGGCTGTGTTGCTTGTTATCTGAATTAAAATTGATTGCATTAAACAGCAATTCCACTGCCAGTCTATGGGCTCACCTTATCTTAACTGGTGGTGGATATCCTGTGTCCCATACAGAGTTGAGATGGAAGACAAAAAAATGAAACCTAGTATTACAAGGCAGATGTCTTGTACTGTTTGTCTTGAAAGATTCTGGTCTGAGTAGTTTCTAAATAATGATTATTTTACTATACAGGTGCCATATAGATCATCATCAGGTCATCTATCCAAAGCTTATTATTAGCAGCCGTAGTGGGAGCTCTCCAAGTATGATATGCTGTGATGTGGTTAGATCATGTATGGCATACTTTGCTCTACCACCATATGTGTAATTAACAAAATAAACAGCCTTGTATGCAAGAAAATACATTCTTGAACTATTGAATGCTAATTCAGGATATCCTAGGAATACATCAGAAAGCTGGAAGCTCTGAGTGTGAGAACATTTACATCCTTATGACATTCATCCTTTTTTTTTTGTTGTTGTGTGTGGTTTGTTTGTCTTTGTTACTCTGCTSGTCTGGGTTTAGTGGAGCCCCACAAAAGGTGGAGAGGATGTGAAGGTCTTGTGTAAGAGAAGGCTGTGCCAGAAAGGACAAGAAGTTCTGAACTGGCTTTGCTTCTAACAAAGGGACCTGGGGAACTTTAACTGCAGTGATTCACTGTTACCTCAAAACAGCAGTCATGTGGAAAAGCAAGTGTTTACTCAGAGTTTAGCAGTAAGCAGTACCCACAGCACAGAAGATGTGGCAATGCATCTTAAGGCAGGGTTAACATCAGTATTTTTTGCTGAGCAGGTTGAAAGACAGTTTTGCCTCCTAATCTCTTTTATCTTTAAAGGGCCATTCTGTTATGTATCCCGAACAAGCTTTTTTTTTTTTTTAGAAAAAAAAAAGGAAATGTTTATATCAAGTAAATGTATTGTGTCTCATTTTGGCTGGGACAGAGTTAATTTTCCTTGTAGCTTGGATGGTGSTAGGTTTTGGATTTGTGGTRGAAAGAGCCTCGATAACAGTATTTTGCATTGGTTACTTTTTGCATTTGCTTGCACAGTTCCAAGGCTCRTTTTATTTGTCACCCCTCCCTGACAGCAGGTGGGCTGGAAGTCCATGAGAAGTTTGGAGGGCACTACAGAAGTCGTGCTCAGCAATAAAAAGAAGGAAGAAGTGGGACTGTTTGGAGTTTCAGCATTTGTCTTCCAACTCACTGTTACACTTGACACAGCCTTGCTTTCCTGGAGATGGTGAACACCTGCCTGCTAATGAGAAGCAGAGGATGGTGGCTTGTGCTTTCCCTATTAAACTGTCTTTATCTCAACCCACRAGTTTTCTCACTTTTACACTTCAGTTCTCTCCCTGATYACACTGTGGGGAGGGGGCGAGGGGCTGTGCAGGGCTGAGCTGCCTGCTGGGGTTAGCCCACAGTACTTGAGTATTGTTCCCTTTGGCTGCTGTGCCTTTCAGTCCTGCATTTCTATGTATCTATTCAGGTAGCACTYTCCCCTCAGCTCCTACTAGGTTTTGGCTTAAAGTGCATGTAAGGAAAACAGAAAGGCTGTGACTRTTCTTATGAACTTTATTTCCTCAACCCTGCAGAAAAAGATGCTTTGTGGTACATTTACTGATGCTTTACATACATGGTGTTAAAGGGCATGAAGAGAACTTGGCCTGAAACATTGGCTATATCCTACCTTGAGGTTTAAAATGAGACTGAGATTCTGATCCTTAAGGGAAGGTTAAACTCTGGGCGGTGTAGCAGTTGTCAGTGATGGCTGGTGWCACTTCCACTTCATGAGATGGAGGTAAATCAGGGCAGGTCATCTCCAGGTGGGTGAAATGGCCAGTGCTGGAGGCGTTTTGAGTTGGCTGCAAGCCACCTGTTATTCAGTAACTTGTTTTTGTAATTTGTACTAGTGAAAGGTGGTGAACAGGGCTCCTCCCCCTTGGTAATGAATTCCGTAAAGCTGTATGTGCAGCAGGAGTTCTGCAATCTGTTTACTATATGCTGAAGGTTTCATATSGAGGTCTTGCAGGATCTTGCTTGATGGTTTCAGTGTGGAAGATGAGGAGATGATGGCTGCATGGTTTCTCACCCTGCTGCCTGACAAAGTTAGGTGTGGATGAAGGCACTGCTCAGATGCAAGGAATGGCTTTAGACATGACCACGTGTATAAATGGGAAAGTGATGAAGAGTGTGCTACAAGGGAGGCCATAAATACTTCACAAAARAAGTGTTCTTGAGAAGAACCAGCTGAATCAACTCCTGCTTGGTGCTTCCTAACCCTCCTGAGTTGTACAAAACAGTGTACAGTGTACTGGCCTGGGTGTTGGTCTGGTTTAAAAGAAAACAATGGTTAAAGGGGTGTTTTGAACACAGATTAGTTCCTGGTCAGATTTATCTCATTTTAAGTGTGCATGGGAGCTATTTAAATTGGCACCACCACTGACAAATTCTTGTGAAACAATGCTTTGAAATATTTAGCATGGGCTTTTTCTTTTGGTTTTGTGGTTGTGCTGCTGCAGGTTATAGCTGGTTATGACTTTGCTCAGCAATTCAGTTAGCACATAAGTGTGAGATTGCTGCAAGAGAGGTGTCAGAGCTGGTGGCAGGCGTTCAGCAGTTCATGGATCCATAAGGAATCTGGTCCTCCAAGGGCTTTGGATTTKCTTGAACTGCTGAAGTAAAACTCTAGCCAAACCGGAGCAGATTGGCTGCATGAATACCCTGAGGTTAGCTGAGGTGGGTAATCACTTGGATGASCCACCATGTAATTTCATCTGTCTCTATCTTCTTGTTCAGTTGAGTGGCGGGATTTCATTTGACAGGTTTTAATCGAGTCTGTCTGTACACAGGAAGAAATCCTGTGCTCACCTTTGAGGCTGGTGGAAATACCAATATTTGGTAGGAGTATACCAACGTGATTCTGGTTCAGCAATGATGACAGGTGGGAGTGACTATTCATGGGATGCTACTAATACCATGGATGGTTCAAAGTGCAGCTTTTTTGTTTGTTGGTGTGTATAGCTACATTGTTACTGAGTTGGTTGCAGCTTTGTGCATTGATTATTGTAAAAGGGTCAAAAATAGGGCAGCTTCTTATCTGTTTGATATGTAGGCTTTGCACTGAATCACCTCATGTAATTTGTGTATCCTCATCCTAAATTCTAATGCCTAGTTTGTTTTGGAAAGTGGTAGTTCCCATGCTGCTAATGATAGATATTGTCAAAAAGATGCTGCATGCCACCAAATGTTGGCAACATGACTGGTATTTTTAACATAGTTTCACTTGAGATAGTATTAATAACAAAAAAAAAAAAAACAGGAAAAAAAAACCTCTAGGGAAGCTTTTGTTGCAGCCAGCAATGTCAGTCTCTACTGTCCGCTCCCGGGGTTTGGGTTTTGCTGTTGTTTGGTTGTGKTTTTTTTTGTCTACAACTTCTGATCCTTAATACTCTCATTTCCGTAGTAGTTGTGACAGTTTTAGTGGATTGCTATAGCAATTTTAGAAAATGCTTGTGATGGAGGGATGCTTTTTTTATTCTCTGCCATGTGTTGAGCATGTCTACCCGGCTTCTCTCAGATCTTTAATTAAGTAAGTTTCATTCCTGTTTGTGGGAAAACTTGGTGTATTTTAAGGAGCATTTTCTATCTTTTCTGCCTTTCTGTTATCTTAGTTCCCGTTTTCTGGAATTGTTCCTTGTGCCCAGAAAATAATGTGCTGTGTTTATTAGTGACTTTGTTAGTACTGCAAGATTAGGGGTAGAACAGCTGCCATCAGCTGTTCTAGTTATCCTTTGCACTTTGCACAGCTTTACTTAACTTGCCCCTTTGGGTTCTCCACTCTTTTGGTTTGGCTTTCAACAAGAACTGTTTACTTGAATTTGMATGCTTGTAAACTTACTTGGGCATGAAAGGAAAACCAGTTCAGGGCTGTTGAACAGAAAAATGTGATGTTTGGTTTGGAAAATACCTGAGCTGCTGATTGGTGTCCCAACCTGCAGCATAGGCTGGGAAGTATTGCTTTGTGATCCCCAAGGAAAAWGTACTAGAAGTAACTAGAAGTTACTTGCCTCAAGACTAAATATCTGCCCAAACCTGACATATGACTGATCCTGTAATAGGAGCATAAAGCTGTGCAACTACAATGCTTACTTGTTCGTGGCTCTCAGCACCTTTACAAGCATCTCTGTTTTATGAGATGAGAGAGTTGAGAGAGTGATACATCAGGGAAGTTATCTCCTCAGGACTGAACAAGAAATATGTGGCCTGTCTAGCAAGGGAGCTTAGGTATTCTGGTTAAAGCACAGGCTTTGAAAGTAAATCTCAGCATAGGTTCTGCTGCTGCTCCTTGRCAGAACAATAAGCAGCTCTGCGTCATATGGAGGAGAGCACTCCAAAAACTAACTCTGCAGTGTGGGAGGAGAAGGAAGTACGTACCAAAGTTTGGTGACTCTGAGGTYTTTAAATTCTGTCAGAGTAGGTGCAAGGAGATATGCAGGGCTGAGATGCATGGATGTTATTGTCTGCTTTGACAGCTTAGCCACAGCCTGCTTAAGACTTCTCAATGAAACTGCTTTCCTTTAACTTGGGGTGACAAGATGCTATTTTTTTCCCTCATTGTTGAGTCAGGCAGAGCTTAGTTGAATGTGCAAAGAGGCCAGGAGAAAGTGAATGTTGTGTTAGCAGATGCTTTTCTGAGCTTGTCTCTGCTTGGGGGATGAAGGTTCCCAGCAGCAAGGCAGCGGAGGAGGTAGGTGTTCATGGGCTGGGTGTCACAGCTGTGCTTTCTGATTCCTGGAGTTGTAGGGTGCTGCAGGACCGGCTGTTACTGGAGACAGGAAGCTCTCTTTCTTCCAGCAGGCCRAGTTTCTTGGCAAGATTGGCAACCTGGGGAGGTGCTGTGGCAGCAGCTAAAAGCTGTTCTGGTAAATTGTCATTTGAGAGTGAAATTAAACTCTTCTTTCTTTCTTTGAAGTGATGGAATTAGTCTTAGTTTCTTTAAAACTTAGCTACCAAGATTGGTTGTGACTCTGTCTAGTCATTTCTGTAGCTGGTGTTGCTTTGTGTCCTGTGTAAATGTATGGAGTGTAGATATCCAGGTTGTGGTGACAGGGGGCTGCAGTCTCCATGAGGAGAAGCTGGACACATGTGGCTCGTTCRTACTTGTGTGTTGTCCTTATGAAGTACACCATGGTTTGCTCCTGGGTGGAACTGCTGGCATGGGTTCTACTTCTATGTTAAGGCTAAATGTTGTGAAGGAATTCTTTGTGTGGAAATTCTGTCCAGCATCTGGATGTTTGCACAGATCTTGTGGAGTTTCAGAGGAMCAATTTTGGCAAGTCTGCTGTCTATTTGGGAAGGAAAGCTAAGGTTTCTCCACCAGGTATTTTATCCACAGTGAAGAAATGGTCTGTGGGGACATAAATGCCTGTAGTTGCAGCTGGAAGCRATGACTTTGTTCTGGGATGTTTTGTAGGGGTCTGGCTGTTGTTGCTTCATGCTGGTTGTACAGGGAAACTGCTTTGTGGGAGAAAGAACTAAATGCCATGCAACCGTAGTTGAGAATGCTGTCAACAGTAGATGTTTCACAAGACACTTGACATTGAGTGAGAGTATTTCTTAATGAAAGCACTGTTTCTCAAGTGTATATTGTTTATGTGACTTATGACCCTTAGTCATTAGAAAAAACCACATCCTCCTTTCTGATGAAACTTTTGGGCTGATGGGGAGACCAGAGTGAAGATACTGATACACCGAATTTTCCATCATTTTGTCAAGCCATTCATCCATAAGAGACTTCGTTTATAAATCATAAACACAGATGTATTACCAGGTGTCTTTAAGATAAGCAAAGCAAGTTGCTTGTATTAATTAATAAMCTGATGATTAGCCATTTCAAGAGAAGAGTCTAACACTTTTCCTGGTGTAGGATGGGAACTGTAGCAGCCATAAGCATCSAGTATTTAGCAAGCTGATGAAAGTTTCCATGTGGGCTGTGTTTGTGCTGGTGGAAATAAGATGCCTGTGATTGCAGTGTTAGCTGCTTGCATTCTTGGTTTGTTAGGTCTCCTAGTATCAAGTCAAGTTACCAGGTCGGGTTGAATCCAGGGGAATTGAGTTTATTTTGGTGTGTTCACAGCCTTAATTAACAGAAGTTTTTCATTGGATCCCAGATTTCAGTAGAAACGGTGGTCTACAAAGAGATTTTAATTAGCYATGTGTTAATTAGTGTAAAACTTCAATGCAAAGAAGGATTTCCTTGTGATGTGCTACCAAACCAAATGGTCAACCATACTTCTACATAAAAAAATGTAGAATAAAAACAATTCTTGCCCAAAATATTTTTGTAATCACTATGAGGCAAGTGTAAGKGGCCAGGGGATACAAGTGAAAGTAGCAAAAGATGTCTTCAGTTTTAAAAAGCATTGATCTTCAGGCCCTGGCAGCTTAGGCACTTTATGCAGATGCAGTTGCCAAATGCTTTGGAAGGTTCAAAGGAAGTGAAAGGATTTTACAGGTTTTGAGCAGATCCCCCCAGGCCTGAGGGGCAGCATTTAGGAGGAGGTGCTTAAGTATGGATTTGAAAAGTTTTGGATGAGTCCAATACTATAATGTGGTTGGGGAGAARAGTCTCTTCATACTGAAACAGGGGTGGGTGCTTGGTGTCATTTAAAGTACTGTGCCATGCCTGGGTGAATGTCTCTAACCCTTTGTGTCAACTMATGAACTTGTACATTGTTTCTGGAGGGGAGTGTACCATGATGTGTGGATATCTTTGTGTTTAATCAAGCTCTGAATGGACACATTCAGTAGCAGTGGACAAGGGGAAGGAAGGATCCAGGGTTTGTTTGACATGTAARGTCACAGAGGCTGTGTCTCCTGTGCAGGTCAAGGTGCCAGCCTGTGTGACTGAGCKGGACAGAGATGTCCTGGAGAGTATACCTGTGAGGAGAATTCCCATCAGGGTGCTGGGGACAGCAACTGAGCATCTTCTCTAAGAGTTTTTTGATCAAGCTGTACTGCATTTCGAAGATATCAGTTAAATCCACTTACTAGTGCAATGCTGCAGTCCTTCATGTTACTGTGGTGAAAACAGTGTGCTTGGCTGCCCTTAAACTCGCTGAAAGCTAATGTTTAATCACAGTTTGGTTAACTAACTAGATGCAAACTCTTGTGGTTATGAATGTTTGTCTGTATTATTCTGAATGACCTTTCCATACTTTGCTGCTTGGTAACTGTAAAGGCTTCTTCCACAGGGCTGGTTCAGAGCAGTGTGTGATTGCCACTCTGAAGAGTCCCACTGATGGCACAGTACCTGGGGGTTGTGAGCTGGGACAGGGCTGCATTATCTGAAAGTTTTGTCGCTGGTTTTGTGTACCCTGGTAGACGTGGTGGTGGTTTACAGGGGAACCAGGAAGCTCTGCAYCTTCAAATCTGCATAAGCTCTGGAGAGAGCTGCACCGTCACAGTTAGGAAGTTCCTGTTCATTCACGGCAAGGAAGCTAAAAGTGTTAAGTCARTAAATTTGATTATTAGGTGGCAGTGCAGTATAATGAATATTGCTTGCTCTGGGCAAGCCTGTYTTGAGTACTACATCGTCAATAGTCGCTTTATGTAAGGAAGCAGTGATCTTGCATAGGAGAAGTCTCCCTCTTATTGGTGTCACCCTTGGAGCAGCTTGGTTACCAGGAACTGCAGTACTTACTGGTCTGTTACTGTCCATCTGTCCAGAGCAAAAAGGACATGGCAATAATGTGGGCCAAGGTAAAAATAGAGGTTTTAGGCTGGTGTCAGCTGAACAGGTGACTGGAAACTCTGAAAGAYGCTGCCTTGACCTGGGAAGAGCTCAAAGTCAGAGGTGCTGTGCAGGTGTTGAGTTGGAGAGACACGTGGCAGGTCTGTGGTGATAAAAACAGTTGTGTAGGGCTCTGGGGAAGAAATGAACTGCACTTTAGTCCCATTTAGTGTGAGCTAACAACTTAGCACTGACAAAAATGTTAGACTGAGGCTGTTCTTTGAACGTAAGGAGACAGATCCTGAGCAGAGATGCGGATCTGAGTAGTCAGTGCAGTGATGGGAGCTTGAACTTGTTTTGCAGATGAGATCTCTGAGGCAAGATACCGAGGAAAGAGGGACCTGAGAATAGAGAGAGCGTTGATGAAGAATGAAGATCCATGATGGGGAAAATAAGAACAGATTAGAAAGGTTAGTAAGTTAGTAAGAATATGAGTGTGTTGTCCTAGAGTAGAAGGATTGTCTGAAAAGTAAGATCTGGATGGAGAGTTTTCAATGAAGTGTGGGGACTGAAAACTGAGCTGGAGAGAGTTCATGTCAGTGCAGCAGCACTAGAGATTTAAAAGAAATAGCTGAAGAGACACAGGTGGGTTTTTTTTCAATTTATTTTGATGATAGGTTGGAAAAATGGAAGCATTTTTCTGCTGCAAAGAAGAATAAAAACAGCTRAAGGCTAGATGAGATGTTCAGAAGGAAATATGGGGACTATGGGCAGTTGGACAGGGTGATGGGATCAAGAAGGATGCATGGGAGGAGAGCAAATGTCTATTTTTACCCTATATACCTTGCAGACCATCTCTTCCTAAAGTRCTCTTCTCCCTCTTCCTAAAGTACTCTTATCCCACAGTTTCCTGTGATAATTTTTTTCCTCTTGAGAGGGACTAAGGCTGAGTAAGCTTGAGGAATAGAGTAGTGGGTGTGACTGAAATATGACTCAAAATTCAACTTGCTCCAACTGGAATATTTAAATAGGTGGAGGAGCTGGAAGGTRGATGTAATGCTGGTAAATGTGGAAAGAGGAGGAAAAGAGCTGGAGCTGGACTTGATCCATGTGGGTTTTATTGTGACAGAGGAGGCTAAAGGTACTGAGAACAGCCACCATGCAAGTACAATTGTGGGATTAGAGGGCTGAGGGTGAACAGCTGACAAGTGTGGTGGCTTCTACTMAACAGTTAGAATATGATTTAAGGAGTCTGTGTCTCATGCTATAAGGCAACAGAAGCAGGAAAAATATTTTTGAAGCAATGAGAGAGGCAGAGGGGAGAAAATGAGCAAAAAACCCCATGAAATTGAACCAGCAATGGGACAGATGAAAAATTAAACTTCATATGAATATCTGTACAGTATTACATAGTTCCTTTCTTCCCAGACCAGGGAAGAAGTAGGGAGAAGTATTTTTTTTTTGCTGGTTTTATTTTCTTTTTGTGCAGTACAGTTATAGTGAGTTAGAACAGTGACTTCTTTAGATTAGGCAGATCTGTACTACCCACTGCCTGTGTGTGGCAAGGAGTTCTCTGTACCATGTACAAGCAGGCAATGTCTGTGCAGACTCTTTTCTTCCTACACAAATACTGAGGGCATCTTGCTTGTTTTATGCTTGAAAGGAAGGTTTGTTCTGTGGTTTGGACTCAAAACAATGGATTTTATTTTATTTTATTTCTCTTTTCTACACCATTAGCTGGAAAAAATACATAAAGCACAGCAGTTCTGAGTTCATTTAATTTGATTGCTAGAAGTCTTTGTATGTTCCAAATAAATATTTGGTAGTTGTTTTACTGAAGAATATTTTTGGCCCATAATCAGAGTATGTAGAAGAGAAAAGAAGCTCTGATAGAAGAACCTTGTGATGCAAAATTCACCACCCCTACTCCCCACCTCACTTAGGGTGCTTTTCCTCTTGTRAATGAGAGCTGTAATTACAGGAGTGTCCAAGGGGTTAGAGAGAACTTGATGGGACTGAGGAGTTTGTGAATTTTGGAAGTGAATAGTGTGAGCTCTAAACAGCAGAAATAATGAATGGTTGTTTCTTCTAGTTTTGGTTATTGTAATTAAAGTGATGTGCTCAATTCTCCCACCTCTGCTTGCACACTCATTCAATCAGACATTTGCTCTCTAACTTCTGAAGGCTGCTGAGCTGGTTGCTCTCACTAACTAAAAGCACAGACTCCATGATKTAAGGACTAATATAGGTGGGGTTTTCTTTTCTCTCTTTTTAATTGAACAGTCTTCTACTTGCATCTGTTGCATTCKGTTTCGTTTGCCCACTTCGAGCTACTTTATTCAAAGCTAAGAAACAATCAGCTGAGATACTGATGAAGCAGGAATGGTTGTTCTCCTCTTCTAAGAAGGGGGTTTAAGATGTTGGAGCCCAGAAACATAGAATCATATAAACAGAAGTAGGTTGCCATTACCATCTCAATACGGAAAAGCAAGGTTTAATAAAAATCAAAACTTACATCTGAGGTACCAGGGACACGTGTCACATGTGTACCCACCCACARTGACTTTACAAGATTTTTGCATTCTCGTGGATATGACATCAAYGYTGTCAGACATTCTCTTKTGATGTCACAAGATCATGCTTAGTTTTTTAACATAAACTTGAATGAATGTAGAGATGTATCTGCTTAAATCTGGATAGGCTGTTGGCAGTTTAGAAGGTGTCTATAAAAAATATCTTCAACAGGTTCTCCGAATCACAATGACTGTCACTTACTTGGTAGGAAAACTACCAGTACAGCATAATATCAACATTGATTACTTTAAATTTGGGAGATGGTAGTGGTCTGCTTGCTGTTTTGACTGCATAAAGTAGAAAAACATTAAACTACTCTCATGCTTCTGAACTATAACTGAGTGATTATTTATGAGGCCTTGCACATACAGATGTTGGACCATGCCAGAAAGCCATAGCTGGGAGTGAGAGAAATTTGCTCCTCAGCTTTCTGGAGGTGAGCTTTTGTTTTACCTAYAGGTAGGAAAAACTGGAGATAGGAAATAAGATGTGGGCCAGAGAGGAAACTGAGTAATAGTTGGTCCAGGTTGTTAGTTCCTCTGATGGCGTTTAATTATTACAATGCCTGATGTCAGCCTGTATGAAAGAGTTTTAAACTCATCCTTTGCACCATGGAATTGACTTCCACAAAGTGTTATAGAGGAAACATCTGTGGGCAGAAAACATCCTGTCACAGATAATACAAGGAAGGAGAAGTGAATATGTACTTGGCCTGCTCTGTGCTTGTTTGATTGCAGGTATAATGCAATGGCTGTTCAAACACTTGATGTCGGAGTTACTGATGCCTCTTCTCSCCTTCTGGGCAGTGTGGTGTGAACTTCCTGGTTCTCAAAACTAGCACTGATGTCTCTTGTTCTCCTCCTTTCTTGTTTTTACCTTTCCTATGCAGTCCAAGTATCAGCAGTAGAGGTCAACACGCCGGAGGAGATGTTTGTGGAGAACGGGACGGACGCAAAGCTCCCATGCACATTCACATCTGTAGAAGTGATCAGCAGTGCAGCATCTGTCTCCTGGAGCTTTCARCCAGAGGGAGCAGCCACTCGTATCTCCGTAAGGAATGGCTGGAGTGGAACAAACCTGGGAGGGGAGGTTGGAATAGGTGTCCAGTGGTCTTCTGCTTGGTTCTAAGGAGTAAGCAAATATGGATTGGAGCCTCCTTCCATGTATCTTATCTCCATCACTGTGATTTTAGGGGGYGTTTTTAGAGTGGTATACAAATATTGCAGCTGCTAGATCTCTGCCAAGACTGGAGTGTGCAGTGACCACAAAGTGGACAAGTTACTTACTTAGTCTCAGGAGAAGGGTGTTGGTAGGGAAGCTGTATGTATGAAGTAGATGAGCATCTAGGAATCTTCTAAATCCTCTATCCTYTTGCATTTGGCTGAATATAGCAGTCACAGAATTTGAATTACCACTGTAACTGCAGTGTTACATTGTGTATTGTGCATGTTGTTTATTTTGCTTGTGTATTGTATGGCCTCTGTTTGAAAGGATTTAAAGTAAGACCAGTCTGCCTGATTTCAGAACAGAATTGTCAGTAAGCAGTTACATCCTCATAGTTACTTGACGAGTAAAARGACAGACTAGCAAGGAACTATTTGACATTGCTCAGTTCCTGTTTGTTGGGCCCAAGTGGGCTCAGATCCTTAGCWTGTGAACCTTCAAAGAAATGGCTTTGATAGGTTGATAGCTCTCTCCTTCCTCAGACACTTCAGCTTTTTTCTTGTTCCTTGTCCTGAGTGAGATTTAGAGGAAGCAGAACAAGGAACTCTGGGGTATCTTTGAAGATGTGGGGACAGCGGGTTGCTCAGCCTGTTTGTGTTTGTCTCCTCCCCTCTACTTCAGACTTGAGATCATTTAAACTTCAGGAGCTTTTTAGAGCCGAGATGATCAAAACCAGTGTGTGAGCATCTTGCTTGATATATAGAGCTCTAAAGAACAAGCTTCTCATTTCTCAGTGAAATAAATATTTRGTTTTGAAGAGGGAGCTCTTCCCATTGGGAATCCAAAGCAGTAGCTGGGCAGAAGCTAACGGAAATGGGGCATATTTCCTGCCAGTGTGGAACAGGATGGGTGAAGAGAAGCCATCTGTTTGTATGTTTTCCTCTCCCCATATATCCTGTTTTGCCATTCCCTTTCTGCATCACTGTCCGGTTGTAGGAATGCAGCTTCAGGACATAACATTTTTATTAAGTGAAATCAGTTCAGATGGTCTACCTCGATGTAGTTATCAGCACAACTAAGAGAAAAGCAAATAATCTTTGAGCAGAAGTGACCCAGCACAATTTGATGTTAATTCCCTGTTTGTTTTGAGGGTCTGGGGATTTTATTTATGAGCCCAGGTTATGTCATTTCATAGCTTGGTGGGTGTTAATTTGAAAGATCAGTCTCATGATCAGCTTACGTCTGAGCTAAGCCCATGCTTCTCTTGAGAAGGATGGTCCTGAGCCCCTTTAGAATCACATTGCCCATCTTGTGGCCATGTGGTGAGGCTGACTTGACTGAGAGCTTCCCCTGCTTGTCCCCTCCCCTTGCCACATGTCCAGCGACAGACACTTCTGCATGAATGAAACACCTGATCACAGCAGAGTTTCATAATTGACTTAAACCAGTCTGAATCCATCAGATTCAGGTTKCAAAGGAAGTCTCCTATTAAATCACTCCACCATAGGCAAGGAATGGCTTTAATCACTTAGCTTGTGTTTCAGATGTATTTGACTTTGTGATTTGTCCTCCCCCAGGTGAGGACATCTRGAGACCTGAGGAATATGCCTCTGGACTTCTAAACTTCCAGTGGGGTGACTTCCCCTGTGCACAGGGGTGTGGTAATGCGGTGCCTCTGTGTTAAAGGCTACAATCCAGCTGGAAAAGCTGCAGACYGATGCAGAGTCCCTCCAAAATGCTGACAGCTGACTGTTTGCTAGCCAACTTTCTAGTACATGAAGTAGTTTGTTGGATTTRTATTAATCTGCAGACAACAAATAAGATTGACTGCAGCACAACAGATGGCCATGATGTGCACATACCTGATCTGGACAAGATTTGTGCCACCAAATGATCAGGCCTGATACTCAGGGTGCAGGTCTGATAGAGAGGGTGTTGGAATAGCAAGCCTGAGATCAAGGGCAGGAAAAGGAAAAGGGATAGGAGATGACTTGAATGGAAATATGACTGTCTTGTAGGCAGTCTGTTCTGTTGCAGAGACACTGCTTTGTAAATAAGGCAGTAGAAAGAGGAAGCTGGAACATTGTCTTAAATTTCTTTCATCATTCTCTGGAGACTGAACTGAAGGGAATTCAAGTTGATTCTTGATTAAGTTTGTCTTGCTGTCTTGCAGGATATCCAATTAAGAAAGAATGTGCTCCTGYAATTCTCCTGCAGCCTTGATGCTTCTCTTAGGGAATGTGTTTGAAAGCAGAAGTGTCCTGTAGAAGTCTATGCACTTCTAATACTGTAAATTCCAATTTTAGGCATGTGTAGTTAGGAAATACTCAGTTGCACCTTAGTCTGTACTAAACTTGTTTATTCTTCAAAGGGTTTGGTCATGTATAGGGAGTGCAGAGCCAATGTGCAGCTTAGTCACCTAAAACTGGGAAACAGTTATATTTAGTTACCTGAAAGTTTCTGGAAAACAGCTAGATATACTCTAAATTGGTCATGGGATTTTCTTGAGGGGGTGGAAAGGAAGGGAGAGTATTGCATGTTAATTAAGCTGTGCTTTAGTTGCAAGTAAAACACAGCAAAACACAAGATAGGGAACTTGGTATCCTTTTTCTGCTAGGATGCAGGCAGCTTCCTGTGCCTGCAAGACAGATGGCTGTGTTCCAGAACTGTTCTATCCTTTAATTAATACCAGGTTATCAAGTTTTTTCTCTTTATCCCACCTCCTTATCTGCAAAACTCTGTTCCTTGCAAAACTGAAAAAAAAAACCAAACGGCCAATCCAACCACAAAACAAATCAAAACCAACAGAAAACTAAAACTTGCAGTCTCTTGTGCTGGTATGGTTGAGGAACCATGCTATGGCTTGTAATGTGATCAAGAGGCAACAAGGCAAACTGAAGTGGTAAGGCAGGATGAGAAAAATCTCCAATATTGGCTGTGTATAGCACAATAAATTCTGGGAGAATGCTGCAATAGTGAGAGAAGCACGGTRGCTCCATAATCACTAATTGGATTGTTCTTATATCCTCTTTTCCTTCACCGCAGTTTTTCTATTACTCTAATGGAAAGTCATACCCTGGAAAGGACATACCATTTAAAGACAGGATCACTTGGGCTGGAGATCTTAACAAGAAAGATGCTTCTATCACTATATCAAACATGCAGTTCCGGGACAACGGCACGTACATTTGCGATGTCAAGAACCCACCTGACATTGTTGTCAAACCAGGAGAAATCCGAGTTAGAGTTGTGGAGAAAGGTATTCACCTAATATAAATTTTTTTCCTTCTTTTTTTTTTTACCCCCCTTTCCTTATCACTTTTATTGGGGGTGGGGGAGTAGCCTGGAGGGAACAACTGTTTTTTAAATTCTCTTCTTCCAGGTCCTAATAATGGAACCAGTATSTGTCAGCTGTTTAAAAACTGTATGTCATACCCTTTTCCTCTATGCCTACTAATTTCTGTGGTTTAAACACTTACTAGCAAAAGCTGATGGAAGGCTTGATGAAAACACATCTCCTCATTTTGAAGTCCTGTGAATATATTTCCTGTACTATGCTTCATAAAGGGTTAGAATGATTTAYGAAATCCAGTGAGCAGGGAGAAAAAATAGCAGACTCTTCTTTTTGGAACCCTTCGGGTATATATAATGGAATATAAAATTATAAATCTGGCCCAAGCATACTGACAGGAAGTGAAATGCTACTGTCTCCCATGCAAAGGTGTTTGTATTGGATGTGCATTCAGTCTCTTATTTAGATGTTCCTAACCTATCCATGGAGGCTCTTACAAACTTCAGGGGTTGGTTACTTGCAGTCATGTGAGGCTTCCGGTTAGCATTTGATAACATCTGTCACAGTTCAAGAGCATTTAGATTCTGTTTGTCAATTTGGCTCTTCATTTCCCATGRTCATCCAAAACATTTGATTGTTCTACCTAAGCTGGGGGTCATCCAAAATGTGATGTTTCCTGTAATGAAAGGATTCACTGTGATTGCAGTGATTGCATTTCCAAATTTATAATTTAGAAAGGACAAGAATGAACTACAAGTGCTGATGCAGGTGGTCCATAGATTTTAATATATTAGGGAAGACACCTGCCTATGTGTTCTAATTGAAATGATACTGCTGCTGTACAGGTGGGCACCCCTGCTCAYGAGGTTATTCCGTGTTCTTATGTTGGCAAGGTCTGTATCTCACTTTTCTCTTCATGGAACAGCTTGGGTTGGGTGGGACCTCTGGAGGTCCAATCATCACTTAGAATTTTCTGTTTCTTGGAAATTTGAAGCCTACATAAAATAGGGTCCATTTATTTCCTTACAATATATTGACAGTGAAGAACCAGTAAAGCAGCAGCTGGTTTGGCAAAATCAGGCTGTCTTGGCAAAGCCTCTTCAGATTTTAACCCAGGTTAAGCAAATGAAGACTGACTTCAGTAGACTAATTCAGCTGATATTTTTCAACAGACTTGCATGCTGGCTTCCCCATAGATGGATCAACTGGGCAAGAGAATCTCAGCGGGTCTGGCGGGAGCCCTGTATTTGAAATGCTTCTTACCATCGGAAAAATTCTTAGGAAGACTCTGAAAACAAGCTGTAACTGTAGTGCTGTCTCGAATTTCAGCTTTGCCTGAAAATACTACTCTTGTAAAAGGTTGCTCATTCTGAAATGAGCTGGAGCAATTTTTTCAATTGGAATAAATACGTGATGACTCTTGCGCATGTTGTTTTTTACTATTGTCATGGTTTGAAACTGGCCAAATGCCRGGCACCCACGACAGCCATTCCTTCTCTCTCCCCTACCACAGCTGGGCAGAGGAGAGAAAAAAAATGTAATGAAGTGGTCATGGGACGAGATAAGGAAAGGACTACTATTCAAAGCCTAAACAACAGAAATTTGTAGGGAATTCCAGGTTCTTACATTAGACTGACTCTACTTGTAATGAGAAGCTGCTTAACACTGTTCAAGAGAGCTTGTGTTATGTGGAGGTGATCCATCTTTGATCTGAACACACATGGAGAGAAAAATTAGCATGGTATGAAAATCTTTACACTTAGGAGCAATGGAAACTTCACTTTCCTGCCTTTTTCATAAAACTGATACTAACTAGCTTTTAGTGAAAGGGAAATGGCTCTGAATTTCAGTGATAATTAGTGAACAGTGTTCTCTGAATGGCTGGATTTTTGATTTGTGTTGAATGTTAAATGTTGGCTTTCAGAGCTGATGTTTGGTTATGTAGCTGGGACTGTCTTTTACAATTAAGTCATTGGCTGCTCTGGAAGTGCTTATGAGGAATTTGTTTAACTGTGGAATAATGAAAATACAGGAAAAAAATAGGCACCATGTTCTGAGAAGCAGTAAARCCAGACTCTTAGTTTCACATGCAAACACTAGTATTTTTTATGCAGTCCCAAAAACCTTTGTTAACAGAATGTAACTGCTGTCCGTCAGTAACCAAAGTAACCAAAAAATCCTACATGAGTCAAAGAAGCGACAAAATTATCAGAGTTCTAATATCATTCTTTCAGCAGATATTCTTCACTATAGTTTTGGAATGTCAGCTTGCTTTCTTGCTCCGATAAGGTGTACAAGGCAACAGCTGGTCTGGCTGTCTGTTTTGATGCTTTTGCAGATAGTTATTCCTCCACTTCTGGAAAGGTAAAAAGCACAGAAACTAGGGAATTCTGTATGTGCCTCAAAATAAGTTATTTCCTTTTTGCATGGRGCTCAAATACAACCACATCTTACGTATCTGAAAAATAAGACCATTTGTAGGACTTTCTTCCTTAATAGCAGATGGATCTCTGGACTGCTAAAGGGTTCTGAAAAGAATGTCTTCCTCTAAGTTATGGCATTCATATCTTCATTTTTTATTTCTTGCTAAGACTGAAGTCCCGTATTCCTGTGAAGCGGCATCTGACACTGGAGAGCCAGGAAAGCTGTGGATGTGATATTTGGCTGAATGATGTTAYGATCAGTGAAACAGCCAGAGGTCAGGTAGCCCTTCTGCTGAAAGTCAGTGAATTTAAAAGGARTAGGACTAAATGTAAGCCCTGTTCRTTTAGTATGATGCCCCTGCTTCAGGATGCTGCTGGTCTGTGGTCCCTGCTGGAATGGGTCCAGCCAAGGGTGACAGAGATGGTTAAAGGACTGTACCACCTTTCATATGAAGAGAAATGGAGGCAGCTGGGATTGTGTAGCCTGCAGGAAAGATGGGGTGATCTAGCCTGCAAAAGAGAAGAAAAAGAAAGGCTTGAAATCCTCTCACCAGGTGTTTATGTACACTGATAGCACCTAAAGAAGTCTGAGCCAGGCTCAGTCAGTGATAGAACAAGAGATAATCTGCCTAAATTGAAACATAGAAAATTCTGTCTGAACTTAAACCCCCACATTTTTACGGTGGTTGACCACTGGACTGSGTTGCCTGTAAAGTCTCCCATCCTTGGAGACAGTCAAATCAAAAGTGGACAGAGTATTGAGCAARCTGTGCTACTTGGCCCTGCTTAAGCAGAGGTTTGGACTAGACAATTTCAAAACATCCCTTCAGCCTCAGCAATACTGTGATGATCAGATACAAGTCTCTGAGACAGATTCTTCTAGATAGGTTTTTCTTTGTAGGTTTTTCCTGTTGGATCTTTTCCTAATTCACTTGTATTTGGTGCAAGTAGCTAGTGTAGCATAGAGTCTTGTAAAAAAACCTCTGGCCTGAGATGCTCCTTGTGTTAAACATGATATGGGGGGAAGGAAGGGACTTTATTTCCTACTGGGAAAACTGTAATGGTATTATGTGTATTCTTTGACTTGTAAGTATTTTGTACTCATTCTCTGATTGGCTTTTGTTTCTGGCTGCTCTTTTTTGGCCTACTCTCCCCCAAAATAATATTAGGGAAAACGTGAGTAAAGCAATACTGTGTTCCTCTAGTGTTTCTGGTATTTTACAATGATCCTGATCCTTTAAGAAGGGAGAAAAAAAAAAGAGTTTAGAAAAATGTACAGGGCTGTATTTTGAGATGCTGGAGTCATATATAAACACTGCTAAGAGTGATCCTGGGTAGGAGCTCTGCTGTGTGCTGCATTCTCCCTGGAGAACACCCAGCCTTCAGCACTTCTAGTGGGTTAGCCATGTGCTGTGTTCAAATCTGCTTTCAAGCATGCCTGCCTTTTCCTGTTGACCTCGCTGGGAATTGCCAGATGGCTGTAACCTGTTTTTTCCTCCCCTTCAGATACGTAATGAGACAGGGTTGTCCTCATTGTCACTTGTGTTCCCTGACATGTAAAAACGTTTGGCTCAACAGGAGCTCTCTCCTGCAGGACGGTGACATTAAGAACACTCCTGGTGTGTGCTCAGTTCCTACATTCTTCCTCTGCTGGCTGCCTACTGCCACTTAGGCTGCATGCTCTAATTTCTGGGGATTACATTAGTGCCTTCTGCTCTAAACGAATCCAGGCTCAAGGGCATTTGTGGTCTGCATTTGTGTTGAGCAGGGAATGCAGAAGAGTTGAATGTTTTCTCCCTTCTCTCCGCAGACAGCCTGCCTGCGTTCCCCATTGCCACCGTGGCAGGGATAGCCATCGGTACGGTTACAGGTCTCTCATCGCTCATCTCTATTGTCGTGTGTCTTGTCATCAGAAAGAACAACTCTAAAAAACGATACTCTGGGTAAGAGATCTCCCTCCTCACCTGTGGCTGATGTGAGGAGCAGCAGCAGGAGCAGAGGGAGGGCTTAAAGGGGGGTAGGAGTTGTTTYAGCCAAGCCTTGGCAACCATGGCTGGAGATAGGTATGGTCATATGGGACACTGGCCATCTGCCTTTAGTGATTACCTCTGTACTGTGCTTGAAAAAACCTACTGACCATGAGTTGCACCCTAAGTGTTGGAAGTTTATTCCTAGCCACAAGCATATATGCCCTTAGAGCATTTAATCCAAGATTCCCTAGCTCTGGTCTG
Organism: Malurus melanocephalus; assembly: GCF_030028575.1. Classification (NCBI taxonomy): domain Eukaryota; kingdom Metazoa; phylum Chordata; class Aves; order Passeriformes; family Maluridae; genus Malurus; species Malurus melanocephalus. The sequence goes on from NW_026623253.1 coordinate 3,333,842, forward strand.
CTCCCCTGCCCTCCAGCTCTACTTTCCTTACCACCTCCGAAGGAAAAGCACCACACATGTTTTTTTAAGGAATGCTGTGTGTTGAGATTAGGACTGGATCTTTCTGTTGCCGGTGTCTGGCTCCTAAACCTGGAATATACTTTCCAAAACCCYCTTCATCACCACTCTGGAAAAAAAAGAAGGAGTAGCCACTCTGCATCCATTCTCATTCACTGTCTGGTTTTTGTTAATTGTTACCATCCCTGTGGAGTTTTTCGTGTTAGGAAAGTAACTCCAAAGTGAAGCACAATTCTTTGAGTGGCATATGAAAACGTAACAAGAACTGACAAAGACAGACTAGAGTCCTGTGGTGATGAAGCTTGCTGCTGGTGGAGGAGGTGCTTCCTTTTTTCTCCCCTCTAATCAGTCAGTAATTTGCTTCTCTAAGAAAGAATGAAAATTATGTATGTAGTCTTAGAAACAACCCCAATTTAAGTTTCTTCTGTTCTTTGCCCAAAAAATATTCCTGCTTATTGCAGGTTCTTTGGCTTGCCTGTGGGATAAGAGAAAATAACTCCAAAAATAAGCTTGTGGGGATTTCCAAATTAAACTTTGTCCTTTTCCCAGTTGGAGAGCTTAGAAAAAGTGAGTTGGCTATTGCCCAATGGTAAGGCTAAATACAGCAAGGGTGGCTGCGTGTGCTCAAAATTGTATGGAAAGCCTGGTTTTCCCTTTCTGCATGTGTCCTTCCCCTAAGAATTGAAAAGAACCCTGCAGTGTTATGCACCAGCAGTGTGCCTGAGGTGGCCTGCTTGCCCTGCTTCCCACTGAGCTGCTCTCCAGTGTCTTCCTGCTGAAGGACACATGTTGGTGCTGAGCCTGGAGCAGTAGTTCATGCACTGTGATTTCTTATAGCAGATTTAACTACTCTCTTGGGAAAGTAATCTCTGAGGTTTAAATCCTGCTTTCACTGACCATGCCAGCTCTGCATGATGTGTAGAAAGAAACCAAGTGTGCTGTGACCCCCTCCAAACTTATGGACTGTCTTCTACATGATGCTAACCCGGTGTGTGGTGGTGGTGGTRGAGAGAAGCACTTACTCTTAGATAACCATTCTGCCTTGAACTGAGGTRGGCTGGGGCCCTGCGTGGCATCTGGAACCCCTGCATGGCCACGGTCTCCATTCATGCTCTGACTTCGGTGTTTTTTTGTTTTGTTTTGTTTTTTCTTTCTGCCTTGGTGTGCTGGGATCGGATCCTGCTTACCTTCCTCTCCTTACAGAGATCCTGATATAGACGCCAGATTGGGAATGTAACAGGGCTGGGTCTTCTCTTCCAGTCCCACTAGACACCATGGTAACTAATCAAGTTGGTGGTTGCTGTTAATACCTGTGTGYGTGTACACATTTCCTCTTCCTTTGCTGACTAACCAGCTAGCTCTCTACTAATATCACTGTAATTTGTGCTGGAATCTGTTGGCAAAGGGACGATGCATTTCACTGGGTGCTTGGGTTTCATTGTCTCGTGTCTGACTGGGGTGGAGTTGTTGTTGATCCCAGATGGTGTCCCTCCATCTCTTCCAACAGTGAACTTGCCAGTGCATTGACTAAAGCACAGGAAATTGAGAGCTCTTGCTCAGACAGCTTGGGTGTTTGAAAAATTCCGGTGATCTAAGTACARCTATTGTACTTAGATTATTGTACTTATTAAACCTGAATAATAATGTTCAGATAGTGTAGCTGTGAGGAGTTTGTGAATAAAACAATGATTACATAATTTTGATAATGGAAGGGGTGCATTGTCTCTGAGACAGTACAGACCCCTTGCCATGATGGCAAGGGCAGCATTTTTTTGTAATTCTTAGTGCTGTATGTATGAGGCACTAAGTCTGCTATGGTAAGACCTATCAAAGAATAAAAAATGCTTGCCCTCTGAGGAGGTGGTCTGCTTAATGTCACTGTCCTCATTTGTTTCTGTACTCACTGACTGTCTACAAAGACTGAGGGAAACCATGACCAGTGGTCAGATGGTTGTGGTAGCAGAGGGCGCTCCTGTGGCTGCTGCCAAGGAGGTGGCTCTACGTCCCTGGGTACTTTGGTACAAGGAGGTAGACCTAGCCCCGAGAGACCCTTTACTGCATTGCCCAGAAGCCACCAACCTCAAGGGCATTTGCTCCTGTAGTTAGCTTTATGATATTAATTTCAATTTTCTTTTTGGTCCTATTTTAGCAGATAGAAAGAAGCAAGCAGGGGATGAAAACCAGCAGCCTTCTTTTAGGGGTGTTGGTCTTCAGCACAAGACAGTTTTTTTGTTTGAAAAACAAAATTTGCCTGATTAGATATTCAAGTAGCTATATGAGGGCACATAGCTTAAATGCTCTATGTGACTCTTGGGGTAACTTCTCCAGATACTGGTGTCTGCTGTGAGAAATATTTTGGGCTCACAGCCTAGCTAAAAACAAGGGAACTAATGCAGAGTTGGGTAGGAAGTACCTTGCTGTATGGAGAGAGCTGGTGGCTCTTGCAAGTGTTGGCTCTAACTGTAGCACTGGCACAACACTTGCCTCAGTGACTGGGACTTTATCTTCTAGTTMGAAGTTAATTGCTATTTACCACTGTTAAATGAGAAGAAAACACATGATTTTAGAGAGGTTGAGTTGAATGAGATTATCTAAGGAACAGGGGTTTTAGAGGAGCTGCTGTCCTATGTTCATAGTTGCTCCTTCCTGTTGCTTACCAATGAAACTCAAAGGAAGGACAGAGAAATGTCTCGGGAGAGATGGAGAATTGTGTGTGTCTATTTTAGAATCCATTATGTTCATTTTTTTACTTTGGCATAATCTGCCACATTTCATCTTGCCATCATTCGTCTTTTATTTTTGTTTCTTTTTCTTTTTTTTTCCTGTTTGTTTTGTTTTGTTTGGTTTTTTTTGGTGTGCCTCTTGAACATTGTCGTGCAAACTCTGCTCTGCCACCTCGTCAGCTGCAGTACCTCTGAGAGCTTGATGTCTCCGGTTAAGCAGGCTCCGCAGAAGGCGCCCTCCGACACAGAGGGCCTGGTAAACAGCGTGCCCGCCAGATCACACCAGGTAAACTGCTTCCTGCTGCTCCCCGAGGCAGGATTCCCCCCAGCCTGGGGCAGCTGCTATGGAAAACATCAAGGCAGGGTGGGATACATCCATTAGGGATGGTAAAAGTGCGTGCTTTGGACAAGGGGTGCACAGCAAGCCAGGGCTGGTGAAGCTGARCTCTGCTGAAGAAGGCTTAATGCACTTGAAAGAGCAGCATCTTTGTACTGGCTGAGATGGAGTTTTATGCCGTTTTCATACTAAATGATAAAAAAAAACATGGTTATGGTCTTGTGCATTAACATACAGAGGAGGCAGTGAAATGTGAGGTTGAGAGCCTGGAAAGAATGAGGCGTGGACAGTCTGTTTAACACAGACACAAGGCAATGTAATCACCCCATAAAGCTACTTCATCTCTTCTGGGATGGTAATGGGGGGGAATTTGTGTCACTCTCTCATGCTCCATGGCATGTCCTTCCTTCACAAGGAGAGGAGCTAGACGCTGGCWGGGCAGCCTGCAGATGACTCGTGCTGCTGAGAGCTCTCTTCTGCTGAGTCTCCCAACTTCTGTGGGTTTGAAACTGCCACTCTTTGTTCTTGCTGCAGTTGGCGGATTTCTACTGACTTTGAAGGGGAAAAGTGTCTCTTTTCCAGATTTAGCGTCCCATGGAAAGGGAGAGAGAATGAGTCAGACAGGGATTCTACTCAATACCTGTTAACAGTGTATGGGATTTCCTTATTTGAAAGCTGTTTCTCACTTCTTGATTTGTGTATTCCCCAGCAATCTTCCTATGGAGATTACAGGTCCTGTGAGAGTTTAAGTTCAAAGTGGACTTCTTAATTGAACACCTTTTAGCAACTGGCTGCAGTGTAGTATGTGCAAGCGAATACCCAGATTCTTAATTTCTCCTGACAAAATAATGGAGATATCTGTTAATGTATTAACACTACAGGAAAAAACCAAATGTGCTCACAATGAAGTCAAAGCTCCTACTCTGCTGGGCTTCCAGCTGGGTGCTGAAATGCCTTTTGCTCTGGCCCATGCARTATTTCCAGAGGTTTAGCACAGAGGTCCACAAAGCTGGCTTCTGACTTCACATATTAGTTATTCTCTGAGCACAGAGGCCATATATTCAGGATTTTAAAATAGTTCAGATTTTGACTGGAACGGGTCTAGTAGCAGCAGGCTGCCTATAAGGCCTAGATAAAGCTTGACTTTTCTAGAYCATGGGAGGTGCTTCTGGAAGGGATGAATGAGATAGGTGATTCTCATCATCCCCCCTTTAAAAAACAAGTAAAAAATTGTGGGATTTATGATGCAGTAGCTCTTGAACTCTTGGAGTCAACATCCATAGATGTTTTATCTAATTACTGTCATGGTGTGAAGGAGTACATGCAAGTGGTCTGAGAGCTACACACAGATGTTGTTCTGTGCTTGCATATTGAAGGCAAAAATACTCCAATGTTTTGGTGTGAAAACTTGCAGTCTCCYCCCCCTTCCATGCCCCCAGTGCTCTGTGTCTCAGTCTGCTGGAAAGAGCAGCAGAATAAATCTTAACTTTGTAACGTTAATGTTAACTCAGAATCAGTGTACTTTTGCCTTTCTGTAGTCACACTGGCCTGTTTGTTCATTGACAGAGTTCTCCCTGCAGGTGAGTTCCTAAAGGTTAAACACAAAGTGTGACTACTGCTGTCTCCAACAGAAAAATACTGAAAATGGCTTTTGTTTTGTTTAGTTTTGTTTAGTTTTTTTTTTATTTTTTAATCTCTTTTGTCAGGCAAAGAGAATTTCTTTTCTTGGCAGACATTTGTAGCAGCAAATGGTTCCTCTGCCTCCTGTTAAACATTTGCCCTATCTTTACTGAACAAGTAAACATATYTACTTTTCTTTAAAAGGATGCAGAGTGAAATCAGGGTTGATCAGATTTTGAACAGGCTATTTGGATCCATGAGAAAATAAAATTTAATTTGATTATGCTTATATTTTTAATTTCTAACAATTGTTTGGTTGTTTTCCTAAGGCTCATATCAGCATGCAAATCAACATATTTGAAATCTAGCATCATAGATAAAACTTGGTGTTTCTTGATAATCAGGAAATGAGTTGTAGTATTCAAGCTTTTGAGATGTTGTGTAGGTGAAAGGCAGATACTCATTCCTAGCARTTCCCAAAGCTGTTTCAGGCTGCTTGCTCATTCAGGCACACTCCTTTCTCTTGGAATGCCTGGCAGATTCAGATCAGTGGTCCCCACTCTCAGTGCTTTAGTCAAACAGCAGAGGCCTGTGGTCTTCCTTGTAGCTTTTTACAAGGTTCAGATGTGTAGGAAGTGAGTGAATGCTTTGTGCGTCACTGGTGGAAAAGAACTGTGAATACAAACAAAACTCCTGCCTCTGCAAATTAAAAACAGAGGTGTTCACTCTTAAAGAGTGGCATTTAAATTAATTAAATGAATTTTATTCATTTTTTAAATTTATGTATCAGTTCAAGAATCAGTGATGGAGTATTTGTCTGCATCACATCTGAACTGAAAGTGCTGAGTCTGCACTTCCTTGGTGTTTTGGGTCCAAGTTTCTCAGGTGTGGCCCTTGCTTTCTGGAATTTGCCTATCTGAATGTGTGCATTTTTGGCTGCCTGAATCTGCTCCACTTGTTTTCACTGTGCCCTCCTTCTCAGGTATGTGCTGTCCTGTCAGATTTGTCTCTGGTGGTTGTTGTCCGTGCCATCATTCCTTAGTGACTGCTCTTCTGTCAGGACTGTTACTGGCGTGGGTAAGAAATTCTTTCCAGTGAAGGCAAGAACTACATGGATTTCCCACATGGATGTCCTTGTTTGGATCCCAGGACCCTGAGAAGGAGCAGTTCATGATGCCAGGAATCTTGATTTAAATTTCAGATAATTTTCCTGGAGCTAGAATCCATGGTAGTTGCAACATTGATCAGAATCTAAAAAATTTGAAAATTCTTCAGACTCCTGTTGGGCCATGAAGGTCTGGTTTTGTAATTCCTTTTTCTTTGCTGTAACTTGCAATTCATGGCTCTGCTGACAAACCCTTWGCAGGTACATCTGCTATTCTTTCTGCTTCAGTTCTGAATGGAAAAATTGCAAGGCTTTGGGAAATGCTGGTTTTATATATTAGTGCTTGTCTGTTTTTTGATTCTGAAGAGTCAGGATGAATTTACTAGGGATCAGATGAAAGTTCTGAATTATTTAGACTATTTTTTAAAATGGCCCAAGCAATGCTTATAGTCAGCTAGAGAATCAATTGGCAGCAAATGGAATAGATGTGCACTGTAATAAATCCTTGGTTCCTCCTTTCCTCTGTGTTAGGGATCTACCACTTTTTTTAGGTGACTGACAGTGAACACATTGAGACAATGATAACTTGGTTTGGATCAGCTGATTAGGCAATCTCTCCACATCACTAACATGCTGTTTGCAGCAGAATAACTATATTTAAACTAGCATAAACCTAGACTCATCGGAACTGATACTGAGTGAACACCTGTGGTAGAAAATTGACCCATCAGAATTACTTGAACAAAATTTGGAATGTCATAGTGAGTACTTTATGCAGTTAGATTTATTGGCTGTATTTTTTTTTTCTTTTTTTTTTAAACTGGTAGTGCTCTCAAACTGAGTTTAGCATACCCTTGACCTCCCGTCTCAGACAGATAAGACTTCCAAAAATGCTTTGAATTAAAATTGAGGGTTACTTGGCCTTGGAAGTTTCTATAGATACTCTGCTCTGATTGGAATTAGTAATCTCAATACAATGTTGGAGATCAGAACAATGTGAAAGCAAATAGCAGAGAACTAAAAAAAAAGTGTTTGTAATGAGATTTGAAATCCAGAGTTTTATAGGACATCAGTGTCCTTTTTTTCCCCATTTTCTCAGTTTGTTGTTTATATTTGCAAGTTTTCACCTTTCAGTCCATCTTCTTCCTCTGCTCTTTATTACTTTGGAAATACTTTACCCAGAAGGAAGAAAGTGCGGATTTAAATTACTTCTGAAAAAGAACAAGGTGTTTATCAGGTGTGTGCTTTGCTACTATGCTGTGTGGGAAACAGTCATGCAGGAAGGTACCTATGGTYCTTCAAGGGCTTAATTTTCTGTACAGAAGGTCTCTTCTCATCTCTGGCTTGTAATTTGGAAGACAGATGGAAAGATTTCTTTGTTGGGTCCATAAAAATGTTTTCTAATTTGTCAGGATTACAAAAGTATTGGCAAGAAGGGTGTAGAAATGCCAATGAAAGCTACTTTTTCCTGGGATATAAGGAGAACCAGAATGGTTAAATGGATGAAATGTTTTGAAGWAAAAGTGCTGAAAAAGCCACAACCAAACTAAAAGCTCTCTCTTTGTAATTCCCCCCTCSCCCCATCCCCAGATAGTACTGTCCCTTTCCCTCCTGCATGGGGTGTGTGGTCACTCTGCTGAGGTCACCTGGTAGGTGGTGGCATTTATGTGCCCTCTGCTTGTCTCACTTTGCGGTTTCAGTGTGGGAGCTGCAGGTCTCTTGGCATCGAGGTCTCACCTGTCTTGCTGGACCCCTGCTCTGTGGAGGCTCCGGTCCTGTCCTCAGCCTGTCTTCAGGAGCTGCAGTTGGGTTTCCTGTGGGCTGTGTTTTGAAGGATGTGGTGTTTTAGGGAGGTGCCAGTTTGTTTTCACTCTCAGCTACGAGACAGGGCTGTAATGTCCTCCCCTGCACCCCAGCAAATGTCACRAAGATGTGTGGCTGTGCCTGCCCAAGGTGTCTGTGAGCTGCTGCTGCCTGGGCTGGCTCAGAAATCAGGTAAGAATCTGGTATTGCTGCACCATTTTAGGACTTTCTGGCACACTGCTCTGTGAATCTTGGCTCCATCATTTACTTGGGCTTGAGTCCCAGGGTGGCTGCTGGTTTATCCTCTCCCTKATTGGTACAGCCATGCTGGGATTTCCAGGACCTGAGCAGCAGTTAGGGGAAGCACGCTCTGCTGTTGACTGGTAAACGTCTAGTACACTTCCTCTTGAACATTATTAAATCTGGCATGCATCTGAATAAGCCAGTGTCTTTGCTCCACAGCACATAAGAATTGCTGCTTTTAAGAGCAAGGGATCCCAGGTTTTGCTTTCTGTGGGATGAAAGCAGCCTTGGAAGGAGGCAAGGTTGCTGTTTGGCATGCTCCTGAGAGGAGAAAGGTGGCAGACTAGAGCTCATGTGCAGCTTGAGGGTTCATTCCACCTGCTTCCAAGTGACGTTCGCAGTCATCAATGCTCTGTGGTCTTGCCTTAGCTTTCATCTTGCTGCAGCCCTCGCAGGAGTGAGGGGCAGTGTGRTGTGTTCTGAAAAAGCCTGATTGTGCCTCTCCGTTGTGTCCCCAGGGCCCAGTCATTTACGCGCAGTTAGATCACTCCGGGGGACAGCACAGCGACAAGATCAACAAGTCAGAGTCTGTGGTCTACGCCGACATTCGGAAGAACTGAGATCCTCAGCTATCCAAAGGACAACAAACATTCAGACTGGAATTGCTTGAGCAAGATTTGACCCAGAGAACTCACATGTGGCCTTTGATGCCTAGGCTAGGACCAATGCATGTGCATACAGAGGGAGAGATATATATGTATTGTGTGTAAATAGTCTATTTAATCGTACAGAAGTGAGACCAATGTTGCATGTTCAAATGCGGTAAGAATTTGCTTATAAATTGCCAATATTCTTTTTTTTTTGTATCTTGTGTGACGAGAGAGAAAGTGAAAACTCGCATCACAATTTTAAAATATTTTTATCTTGATTATTAATGGAGAAACTGGAAGATGCCTGAAGATTCTAAATTGACCTGGAGATTCTTTTTTCTTTGCTTATAGGGCCTAATTTCTTTTGTTGAGGTGACTATAAAGAAGACATCTTCTTTATATTCAGAATTCTTTATGTATACAGGGTATTTATCTTTCCTTGGTCAGATTCTCAGTGCAGACTGCCTTCTCAYGTAAACTAGACCCTCTCACTTGGTCTTGTAAGCCAAATTATKACTCTTAGCTATCAGAAATGTGTGTCTTAGCAGTGTGAGTGAAGGAAATCTCTAGGCCTACCTGACCTGTTTAATGTGGGTCACAGAACTGTTTACTTCTCGATGAGCCCAGCTATTCAAGCTTAGTCCTTTAAAGTGCAGGGATAGTGTTGATCTAATGAATTTTGTGAAATGGTAATTTACCTGTGAAAACGAAGGAGATAGTCAGTTAAAGGCATAGATGTAGGTGGTACCTCAGACTCTGTTGAACCTTTCATTGAAATGTTTCTTCCTCAAAGCTCTGTCATTTCATGTAAGYGTTAAGGGCGCCAAGGGATCTGGAAGCTGTAGTACCCCCATACCTCTCTCCCATGGCTCCATTACACCACTGTCACCTCCTTGGAGGTGCTTTATTTGTTCTTGAAAGCCTGTAGTGGAGTCYGAATGACTTCTGGAGGAAATCTAGGACTCTTGGTTTTTCTGATGTGTGTTTTTTTTGTGTAACCTATATTTGCACAGAAGATATGGATGGGCAGCTMATTTCCTTCATCTCTGCAAGTCTACTGCTTGAATACAATTTCCCAGCTTCTTGTTTCTAGGTTAAACTACTCCTAGATTGTTAAGGATCTCTGCTGATGAGGATTTCTTTTGTTGACCCACTGTATCCTGAAATCAGGTGCTCAAAACTAGAAGTGGCCTTCCAGCAGAGATCTTCTCAGAGTAGCATATAGAAGAAGGATTTCTGTTTTGTATGTCCTAATGTATTGGTTTTMGTTTTGAGGTTTTTGGCAGCAAATRATTTTCAGTTTGGTCTGTCGTAACCTTTTTACTTTAACTCTTAYCCATTTCCTAGTTCAGTCTGTTTCACAGAATCACTCACAGAATGGTTGAGGTTAGAAGGGACTTCTGGAGATTATCCAGTCTTCCTCAAGCAGAGTCAGCCAGARCAGGCTGCCCAGCACTGTGCCCAGCTTTGAGCATCTCCTCAGGTGGGAGCTCTACAGCATCTCTAGGCAACCTGTTCCAAAAAAACTCAAGCCTACAGTCCACTGTACCATCAAGCACATGAAAAATAGTTACAGGGCAATGGCAGACCCTTTCAGAACCACATTAAATAATCCTTTAATTATGACAGTGCAATTTTAATAACTATTTTGTGCACAGTGGGGTTTTTTTTTCTGACAAAGTTAAGTATGCCAACACTATATTCTTTCATCAGGATCAGGCATCATTGCTTTCATAATAACACCTGCCTTTTTTAGAATTCAACAGCTTTATTTTTGTATACGTGCACTGGGTAGATTTTACAACATTCTTATCAAAGCTAGAACCAGCTTCTTAAAAACTGAGGCTCAGAAGGAAACCATGGATTAATTTATTCTGCCATATATCAGCTGCTAATCCTGCAATATCYGAATTTGTGTAATTCTTCTTCCAAGACTTGGCTGATATATAAAAAAAAAGGATATGTTTCAATTTTAAAGAAAATTTTAAAGGCATCACTTTTCAGGTATTTGCCAAGTCTCGTGGAGAACTGAGACACTGAGCTATGGCTCACTAACCATTGCAGCTCTGTAAATATTTTGGCATTTTATTATTGGCAATAATGCATGTAAGATGAAAAATGGRCAAATTTCTTCTTCACAGAAGACCTTTAAACATCTTCTTCTAATTCATGGATTAAACAGGGATTTTAACAAGACTCCATATGAAGGGCTATGGTGCTTGTACCTGGTGCTGGAAGCTGATGGAGTGGGACCTACTCACCCCAGACACACACAGGGGTAGTTTGTCAACTCAAGCTTCTATCTGTTGATAAAATCCACTATGTTGGTTGCTGCAGTGCTCATATTGGTGACTGTAGCCAGGAAATTCTTTACTCAGAAGATGATGAGCTGCTGGCACAGGTTGCCCAGAGAAGTTGTGGCTGCCCCTGAAGTGGGCAGCCACAGGAAATGTGTCCTGGAAGTGTTCAGGGTCAGGCTGGATGGGGCTCTGAGCAACCTGGTCTAGTGGAAGTGTCCCTGCCCATGGCAGAGGGGTTGGAACTGTGTGATCTTCAAGGTCCCTTCCAACCCAAATCAGTCTGTGATTCTGTGATTCTGTTGGATCTTCTCAAGTGCTGGATTCTGCACCTGGCACAGGGTGACCCTGGATGTGTGCACAGCCTGGGGAAGGAGAGGCTGGAGAGCAGAAGCTGTGGAAGGGGACCTGGGGGTCCTGGTCCATGGCCGGTTGAACAGGAGTCAGCAGTGCCCTGGCAGCCAGGAGGGACATCCCTGTCCTGGGGACATCAGGGACAGCATGGCCAGCCAGGCAAGGGAGGGGATTGTCCCACTCTGATCTGGGCTGGGGCAGCCTCACCTCCTGTCCTGGGGACAGTTCTGGCACCACAAGAATGAAGAGTGTTCAAAGGAGGCCACGTGGAGGGATAGGAGGGGAAGCCTTGTGACAGATGGCTGAGGTCACTTGGTCTGCTCAGCCTGGGGAAGAGGAGATTGAGGTCTTCAATGTCCTCAGGAGGGGAAGCAGAGGGGCAGGTACCAATCTCCTCACTCTGGTGCCCAGGATCTGAGGGAATGACACGAAGCTTGAGTCAGGGGAGGTTTAGGTTGGATATCAGGAAAATGTTTTTCACCCAGAGGGTGGCTGAGCACTGGAACAGGGTCCCCAGGGCAGTGGTCACAGCTGACCCAGAGAGTTCAAGAAGTGTTTGGACAATGCTCTCAGGCACATGGTGTGATTCTTGGGGTGTCCTGCCTAGAGCCAGGAGTTGGACTTGATGATCCTGATGGGTCCCTTTAAATCCAGCATATGTTATTATTAAGATCAGGAGGAATCCTGCTGCTGCTGCTTCCCTTACCTATCAGGCTGTTAGTTCCCAATATTTATTTTACACTTAATAAAACACTAATGCTTTGGATGTGGTTGATGGAAAAACTTGATTTTGATCTGCCTGTGTTCATCCCTGCACATCACCATCTTTCTCTCCTGATACTTTTGAGCAAGAGGGAGAATTGGATGATTGTGGCAATCAGAAACTTGCTGYTATGAGAAGATGGGGCTGGCCTTGCCTCTGAAGTCTGCTACTAATGTTTGCATCTTTTCCTGCTGGAATGTACTGGAGAACCTGAGCACAATTCTGATGTGGTGCTAACTTTAGGAAGCACACGAATCTGGTGCTAACTTTAGGACTGATCTGGTGCTAACTTTAGGAGACACACTGATCTGGCTGATGTTAATTGATTTAAGGAAACATCTCCTTGCATGGTTTCTGTCCAGCTACAGTTATGTTCATGTTGCCTAGACCGAGGATGTTCTTGCAATGCTGCTTGGGTCYTCTTTATGAAGGCAGAATGAACTTGGAAGTGTTTTTAAAAATCGCTGAACATYGTTTTAGAAAGAAAAAGAAGTCTTCCCCCAGGAATGGCAGAAATCTGTCTGAGTCCCTCTCCAGTGCCAAGGATGTTGATTTTTTTTGTTAATTTTATTTTTTTTATATTTCCTTTTTTNTTTTTTTTGTTAATTTTTTTTTTTTTATATTTCCTTTTTTCCCTTTTTTTTTTTTTTTTTTTTTTTTTTTTTTTTTTTGTTATGGAAAAGTGAGCAATGTAACTATTAAGCAACATATTTGTGCTGAAGTCAAAAGAACTTCAGGCATTGTGAGACAATGCTTGTAAACTTTCTGTTCCTCAGGTTATCTTAGATTGTTTAATGATAGGATAACATGYTCTGATGGAAGGCACTGATGCTGAGTTAGCTTACTCAGGAGTAAAGTCAAGTCTCAGGCGACAGAGGACTTCTACTTCCTTGATGGGTAGAGCAAGCAGAGATTAAAGTCAGACAARGTCATCATATCTTTATGTTGTGGTGAGCAGAAGTTTAACTCTGTTTKCTCTGCTGCTGTTTCTGATTCTCTGATGCTGCTCCTTGCAGGTGGGTAAGAACAGCTTGAACTTTGATGAACACAAAGGGTGTTGTCCATGTCCTGTTGTTGCACCGTTGCCAGCTCTTTTTAGGACCATCCCTTTTCAAGACAAATGCTGCATGCCAGGCTTGCAGCAGCCCAGTGGAGGAGTAGGCACCTTTCTTGAGGCAGTAGCCAGTGACTAAAATAGTTTGGTGGGTCATTGCTYCTGGATAGTGGACCCGGGAAGGCCTGTGTGATGGAAAAGACTTGCCATAAATTCTTTCATTCATCATGCAAACAAAACTGGGATCAATCTGAAATCTTCCTTGTTTTTGATTACCATTAATGAATTTCAAAAGGATTACAAATTAGGTACCAAAGTAAATTGGTAGCTATACTCATTCCATCAGGTTTCCATGGCCCCTTTCGACTTCAGCAGTTGTTCTGTGAGGAAGATGCTCACCGTGTTCACAAAAYAGCATTAAGAGCCATTACAGGGGGGCAGCTATGTCCCTGTAACTCACTGCCTGATGTGTTGTTTATAGCCAGAGATCTGTAGGGTTTTGTTTTCTCTCAAAGCTCTAGTGGTATTKCAGTTGGTGACCAGAAGAGCTGTAATCGAGTTTTTAAACTTTTTAAACACCTAATTGTCTAGGTAACCATCTGTCTTACAACTGCAGTAAAGGTGTATATGCAACTTGAAAGCTGCATGGCCTTAAGAGTGGATTCACTGAGGTCAGGTATGGACTGTTTGAGTTGTAACCAGGACACCTTCACTCTCTAATGGAATCTTGGAATTCTACATTATTAGTGTAACTACCAAGGATCTCAAATACAAAATGCTCTTATTGTATCATAGGTGATGGAAATATTTTCTCCATTAAACCACCAAAAAAGAGAAGGTGGGTAAGACTTCTGGGCTGTGGCCACACYTCTGCAGTGTAACATTTTTATATGGGAGACTACAAAATCATATTAACTATGCTCAGCCATTATACTCTTCTTTAGGCTTCTCTTTCCATTCTCTTCACTGCCCTAAAGCTAATAAGCCCTTTTATTTACAGGTATTTTTGCACTCTAAAATCTAAGTTCAATGCCTTTGGAAATCAGTGTGCTGTGCAATGTTTTCTGTCTCCCTGCAATGCCAACCGTTCTTATGTGGTAAATGTAATTGAAAACATAGACTGGGTACTTTYCTTTTATAAACCTCTGTCCTGGAGGTGTGCAAGACAACAAACACCTGTAAGACAGGTGTATAATCCATGTGAGGGAGCTAGATATGCATTGCATGGCCTGATCACAAAGAAGAGCCAGTGTACCAACTGTTAGTGCTTTTGCTTTTACAGACTCATCTGGAAACAGTTATCTTGGATATTTTTTCTTGAATGGACTTTAATGTTTTCTATTGTAATCTTGTGAATATTTTAATACACTTTTTTTTTCCCATTACTGGCTTGCTGGATGAGTCTTACCTGGTTGGGGACTGGGAAGGGAGGGGGACTGACATACACCACCTCTCTCCCTGGCAGTATTCTTCAGTCACTTGCAGTCTGTGTCTGCTCAATGACCAACACAGCTGGAGAACTCACCATTTGAGACCCTGCCTTACTGCTTCAGCCAGAAGAACCAAGAAATGCAGGTGGAACTTGGCAGAACATGCAACTAGCTTCATGGTGGGATAGCCTTTGAAAAAGGGGAGCTGATAGACTCATCAGAATTTGCTTTGTCTCAGTTATCTTCTCCCCTACATATGAATTCCTGAGTCTGGTGCTCCAATGCCCACATCTTATGCCTCGAATTGTGAAGGATGGCAGAAGCTAAAACACCAGTGGCACATTTGTTTGCTGTCCTTTTGTTCAGGACAGTGGTGGCTGGGAAACAAATGATGATACACACAGCGGATGATGAATATCCTTATGCTTCCAGGGAAGGAAGAGCATCAGGAAATGAAATGCAAATACTACTGTTGATTACTGAAACGTGGCAAACCCCCACCCAGGTGGTTTCCTGACTGTGACAGAAAAGATCACTTCAGTCTGAGACTGGCTGTCACCAGTACTGTGTCACTCCCAGCACTGTTCAGTGGAGTCAGGTAAGGTGAGGCTCAGCAACTCTTTTTAGGCAAAATCCAGTCAGTTTCTTTAAAGAAACAATACAAGAAACACAATTTAGCTTCATTTTAAAAGGTCGCCCTTTATTTAAATGTGTGGAGATACTTTGTTATTTGCACTTAGAAAACATTTGTTCTCTAAATATTTAAATTACCTGTTCCATTTTTTCAGAGGAAAAAAGAAAACATTAAAGTTAGTTAAGCTAGGTCCCATGGGGATGGGTTTGTGCGTTGATAGATTTGACCTGTTGGGTTAAGTCTGTTTTCACTGTGGCTGCTCTTTTGCTTTTAGTTCCCGTTTATACCTATAGGAAAAACAAAGCACAGGCTAAGAATAGAATAGAATACCAGATACAGTAACTTTTTCCCAGCAATCTGTTCAGCAGAGGCGGTTTAAAATTACAATGGATTTGAGGGTGGAAACTCAGGGTAGGATAGCTTAATTCATGTAGGACGTTCCAAAGTAGCTAAGTTTGCCACATTCCTGGCCAGTACTAAAACCAGAAAACTCCCAAAGTTTCCTTCAAGAAAGAAAAAAAAAATCTCTGCTTAAGAATACTTTGATCCATCTGGAACTGTCACAATTCAATGCTGCTTTAGCTGGACTGAAAATATATAAAGCTTCACTCGAACTTAACTGTAAAACCAACTAAGTAGCAAAAATGTTCTGTAATGTTTAATGAATGGCTCAGTTCCTCTTGCCTGTTGCACAGAGAGGCTGGCAGCATTTATAAATTTCTGGTTAATGCTTAGTTGTAGTTGTATCCTTTGTAATACATACCTCCATATTCGGTAGAGCTGGGAGCCACCAGCACAGCCAACAAAGAAGTTCACAGCGAACAGACTCCAGTTTTTAGGAATAATAACTAGAGAGTACCGTGACCAAATAAGGCCTGTTGAATAGAATGGAAAGTTTAAAGATCTTTAAGCCTTTGAAGTGAAATACTCAGACATTTCCCTAAGTTTGGAGGCAGATTTATGGACCAGTTCAAGTAAACAAAATTTACAACTTCATATTAGTTCTTCTAACTACCTCTTTCTCAGGGAAAAGTGCAACAAGTGCCAGTGGGATGTCTACAGGGATATACTGTGTTTTTCTAAAATAGCTACTGTAAGGTCAATCATATTCTGAATATCAAACAAAGATCCTCTGTACTCTGCAGCAGCCTAGACCTTCACTCTSCAGCAGAGTTGCAGGGTAGTAGTATTTTGCTGTATTTCCAGCTTGCTGCACTAGATTGGAAATTACAGAATCCATCAATCAAGAAAGACTTATGCAAAACGTACGCAAAATGCATAGCACTGTGTCAGATATCAAACTAAAGTCTGGAGAATCCTTTCAGACAGGGAAAGCACTGGTGGAGCATCATCCCTGGAGGTGTTTACAGGATGTGTAGACGTGCCACTTAGAGACATGTTTTAGTGCTGGACTTGGAAGTGCTTAGTTAATGGTTGGAGTCTATGATCTTCAAAGTCTTTTCCAAGCTAAATGATTCTAGGATTACAGAATACTGTTTCTGCCAGTGTGAAAATTCTTGGCAGCAGTGCAGAGGTCCACATGCCAGTGCTTACCTCTTGTAATGCTTGGAAATTCTTTCCACACATATTAGTCTAATTCCCTACCATTCTTAAATCCCTTAAAGTCTGTTCTTAAAAAGTCACTATATCCTGGACTTCAAAATTAGTTGATCTGAAGCAAAAGAAGTCACTTACTGCACTGAGTGGTATCACAGTAATTTAAGGGATGACACTTAAGTCCCAACTTGCAGCAACTTGCTCTGAACAATGCCAAATTAAGACGTGTAGAAAACTGTTACATGATTACAGAACTCTTATTGATTTAATACCAAGTAGAGGTCTGTCCTAGAATTATCATCCAACAGCAACAATGAGAGCTAGCATGTTACAGTTAAGGCTTTCTGCAGAAGTGGATTAGTAATGATGGAAGATTCAGAGGGTGCTATGTAAAAAACATGGAGTAAGTGTGGCTTTACCTGTGGCCATWAGTACTGCAGACTGTGCTGTGCTGAGCTTTTCTGCTGGTCTGGCCATGTCAGCCAGTCCAGCACCCACCAAACCCTGTGAAAAGAAAATCAGTGAGTCTGGGACCTCCTGTAACAGATCCAGCACCTTTCCAAAGGGAAGCAGTTTCTACTGCTCTACAAGCTCTAGCACCTAAGCTGCTTATCCTACTTTATTCAGGAGATGGGATGCATTATATGAGCAATTACACTCCTGGAGATACCATCCATTTCCAGTCCCTTGTGGTAAGAAAAAGAACACAGTTATGGCAGCTACAACTGTGTGGCAGTAAAATCCCAGCCACTGGCAGTTTTGTATTAATTCAAGAACAAGGTTAATTTAAGCAGATCTGCTCAAGAAAGCAGCTGAAAAAAAAAAAAAAAAAACCCAACCCTGGTTTTCATGCAACAAGCAGAGGCTTCTCTAATAAGGGCCTTCTTCCCACAGGTCAGCTAAGGTAGTGCTGGTAAAAATGACCCCATACAGTCTTCATTCAGCTTCATCTAAGGGAGTAAAGGTGCTTCTTTTTTAATGTAATTTAAGTAAAAATAGAAAACTTCCAGGTGAATTGAGGAACAGCTTGGCTGATCTACTTGACATTAGTAGCAGAGACACTGCTTGATTTGTTTGTTGTGTTATGCCCTCTACTGGAAATATAATTTCATGTTCCTGTTACATGAGTTCACAAAAAAAGCCCCAAACAAAACAAAAACAAAACCCATATGTAAGACAGTTGTAATGCTTTTAATTCCCTGACTGCCACCCAGGACTTGGCACAGAATTGCTGCCTGTGTGCTTGGGCTCAGAAGGGTGTTTCCAGGGACAAACTCTGAGGAAGGGGGAGGGTCAGCTACGGTTCCTGCAGCTCCAGACAACTGACAAAGAAACCAAGCTATAGATTAGAGTATAGTATGTTGCCGGTGGCCTATACAAAGTTTGGGTTCACAATGGCRAAGTTACAAACCAGCTGGCAATGGCAAGAGCAGCTTGTTATCAAACAGGGAGGTCAGTGATGGGTTTAGAGATCACTTGTRTTATCTTTACCAATGCAAGACCTCAGAGGAGTAGAGTGAATGAGGAAAAGGCATTTGCATCATTTGGGCACAAACACAGCCCAGGGGTGTTGGGAAGCAGAACCTCACAGGAGGCAGAGCACCACTGATGGCCTTGATGGCAGCTGCCTTTGTCTTTCATATCAAGACTACCTTGCACTCTGATGTGCTTTAGCCTGCCTTCAAGCTGTGCGGCTTTGGAATTGGCTTCTTTAAGATACTTCTCAAATTCCTCATCTCAGAAGAAATAAAAGCTTTAACAGGCTTGCATTATGCCAGCTCATGCCTACCTTGAGTAACAGTTGATGTTTCACAAGCGAAAGCCTTTGTGAAACTTTCAGTGAAAAGTACAATTTTTCCACAAAGTATTTTCTCCACCCTGTATCCCCTGTATGTTGCGCTATAYGTTACTAAGGCTAATTTTGTTCCTCCCCATATGCTAAAAATTAGAGCCTCAGTATTAATGTGTCTGCAGTCCCAGGTGTCTGCTGGGAAWCCCTTACTTGCTCCATGTGTTGCTGCAGATTGCCCTGGGCTTGACACCCAGGCACCAGCTGGCATCTTGTACTTACCCATTTCATAATAGGTGCCCAGAAAAACACTGTTTTGGGACCTGAGGGAGGAGGGGAGAAAAGAAGTTAAATTATTCAGTTAAGATATGGCTGGTTTAATACCCACAGTAAGTTCGTGTTGTTTTGTTTCTGGAGCTTGTTTTCTTTAAATAATGAATTGTGTGTATTAGCAGTTTTTACTGCTCTACAAGCTCTAGCACCTARTACTCATAATTCACCAACCCAGTGCATCACCCTTCAATTGTGTAATCACACATTTCTGCAACAGATGAGTAGGATTTTGTATGTCCATGTTTAAGCAACTGAGGACACCAGAGCAGGTAAAGTGCATTTATAATGAAAAGACTTAAGAGTAGGCCTAGGAATAGGGAAGAAGGTTTCCAAAGAATTATTAAAAGTTACTCTTCAATTGGACTAATAGAATAATTATCTTCGCAAACTGAATATTGTAATCTAAAATTCCAAAATGTTTTTTACTCATACTGTAATGAGCCAGTCCCCCCTTCTTTCCCCAAATCAGAGGCATGAGATGGTTCAGGTGAGAGCACAAACCCCAACAAAGCAGTAGTAAATGTCACAAGGGCAGTGTTTTTGTTCACCTCTAAGCTCTCAACAGCTTAGACACTAGAAACTAGAAACTAGTGTTTCTAGCAGAAACAATGCTCCCCACCCAATCAAACCTACACCCCCAAATCCACCAGCAGGCAAAGGAGGATTATGGGGGTAGAGGATGAAATCTCCAGAAGGAAGGAAGAAATATCAATGGAATGGACACAGGGGAAAAAAAAAACTTGCTTACAAATACACATAACTTTCAGTGGTGCTAAAATAGCAACTGTTTGGTTAAAACAAAGCCCTGTAAAACCACACCTACAGTCGTGCCAGGAATCATTAATCTGGGACTTCTGCTCCAAGTTTTAAATGAGAGATCACAATCCAAAGTACCAACCCCCCTGGGGAGACAGTCAGGACATTTTCCAATGTCATCAAAAAACATTAATGTTTAGATCACTACTCATCATTGTGGTAACATGCAGAATGAAGCCAAGTTTTCACTGTAATATATTACACAGAAGTAACCACCAGGACTTYGGTTGGTTGCTTTTTATGAGAACTACTTTTTCACTAACAATTCAGCCTTTAAAAGACCTTGCAGTAACTACTTGTACTTCCAGTTTTAATCACCCTCAAGTTTAAAACCATGACTTGGGAAACAAAAACTGGCTTGGCAGCCTTGCATAAAGTCCTCTTAACCCACCCCGTTTGTGATCAAGTTTCAAATTGCATTTAATAACTGCAAGCACGTTAATTTGTCTAATATTATTGAATAAATGCAACTTAATATTTATCCTTTAAAGATACAAACTTCAGCTGCTACATGTCAGTGTCAGGCTGCAAATACAGCTCGTTACAAATCAGACTTACAGAGGCCCCATGGAAGTATCTTTAATTACTAACATTTATTTTATTCTAAAACAAATTCAGATCTGGAGTACTAGAGGATGTGGGGTGAGTATACATTATGAAGCTGACATTCGYTGAACAACTAGTGGAGTTTTTGAGAGGACTTACACTCATTTTTATTAATGATAGAAAACTCAACATTTCAAACTGCTGATTGCAAAACTAAGGAACAGTTGGAGACAGGGAAGGTACCAAGCCAAGTTTGTAATTAGGTAAGACTGTCAAGCGCCTCTCCTGCAGGCACTCCAGCAAGCACCCAGCCAGGGTGAGCTCTTCCCAGCTCCTTACATACAGAAATTTTCAAGGATGAATCTGACAGCAGCACATAAAAGCAAAGGGATACCAGAGGCCAATCTGGGTATCATGTGTGTGATCAATTTGTAGAAATTTAAGACTTCTATTAAATAGAAGGAGTCTTTGTGCTGAAAACTTGTGTTTAGTCAGGCAAAGTGAACCAAAGAGGCCACAGGGGAGGGAGGACAAACTCAGCCCATGTTTTCCCATGGCAACCTAGGCAGCTGGTGTGCCAGGCTCTCCCCTGTCCTCCAGCAATGCCAGCCAAAGAAACAGTTTTCAACAGGCATCAATTATTTCACTGGAACCTTTCTTTGTGCCAGAAAAGAAAGCAYGTTCTTCATGTCTCACAAGTGATTTATAATTTCATGACAATGACACTTATATTCCTGAATTAGACTAGAGATTTAGATGTCACCAGAGATAAAAAAGAGCCTTTATTTTTAACCTACTTTTTTTTTGCAGTCAGAGTGACATCTATTGCGTAACTTTCTCAGAGACACACCTTCAAGACATTCAAGGCTAAAACAGAAGTTGCAGGGGTTGTTTCTGTATGTGCTTATGCTGTGGCTTTTCTCATACACCATCAGTACAGATTGTGACAGATATATACACAGATGTATATATATGTACATAGACAGATGTATATATATGTATGTATAACAGATGCAGAATCCCTGAAAATGTATTTATTAATTACAGCATCATAGTGATGAACAAAAGTGGCCCAYGGGCAGTTCTGTGAAGTGAAAAGCACTGCAAGAGAACCTCCAAAACCTTATCCAATTAACCACTACAGCTCTGGTGAAGAAGGAACAGAGATGTTCCCAGTAAGTGCTGGGCCTTGTATCCAATAAAAACATCTGGAAGCTGCCACATTTCACACAGGTGGAATGTGTCTTKGACATACTGTCTCTTTGGATATAAAACCAATACATTAATGTTAAATATATTGGTCCAGTGAATTCAGCACAAAGCAAACGTTTTGAGAACTTCAGTTTTCACTCTGTGATTTCCTCAGAGCAACCATTTTCCTTCMAAGAAAGGGCCATTTAAAGAGGATAGGGCAACTGATTGAAAACTAAAGTCCTTTTTCACAGTGCATATTCCAGGTAGGTGAAGAGTCAAGGATGCCTGTGACACTGACACAAAACAGTGGGGACAGCAGCCTATGGAATGCCAGGATTTTATCGGGCCCTCGTTTTAACAACCGACGCAATTTGTTTACATGACAAACACCACGTAAATGGCACTGAAGGGGATCATTTTACAAGAGGTTTCTCCCTAATAACACAACCCTCCATGTTTGCTCACGGAAAGGTAAACTGTAGGTCAGGTAAGGGGAGCTCATTCCAGGGACATTCTTTACCCACAGGAGCCCTCCAGCGAATCCCCCAAGGGCACCAGTTGCTTTTGGTATTAAGTGTGGGATTCACCAGAAAGGAAATAAAGGCAAAGGCTGCTTGAGTTCACCGGGGAACATTCAATGATGAGAAACCCTGTCAACGCTTTCCCCCTGCATCCTCAAAAGTGTCCAAGGCCAGGCTGCATGGGACTGGGAGTAATCTGGTGGAAGGAGTCTCTCTGTCCATGGCAGAGTTAGAACTGAACGTCTTTAATATCCCTTCCAACCCAAATCATTGCATGATTCTCTTKAAAGAATTGTCTGCGAGGCCTCCAGGCCCCTTTAGACCCATAAGATCCCCTGGGCCGGGCTCTAGCCGCCCACCCGACCCCTGGATCTACCCCGCGGTACCGTGACAGTGACACCGGCGCATCCATCCCCGCTGGAACCACCCGTGCCGCGCCTGTATCTTATTCTCCCTTCACAAATACAAATTCCCCGTCAAGGATCAAGACTCCCCTCCACGGCCGCTTTCCCCTGTCAGAACCACCGTAACCGTGTTACTGCGGCCCTGATCCCGCGCCCCACCGGCTGGGGACACATCCCCTCCCCGCCCTCCCCGCAGGCCCAAACGGGTGCCAAGGTGACCCCAGCCCGTTACCCGCTGGGTGGTTGTAGAAGGGCCGGAATCGCGGCGGCAGCATAAGCTCGATGCGGTCGAGCATGCGGTGGTAGGAGGCGCGGAGCCCCGCGACGCCGGCCGCCATGGCGAGGGACGGGGCGAGCGGGGGCCGAGAGGAGACTGAGGGGCGAACGGGGACCGAGCGGGGGCCGCGTTGCGGGGGCCGCGTTGCGTCCGCCCGTCCTTCCTCCGCCCAGACCCCGCCCACCGGCCGGCCCGCACGCTGACTGGTCAACACTGCAGGGGGCGCGGCGGGGAGGAGCGGTGCGCTCGGCCCTATTGGCTGCGCGCGCTGGCCCCACCCCCTGAGGAGAGGTGGCGCGCCAGCCGCCCTCGGGAAGGGCACGGGCGCCCGGCTCAGTGATGGCCGCCGCCGCCGCTTCCCTCTACCCCTCAAGATGGCCGCAGTGGGGAACCCTGCACTGCGAGTAATGCGCCCGAACCCAAGATGGCCACCTTGCGGCTTCATAAGGCTTCATTAGAGGGGGCGGGTTTGTACCCCGCGGAGCCCAGCGCGATGACGTCATCCYCCGTGCCCACGACGCGCCCTGCCCTCAGCCGGGGCGGGGCGACGTCACCGGCTCGCGCGAGACATCTGTTAGTCTCGTGGCTACGCGCCTCCTCCTTCACGGTGGGCGTGGCTCCCTCGGCGGGGTGGGCGTGGCCCCGCGCGCGGTGGGCGTGGCCCGGACCCGCCGCGCCTCGGGCTCGCGGTCGGTGCCTCGGCGCGAGGCGGGCGCGGGGCGCGCGCTCGGGGCCCGCTCGGCGGTTCCCATGGTGATCGCGCGCGCCCGGCCGGTCCCGGCGCATCCCTCCGCTCCGCGCGCGCCCGTCCCGCCTGCGCGGGGCCATGTCCCGCGGGCGGTGCCCACACCTGCTCTGGGACGTGCGGAAGCGGACCCTGGGGCTGGAGGAGCCTGGATTGCTGCGGAGGCACTACCTCGGTAAGGGCGAGGGTATGGGGGGGTGGTGGTGCGAGCGAGGTCCGGCCGTCCTTGGCGCCCTACGAAGTGAGGAGGGGGTCGGGAGCCCCTTCCAGGCGCCGCTGCTGTTCCGCTCGGCCGCGCTGTCCCGCAGCTCCGAAGTTTCCTGAGCCCCGCGTGGGGCGGTGACACCTTCCCCAAGTCCACCTCCCGTCCCTCCGCGCCCTCGGGAATGCTCCGGCGTACCCCCACCCCGTTTCTCCGCGCTCTCGGGGTGCTCCGGGGCCCCTCCCGTTCCCGCCCCATTCTTCCGYTCTCCCGGGGATGGTCCGGGGCCCGCCAGGACCCCCCGGTCCCTCGGTGCGCGGCTCCGCTCGCCCGCCCCCCTTGTTTCCCGAAGGAACTGTTGCACGCCGAGATCCAACAGTGAAGTTGGGCGGCGGCTCAAAATAGCTCCGGTGTCGGCGTTCCGTGCCCGGGGCCGGGCAGGGTCCGGGTTWACCAGCGCTGAGCTGCCGGGGGCTGGGAACAAAGCACGTAAACGCCTCCGGGATCATGGCGCGGCCGCTGTCCGGGCTCCCTCGAGGTGCTCCCGGGGCTTTGGGAGCAGCTGAGCCGCTGGAACGCGCTCGGTGCGGCCGATGCGGCCGCTCTTTGTGTCCCCAAGTGCTCCGCGGCCACCGCGGGRTCCCCGCAGGCGCCCCTGCCCCGTGCTGCCCTCGCCTCCACACCCAAGCCAGGTATTTTCACTTTCCAACTTAAAGCCAGCGCCACTTTTAGTTTGCGAGGCCGCAGAGAGGTTTCTGTGGCGTGAAGGAACTACTGATATTCTTTGTCATGGCGCAGGTTCCGCAAAAAGCGTTACCAAAAAATATTTTAAAATCAGTGTTTATTCTGGTGTTTTTGGAGGTGTGGCCATCCATCGTAGTGGCACTGTGGATTTGGGAGGGGATGCGGTGGCTCTCCAGGGAAGATGGCTCGTTGGGTCGGGAACGCGTTCTTTTGTGCTCGAGTGCCAAAATAATTCCTGCCTTGGAGTGGAAACCTCGAGTACTCGAGATGGAGCTTGATTTACAGCACTGTAAAGTGTGTGTCGTTCTGTGCCTCCCAGGCTTTCCCGGCTGTGCTCGGTGGTAATGCCTTGTCGTTTGTTTTTTTCCTGCTGGAATTTAAGGTGGGATATCACATTACCGAGCCCAACTCAGTAGTTTTCTGCCTGTAGTCCCTSAGGACTCAGCAATCCACAAAAGGTTAATCGAAGAAATTGAGGTTATTGCTGGTAGTTTTCCACCTATTAGAGAGAGGGGAGTGTGTGCAGCACCTAAATGCACGTATGTCCCTTGGAAAGAAATTTTGAGTCCTAAAATTTAAAAAAAGTTTGAGAACTAATGATCTAGTTGCCTTTGGCTTTAGTTCTGTCTCAAGTTATGCTTGCCCAAGCTTCAGCTGAGGATTGTTCTAACTTTCAGTGATCCATCTTTCTGACTGGATTTTGTTTTTTAGTTTGCTCCAGTTGGAGCAAAGAAGCTTAATGTTAAAGTTAGGACAGTAGTTTGCAGATTCTGAAAAAGCACTGCTTATTTAAAAAGCCCTTTTTTTCCTTCTTCTGCTTTTACATGATTGTGTCTCTGATAGTTGAAGTGCTAAGACTTCATCGGTAGAAATCATCTTCCAACACTACTTTTCCGGATGCTGCTCCAATGAAATGCACATAACTTTAATTAAAAACAAAACTCCTCTGGTGTCTTGGTTAAGGTCTCATATTTACTGTTTTTCCTTTAACTTAAACGGTTGCTTTATAGCCCTAAAAAAATAGGACCTGGGAGAGCCTTCCCAAGGAATTGATGTTGAGATCTGCATTGGTGGTGGTAAGAGATGCTCAGTCCTTACTGACTCCTGCTTTTCACGAAAGGGCTGGAACAGGATGTGTTTGTCTTGTGGAGCCACCGCACTTTTACCCAAAATGGCGTTTATGGCCTTAATAAACTCACTGATTTGACTGCTAGTCATGTGTGGTTGCTGGTGCACAGATTTCCCAGGCAGCAGAGTAGTGCCTTTTTGTGTACAGGTCGGTGTGGGTATCGGTCTTTTCTCTTTTAGACTTCAGCAGCTCTATGTAGAAGCTTTGTTCTTCGGCCCCACTGGTCAAGACAGCAGTGATCAGGTTGTTGTTGGTCACTGCTGATCTCATCTGCATGGGAAGTAGTGCTTCTTCCTAATTATAATTTTTTAAGTAGTGTTTTAACCGTCTGGCAGACAGAACAAATGCAGGTCAGGGTTTTCATTTTAACTTACAAAGGGTATTGGGATTCTCGAGGCATTGTCCAGGGGTATTTTTTGCTTATTTGTGCAAATTTTTTTGTAAATTTTGTTTAAACAATTACAGATATCAGCACAAAATTAGGTAATTTATATATTTCTTCATTGCCTGCTGCTCTTTTTCAGCCACCAAATSAAAGGATAAGAGCATTATAGCAAGTCCCTGACTGGCAATGCAGTTCACAGTGTGTAGGGAGGAAGATATGTGAATGGTCCTTGCACAGTGAACCCTTCATTGGGATGGTTGTGTTACGCCACAGTGTAAAATATCAGGAATATCGACGGCGACCATGTTTTGAAGGAAGACATCTGAGAACTAATTGCTGTTTCCTATTTACTCAGTGTTGTAGTTTCATTCGAACTGGCAATCAAGTGGCACTCTATAAATAGCCTCTCTCTGCTTCTGAAAACAGCTGCTCCAGGAAGGATCTGTGTAATGTACCTTTACATGCAGATAGCTCACCCCTGCAATTTATGGCCTTGCAAAAYTCTGTCTGATTTTGATTTTGCAAGATCCCTAAACAATTGCTCTGAAGCCCAGTCAGTTCTGGACAGAATTCTGGAGAAATRGCTCATGGAGATGGGGCAGTAAGTGCGTCCCTGGGATGTGTCCTTCAGATGTTATCCTTTGGTAAGAGCTCCTGCTGTGGTGAGAGAGGGAAGATGTGGGTCTCAACAATGTATCTGTTAACGACGTTTCCTTCAGCAGTTGTAGGCTAATTAGTCTCAATTTCAGACAGTGCTTCTATTTGAAGTCTCCAGAGGAAGCCAGGCCTGGGTGAGGCTGTCAGTAACTCTGAATTTCTTTGATTCAGTTTAGGCATCCTCTTAGCCTGGTGCTGGTGGGAGGAGTCCTGYTGCTGGATCACAGATGGAAATTGAGTTTCAGACTGCTTTCGGTAGCACATCACAGTGCTTCTACCGTGAAAAATGTTGGTGCAAACTGTAGTATYCAAGCTTAATTCTGCTTTGAAGCTGGCAAATGTAATTACTCTGGATGCTTTCACAACAATCTCTCAATCTCGCAATTTTGTATCATTGTGCCAATGTTTCAGGCACTAGTGAACAAACCTGTTCTGATTGCAGGTAAAGTGTTCTGTGCCAGCGCAATGATGGCCTCTGTGTGGATTAAATATGAATATAATGATTTGACTGGAGAAATGGCAGCATGGGTTTACTTGCTTTTCTGTGAACGGTCCTGACACTGAGAATAGCTCTGTTTAGGTGGGAAGAAAAATGAAGACTTCTCCTTTTTATTTTTGTTTGTTTTGGGGTTTTTGTTTGKTTGGTTTATATTTGCTGTCYGACATAGCAGGTTATACAGAGAAAGTCTCTCAGTCTAAACGGAGAGGAAGTAATGCTGTATTTTCGTCAGAGTGGTTGTCGGAAGCTRTGGTGCTTGATACAATGGAAGTAAATATCAAAATAATCAGTTCTTCMCAATCTGTGATATCCTCCTTCAGATACTATTTTTTGAAATCTTCTTTCCTTCTTTTCCTTTTAAGCTTAGTTTCTAYCTTAGAGATAGCATTGTGATGCTTYCCAGTGAGCTTYAACTCCCTCYTCTTKAAAGATTGTTTYATATCTTACTAAGTTTCTKTCTTTCTGGTTTTTAAAATTTCAGAGAAGTTTGAAGAAAGAACTCGTTGTAAGGAAACCAGTAGTTAGTTTCATTGTGATCAAATTTTGTAAAGCTTCATACTAAARAGAGGTCTGTGAATACTTATGTAGGTAGGGAGAACTTGCTAAACTCCTTAGTAAGGTTTCAACAGTTCCCCTCTATAAAAATGAACCACAGTAACCCCAGAACAAATTATGGCTYTGAAGTGAGTTGATTGCCCTGCACCATGAGTGGGGTTGAAAAACAGACAAGAATAGCTACTATAACTCATTAGTTTTGAYATTGACTGCGTATCTGTTTGTAGAACTACTAGTGGCCCGCTGAATGTAGATGGAATTAGATGTTGCTGTTAGAATTGTGTGCTGCTGTTGAACATTTGCTGCTTCCTAAAATACATTCCTGAGAGTGCGAGAGTGAACTGAATTCCTTAAAATACTGTAAACTTTCATTCACTCTTTTGCTTTTCTTGGACAAACAAACCAAACCCAGCAGAATGGAAACTGGARTGCTGGGGAGAACAACCAAAAAAAGAGAGGCATTATTTTACCCAGTTTTTGCTCCAGATGTATTTTAACATGTGGTATCTTGGTCTTTGAAAATAATGTGGAGTTAGAAGGGTCAGACAGCTTTAACATGATCAGCTTTGTAGCTGATGCTCTTGCAGACTTAGAGATGGTCAGAATATTTAATCAGCCTTTCTTCTTACATTCTTTGCATAATACTTTTGATGCTTAGGTTTTTTTTTCAGGTTCATTCTTACATTTCATGTTCCTAAACCTCTGGAATTAATTTTCTTTTCCAGAATGAGTTAAAAATACTCATCTGTCACAGCTAAACTCCAGAATTGGTAGAGGTGTTTTCTTTTATTTTTTTCTTCAAGTCTAGCCGATTAACTGCTGCTTGAAAAAGAACCATTATAAATGTACCTGTCTGATTATGAGAACACAGTTCTTTAATGATATATTCCATATATACAGCAAATATTTTGTGAAAATGGACTAACTGAAGATTTTAGAAAGATAGAAGTGAACTCCCCAGATTTTCTTCATTAGAGATGTTTTCTTAAAAATAGAAACAGGTAGAGGCTGAATTGAAGTTCGTAGTGTAATACATGAGTTGCAGGAAAATAAATCTGTGAAGTGTTTTTTATATGCTCAATCTAATGTTGGAAGGAGGCAGGAAGCATGAGGAAGGAAGGCAGGAAATTTGGTGTAGTCACTGGATTTTCACTGGTTGTGTAGAAAAGTTTAAGRTGTATAAGAGCATTGCAGAAAAGGGATGTAAATTTCTAATTGGAAAAAAAAAATATATGAGAGAGGACAGTGACCAGGTATTTCCTTAAACTGGATATGTTTGGAGTTCTTTCCTTTTGTTAATAAAAGCAAGACTTAGTGACTACAGTCCTTAAAAACATTACAAGCAATTGGAAGAACAATGTGGTATCGAGACCTGTTGATAACAAATTGAATTTGGAGGAGTTTAATATAGAGACTCTGTSTGAAATGAATTCCCTGATACTATCTCATTTAAATTGGTACCAAGGAACACAAAGGCACTATATATATTTCTAAAACAGCTTGTAGGAAAAGATGTTGGGGTGATCCTAACATACAAGATTAATGATTATTTTTTTCTACTTCAAAGCAAATCAGCTCAGATAATAAAGACACCCATTTTAAAGGCTTTAATGTCGGTAAAGGATAATAAAAGCACAGTGTAACAGAATGATCCGGACAAAACAAATAAAAAAATGGTGGCTGATTATAATTTGGTACATAGCAGAAAACCAGAAAGAGATGTGAGCTGGGAGGCAGGATTAAGGTTAGATGAGTATTTCTGTGGCCTGAGAGCTGAATACTTAGTTTTAATTTCAGTCTAATCAGCCTTCTGTTATCTTTGGGATTATTTCACTCGTAGACTGWGCTATGGGAGTAGAGGACAGGAGCCACTTGGACCTGCAAGTGGTACAGTCATGTAGCATTAATCTAGGWAAATGTGATAGCTTGTTTTGCTGTTACCTTAGAAAGTTTTGCTTGTAGTTAATRTCACTAGCCATTTTGCCCTGCTGTGTTTTGTGGTTTGTTATGCTTTGTGTTACTGCTTCTTTCTCCTCAATGATGTCCCATTTTGCTTCCACTCACTGAGAACATGTTGATGATCATTTTTGTGTATTTTCTTTTAAAAATAAACAAACATGCAGAGTCTGGGATTACTTGGTGCCTTCTGTTACAYTGTCCTAAAATAAGAGAATAATTTCCAATGCTTGTTTTTGGGGTGCTGGGGATTGATTGTAGTACAGCTTCTGGTTTTTTATGTACTAACACCAGTTGGTGGAAAACTGCAGACTCTTGTGGAGCACATTATTATGTTCTTCAGTGGGATTACTTTGCAGAAATCTGTTTTTTGGGTTTTTTTTTTCCTTTTTTTAAATACTACTGCCTATATCAGAAGTTATCAGTGAACCTACTTACTGAATTTTGATGTGTTAATTTTTTGAACCACCAACTTTTTTGCTGCTGTTGTATTTTGACATAAGACTTAAAGCAGAAGGTGGATTTCTGGCATTATATTTGGCCAGCAAGAAATGATGAAGAATAGGTATAACTTACTTATAAATTTCAGATTGTTGATTTTCTGTCCTTCAGAAATTCAAGAGGCCTTTAAGTTATCTGCAGTTTTATCAGCATTTCTTGAAATGGACTGAGCTATGGAGATGTATTTTTTTATTTTAAGGGATTAATCTTACGTGTAATATCTGTGATTAACAGAACATTAATCATGTGTYAATGGCTGTCAGGAAGTATGAGTGCATGTAAGTGGGTTGTAGTCCCAAGGCTTTGCGTGTATGATAATATTTGAATTATACTCAGTCTTAGGATGCAAATGTATTTTGCTTTGTATCCTTTGGAGCCTCAGTGTTCTCCTGCAGACAGCTGGAAAYTGCAGACATTTGTGTGCACTTCTAATATATTTTCATTTTTGATTGCAATATTTCATTGAATTCACATTGTGTGCTTTTAAAGACTATCTTTGTACAGGGAATGTGTTTGCTTTGTAAATAACTGCCTGTGCCTTGATACTGAGTGCTGCAGACAGCTTCGTAGTTAAGTTGTACCTTGATCTTCTAATAATGAGCTTTGGATACATGAAAGCTGTCTCTTGCTGCAAAAACAAGTCGTGTACAGCATGTACTGGATTTGTATTTCAGGATGAGGCAGTGATGTGAGAGWTCCTTTAGATCTCTTTCCTTTATTTATTTATTTAATTTTATTTTCCCCTGTAGCTTTCTTCCAGTTGGATTGCTTCCATTAACTGCATTAGGGCAGACCATTAAACCTGTGTTCAGTCGCTTCCAAGATGTTGCACTGCAACTCTGTGAGTTCTTGTGACTTTGCATGTGATTCCTGATCTTCTATCCTTGAGTGTCCCCAAAATAGTCTAGTGGGATACAACTGATCGTGTATCAAGAACCTGTTGACACTTGAGACCAGTCYTGTCCTAGCAATAAGGAAAAGGATCAGTTCAGATGCAAACTATGCCAGCCTTCAAACAAAGCTGGATTTTTCAGTTTAAGTGCAAGTTTCGGCATTTTCATGTCTTTGGGGCTTAGTGAGTTGCTGATTCAGATGTGTCCCAAATGCTTTAGTGTGTGTTGAATCATTAAATATTGAATGTGAATATCATGAGATAGAATCTGAGTCACATCAGTGAATTTTAATATCCCCTTATTTTCCTCATTTTGTTCTTCAAGAATTTGCAGACTTTCCTCTGGGAAAATTGAATGTGTCATTAATGCTGACTGCTCTCAACTTAGCAGAAATCATGAGGAAGATGAGAATCTGTCCCTTCTCTTCCCTGAGAACTTCCTGTGTTCTGAATTATCAGTGTTTCTTCAACCCTTTTTGAATTACTGAAACTTCACCAATATAAAAAACTTTAAAAATTAAACTATTAAACCAAACCCACCTCTTCATTTAGGTTGCATGGCTTTGTTGTTAGAGTTATTGTAGTGTGTCCCTGTTATTTACCTTTCTAGGAAACGATGAAAAAACCTGGTTCCTTTTTAATTTGTTTTTATTTTAGAAACACTGTTATGTCTCTCACTCTCTCTTTGGAGTTAAACAGGGTTTTTTTTCTTTTTTTTGTTATGTAGCATGAATACATATAGTTTAATGTAACAAGCAATGTAATTTTTAAAAGTAAAGGGRTTTCCCCCCATTTGTTTTTAAATACCCAGTGATAATTTAACCTGTGTCAGTATAGTGTAAACTTRAAAGTCCTCTGCTATCAAGACTCAGTTTTCCACTTGAGCCCAACTTTTGATATAATCTATCTTTAAACTAATCCTGGGCAGTTTCCTGGTGTTTACATTTGTAATCTTATGGGGTAATGATCTGTATCTGTTACGGTGTCTCTATTTCCATGCTCCCCCAAAGAAACCCCAAAGAGTACA
Organism: Malurus melanocephalus; assembly: GCF_030028575.1. Lineage (NCBI taxonomy): Eukaryota > Metazoa > Chordata > Aves > Passeriformes > Maluridae > Malurus > Malurus melanocephalus. The sequence goes on from NW_026623253.1 coordinate 3,365,641, forward strand.
AATTCTATACAATTTCTATACCAGGATTAAATGGTGTGTTTAATTAGGTAGATGTGCAGAATGTTCAATGTCTTAATTCAGTWCCACTCTGCCCAAGTGCTCCGTTTTGCTTGTGGGAAAGGCAGACTCTGGGGTATTTTTGCTAGAAGACGTGTCTGTAGATACGCTGGTGAGCTTCTGTATAATCACCTCTTAATCTGTTTAAAAATGAGTATTGAGTTAGCTTAAACAACTTTAAATAGTCGGCTTTGATTTACCCCAGAACTTTTGTCTGGAATTCCTGGGATTAGTCGGGCTGGCTGAGCAGGAGAAGCAGCAGCCTCTGGCACGACTGGCAGCAGTAGGGGACACAACTCCTCAGCTGAAAGAGGACATTCCTGCTAGGAATATGCGCCTCTTAAAAGCAGATTTCACTTTTTCTTTCCTTCTGGAAAAGGAGGAAAAAAACTGCATTCTCCAATTTTCATTTTGCTTGAGTGCTTGGAGATGTGGTTGTGCTATGAGCAWTTTAACTTCTGCACTGGGGTGCAGCAATACCTCTGTTTCAGCTTCTTAGGTATCATCTTTTCTTGCTGGAAAGTAGAGCTCCTAAATAATCTTGGGTGTTATACAGATCAGTTATGGAAAACATAAAGCAGAGTGCCTGATGTGTATTTCTTCAAGTGTTATTAAGGGTTGTCTGGGTTATTATGTTGATACCATTTTTATAAGAAAATATTCAACTTGCTGTCCCACATAACAGTTTCAGATGAAAACTTTTCAAAGTCAAAGGAAAGCATTTCAAAGACATGTTGAAACRTACAGTAATGCTGTTTTCTCCAGTGTGCAACAATCTGCATAATTATTTCTTTCTGCCTTCAGTTATTGGAAGCCTCCTTTGATTTTTCTTTGGGGAAAAAAGCAGGGCACAAGTATTTTTCWTGATCTAATAACTRTTGCTTTGKTGTTGGTGTCTGGTTTAGAATTTTGAGATATTTCTTTGGGAGTCATATTTTAGTGCTGGTGGAGAAAACAGTGGAAGCTTTTGCATGCAGTTAATCCTACATCGAGTTAATCACTTAAGCTATTTCAGGTAGCTTTCTGTTGAGAAGAACAAGGTGGTACGCACTGTCGTTCACGTAGATAGAGCTTCTCTTAGTTTTATCACTGGAATGTTGTTCTCTGCTTTGTATAAATTAGAAATATTTGTGGCATAATATAAAAAATTCAAGTGCCTTTTGTCTCAATGAGTAGTTTGTATTTGCTCATCATACTATTTTAGGGGATTGAATGAAATCAAAATWGCTGAAAACTGGCATTTTTTTCTTCCTATCACAAAACTTGCAATCTGCGGCRAGAATAATACAGATGACTTGAGTATGGGCAGTGTAAGGGGAAGTGTAAGGCTATCTGTCAGAATGTGGTGTACTTGTGAATAAAATCCACTCAGCACCAGTCACTAMAGCATAGATAAAGTGCCTTCTCTGAGAAAGGTACTTGTACTTTATTCCACATTTTTGCCACTGAGAACACCTTAAATGCTTGATATTAATGCAGCTGAGTTTTATGTGTTAAGTATCTTTCAGGCATAAACCATGGCAAATATCAAACACTTTGGTTTAAAGCTCAAATGCTTGTAACCTTACCAGTTATGGGGCCCAGTGGAAGCTTGTGTTTGGGAGTGGATATGAAAGTATCCAAAGGATGTTTAAAAGTTAATTACAGTCATTGCTAATAATGAAAACACATCTTATCTTTGCTGTTACCTATAATAATCTATTCATGCAGATTCTGTAGAGGCAAACCTAAACAGATTTTCCAAAATGTATATTTATTATCTTAAAATGTGTAACATTGCCACACTTTTTTTTTTTAATTTCATTTTTTTAAGTCAGCTGATCTCTTTTGTGGGTTGGTTTTTTTTTTTGAGATGAGACTTTGTATTAATTTACTCACCATATATTACAGGCTCCCTGATTTGAATTTGGGGGCATAGTGTCCTGTCTTCTGTAGTTTCTGTCTTGGTGTTATAAGATCTGAAAGTTTTGTGTTTCTTAACACATAAAGCTCATTACTTAAACTTGTCTTAGGATTTGAGTACAGGCTTGATTAGCACCAGATTGTTTAATGCTGGGTGTTCAATAGCAAAGCTCTTACATATTCAAGTGGCAAGTAAGTCTCTTCATACACAGTAAAATATTTCGTGTTTTCTTTACAATGTTTACACTTTCAAGCTTTGTAGTATATCATTAAGAATAAAGAATAATTTGAGTTACCTATTTTGAACTTAAATCACTGTGAAGTTGTTGATCATATTGTCTTGAAAGGTAGTCTTTTAAGGACTGAAAGAATGAAGAGTTAGAATTTTTGGCATTTTTGCAGTAGTGCAGAAGAGTGAAGAAATACAACAAGGTRTTTCTCAAAGGACTGTAGGTCACACTAGTGGGTTTGGTTTCTGGCAGTACTGATGGTTCACTCTTTCCTTTGATAAATTTATTGAGTTTCCTGTGTCAAAGTTTTGATGACTATAAAATGGAGCCAGTATCAGCCTGCATAGYTAACAAGTGATGTTTTAGGTTTTAATGGATCTTCAAGAATTTTAACTTATCTTGACAAAAGCTAATTTAGTGCATATTGTGTACAGTCCTGTTTACTATCTGGTGTATGGAGAATTCTGGTTGCTGGAAACAGTGTGTTGAGATGTGGATCAGAAGTTATACTGGATCATGATGCGGTCAGTGTGGCCAATCAGTGTGGATTGATGTGGTCAATCCAGCAAAATGAGCTATATATAAATGGAGTTACTTCAGAAATCCCTAAACTCTACCCTGGAAAACCAAGAGAAGTTTTGAAATGCACTCAGAGTGCAGGATAACATGTGCTCTGCATTGGGAACAGATGCTGGCTCCATTTCAGCTTTAAACTAGGGCATTCCAAATGTCACAGCGAGCCAGCGCTGAGGGACTTGGCCTTGCAAAGAACCAGCTTGATATAAATGAGTGTTCATTTGATAAATGGGGTCTATTACTGAATAAGGGTTTCTCTTAACGTCTGATACCATGTTGGTGCTGCTTTAGATCAAAGTTTAGTTGTATTTCTGTGGAGCACAAGTGTGCTTTAAAGCTAAACCTTCATCATGAAACGATCTGTACTTCAGTGGGAAATTCTGGAGCACAGTTTTAAATATATGAAGGTTTTGCATTCTCCAAGCATTTAACTTGTCTGCTGTCATCTGTTCTGAAGCAGCTTTGACTAAGTTGCTTACAAAAGGAAGGTATGCATCTCTCTGCCAAAATAGGCACGTAGAAAGCACCTGATCAGCAATTCCTRCACCGAGGATTGTGACCTAAATGGTGTCATAACGGCTGTGAGTGGGGAATACAAGGGATGCTGTTGTATTTTGGTGTTGCTCCCTGAAGTGAGATTAGAGCTCTGTCAATGTGCCCAGACTCCCAGACTGGGTAATTCTCCAGGTGGGAGTTGCAAGGCAGCCTTTGGTTTGACCTTGTGGATGTTTTGAAGAAATAGAGTTACAAGGAASCAGCTGCAGCTTCTCTTTCATCTGCGTTCCTGTATTGAAATTCATGTTATGAACAACTCAAGGTGATGCTTCTTTCATACATAGAACAGGGCCTTGGRAATGATCCCCTAGTCTGCAGCTTAATATAAACGAAAAAATTATTGATCACTGCACGGAGAGTTTCACTCTACCTTGAGGATTCAGTAGTGCATAATGTTTGGTGAAAATGGATGGATGGATGAATGGATAAAACCTGAAAATATTTTTGGTCGTTGTACTGAGAGTGGCACTGAACCTTGAGGCTTCACTAGGTGCATCATGTCTAGTGAAAATGGATGGGTGGAGCTGACAGCTTTCCAAATTTCAGGTACGTAAACACTTCACAGAGAGGTCACAGTCATTTGAAATTTAACAGGGTTTGTTTTTTTGGTTTTTTTTTTTTTCCACTTTATCGTGTTCTTGTTGATAATTTCACCTTAGCAGTTTTGAAACAAATCCCATGTGTGTTCCATGGGAACAGTGAGATCACACTGTCCAGTGAGATCACAGCTTGATCACTTGATTGGTGTCCTAGGCCTTGTTGAATATAGGAAACAATACATTGGAACACCCTCACAGATTTATTATATTTCTAGTAGTASTACACAGTTAAAGGGAAAAATAAATAGTTTTTCCATGAGAGCCTGTACTCAATATGGGAGGGGGACAAGTCTAAACACGACAGGAGTCTTGATGCTGATGTTGTAAGAAAAAGGTACRTTGTGGAGTTTTGTTAAAAGCTTGGGATTCCTCCATCATTTTAGCTGAAAGGGGATCCAGGAGGGGCCTGCCTTTATTGGAAGGTGAAGGGAAGAGGCAGCCTTTGGATTAGATGAATAGGAATTAAGGATTGTGAACATTCTGTCACCTGWGAGAGCAGAGTCCTTTGACATGGAGCTCTAATCTGACTGTTAGGAAGTCTAGCRTTAATAGCTGAGATGCACCTAAGAACAAAAACAAAATAAACCAAGAGGTATTGATTTAAAATTTTCTTTAATATCATAAAAATGGATCGGTGGCAAAAATATTCAACTGACAAATATCAAAAGCCTCTAATGCTTACTGCTGAGYTTTTTTAACAAACTAAGTGAGCCTGTGGGAGTCATTGCTGAAGGACAAGGAACACAAATTCACTGATTTTACTCAGCTTTATCAACAGCAAAAGCAGAGGCCGTGTTTTCTTCAGATGAGTTTATTCAAGTAGTTCAGTTTTTTTTGAGTAGAAACACCACTTAGGATCTGGAGGTTCTAGTTTTGAATGATGAGATAAAATAGAAACAATCCATTCAATTGTCTTACTGTGTTTAATACTTAATCAAATAAAGGGAGGATTTGGAGGGAAAACATTTTAACTGTTTYCTCCCTTGCTTCCTTTTTCCTTTAGGGAATATAGAAACTATTGAAGTATTGTAATTTTGCTTGTATTTAATTCCTTCCTCACATATTTAGATAAAAAGTGATCTAAGGACAAATAATTAAACACATATGTAACAAATCACATATGCTAACAAATCACATATGCTAACATGTGCCATCATAACAAAATTTATTTTTAATGTTTTAAACGGCCAAGTGGTGAGTATATGAGACACTTTATATCTGCATCTCCATTTACTGAAACTTGTATAGTGTTCTTATTAAGACCAAAAAATCTTAATCTGACAACTGTAAACCAACCATTAAGAAYCTATGGTTAAAGTCTGATCCTTTAAGGGAAAAAATGGATAAGGAACAGTGGTAAAGAAAGAATAGTGAACTAGGTAGATGTGTATTCTGAGTGAAGAATACATACATTCTTGTTAGTGCAGCATATTTAATCTTTCTTTAATTATGGCTATTCCTGTTTAACAGAAATTGTAACACCTGAGAGGTCACAACTTCAGTGTTCATAAAATGGGGCATAAGAGAAGTATTGCTTTTATCTTTTTAAAGCTATCTTAGGTGTGCATTAAGTGCAAGCACTTTCTAACCATTTTTAGTCAGTACGTCCTCTTGAAAAAGAAAAAAATATTTTGCCAAAATATGATCTTCATCTAATGGGGTATTTAAGCTATGTTATAAACAGTTTTGAATTTGGAATAATAGCAGCAAAATGGAAGTATCAAACGCAGACCTTTTGATGGAGGGAAAGCTGTGTGAACACTGGATGGGCGGYGGGTGTAGCTGTGGGAGTTGGTGCTGCTGGATGGGCATCCTGRCCTTTTAGGAGAGAGTGTGGCAGTGTCAGCTTCCAGACAGGTGATTGTGTGAGATAAGGTGTGGATGTCAGGTGCTCTTTTTCAGGGCTGGAGAGTACATAGGAGAAATCMAAAGAATAAAGCAGAAACAAAGTGAAGAGAGGAGAAACTACTCCAAATTTTTGCTACACTGCCAGAGGCAACACTGGGCTCTGACATGGTTCTGCCTTGAGCTGAACCAGAGTAAGTTCAGAAACGTAAGATTTTCAGATGTGGATTCTGTTGGTGTTCTTTTCCTGATTCTATGTTTTTTAGGTTAATATTGAGTGAATTTCATAATTAYGTATTTGAAAACAGTGGAGCCTGGCAGAGGTCTACAGTCTGATGGTCTTACCTGGAATTTGTTCTGAGAGATTTACAAACACAGAACAAAAAAGGGGTAGTGGTCCTTGAGTTTAAGAGCTTTTTGGGATTGAAATAAAAAAGACTAGATTTATTAGTATTTTTCTTTTTTGAAAGTGCTTTCTGGGGAATATCAAGTTCAGTATAACCTGCTTTATAAAAATGGGACACTCTACATGAAATGAAAGTTGGAGCCATGGCTTAAATATCTAGTTCAGGAAAAGGTCACTTTTTTGTTAATATAATTAATTTTTCCCTCTTTATGTGTTTAGTACAGTGGTGTTTTTGAGTGCAGTGGTAAAGCCGTTTGTATATAGGATATAAGGACATCAAAATTCCAGGGGCCTTGTCTCAATMTGCATTTATAGATTACATTTTTTCCCTTCATCTCTTCCTTTCGCATCATAGATACAGAATGGAATTATACTGGTCTTAAATGTTACTTTTCCAAATGTCRGGGTTGTACTTCTTGAACTATGTTATACTTGCTCCCTCTCAGCTTAGTGAACCAAATGACCACAGGATTAATTTCTGTTTTCTTGCTATTAGTTTTAGAGGAAGCATCAGCCTGTGAACCTGTGAAATGTTCATTTTGCTGTTTCTGCACTCCTATTAAAGGTGCTGGAAGAACCAGCAAATGTCATGCTTGTCTTAGGATTTGTAAAATGAGAACCAAATGAATTGTTTCAAGATTTCCATTTATATTCTGCTTCTTGACTGTTTACATTTTTACCTGTGAATGGTCATTAGCGGGCTCTTGACTACTTCAGTTTTTAAAAATTATGTAATTGGTATTTTTCTTCACAGGGAGAAGAGAATTTATCCAAAGATTAAAACTTGAAGCAACCTTGAATGTGCATGATGGATGTGTAAGTCACTTGTTGCTTTTTTGTTTGTTAAAAAGTTTTAATTGTGATTTTGTTGCCATGGTAATAGTTCCTTACCTTAAAAATGTAAATATGCTATATTTGTATATTAAAGCTGAGCAGGAGTACTCTGCTTATTGAGACCTACATCTGAATTCTTTAGCTATTTGTTTCTTCTTGAATATCTGACACTTTACTTTTGAAGCAAAACAAAATCCCATTTCCTCTTCTTAATAACATGTCTACTGTTGAATTAAYCTCTCCTGCCAGTAAAACACATTCTTACCTTTTCAGTTAAAGGTTTCATCTTAAACCTTTAAATGAAGTCCCTTTTTGTTGTTGYACTGTGTTGACTTAAAGCTTCATTTGTGTGATTTATTTTCCAAGTCTATAAAGCAAATCACCAAGTGCTACATGCTTATTTAAAAAGACAATGAAAACAAAAATAAGCCTTCCTGAAAGGCGGTAACACAACTTGAAATATTGCTTGTTTAAATATTAATTTTTGAAAGTAGTCCAAATATTGTAAGACATATCCTTTTAAATAAAAGGTTTTACCTAAACTAGGTACTGGGCAAAGTAGCTGCCATGTTACCTTTGAGGAACAGAGCAGAAATTCRTGGTTATTAAAGTCTTCATTGTACAGGATACCTGAAAAATGAGAGTATTCTATTAAAAAACTGAAAATCTAAGTTTAGCTTTCATACTGTACCATGTATTTTTCTAAAGCTGTTCAAATGTAAGGATTATTTTAGCTTGAGTTGTTCAGGCTTTTGATTAAGGAGTGTTACAGTTGTTAACAAACACAGTTGTAGTTCTAAGGAACAAGTGTTGTTAACATCCAGTCTTCTTGAGATCCAGAAGTATGATTTTGATGTGCCTATGTTTTTGTGAACCTGGAAAGTCTGGGAAAGGCAAGGATTAGAAATGCTGTACATAAAATGCGAGCACTTTTCCTGTACTGAGTACCATTATAAGTTTGTGTTCTGGTACAGACGGTGTTGGTGTAATGAAACAAATACATTAATTTCTCYTTTTTTCAAGAAAAGTTACAAGAATGTTGATGTAAGGTCTCTTCCAACCCAAACTTTTCTATGAATCTATGTGYATTTATTAATTTTTATATTCAAAGTTGTAACAGTGATACTTTACTTCAGAATTTGTTCTCTAGTAATTTTTCATCTCCTCAAATACTTAAGATGCAAAATTTCAATTTTTCTTTCCTGAAGTTGATTGGAATTTTTAATTTTTTAAAATTTTTTTCTTAATTTTCCTATAAAAATAGTAATTTTTTTCCTATTAAAACAGATGATAGGAAAACAGTATTTGTTCACTACTTGTTAAAAATGAAGGGACTGATCTCTCTTTCAATTATCTGCCTTTGTGTCATGTAACAGAAATTGCAGATTTGGTGTTGGCTGTTGGTTTTGCTTGTATCTGCCTGTTGGATATGTATTTGAAAACTAATTTTGATCAGATTGTGTTAGCTTTTAAAGTATGCTTTAACATATGGCCTAATTGTTTTAGTGGGTGGAAAATGCTTTAATTGTAAACATACGGCATTATTTGCAGGTGTTTAAAATACTACAGTGTTTAAATGCAGTATTTAAATACTRTAGTTTGAAAACATGTCTCTAGAAGTTACATTTGCTCAGAATCTCCACCTTTGATGAATGGGCTGTTGGGAGTTCTTACCTCATTTACTGTGTGGTCTTTTGCAAGGAATAATCTTTTATGGCTAACAAYGATTCATTATAATTTCTTACTGTTTGCTTTAAAAAAATCTGTGAAATAAAGTCAGTCAAATTACAATGCTCATAGTGATTAAACTGCTTATTACCATCAATGGTAATTAGGCTCCTCCTCCCCCCTCCTTCCCACAACTGCTGACTCAGCATGCATTTCAAGTGTGGGAAGTGAGTGCCATGTTAAAGGGTGTTTCTGGGTTTGGTTTTTGGGTGGTTGGGGTTTTTTATGAGGGTTGGATGGCAGGGCTTTGGGGTTTCCTTTGGTTGCTGTTTGATTGGTGGTTTTAAGAACTTTTGCATTGTGCTGTTGAATAAGTTGTGACTTATATTTTCTATATAAAGCCTGCTGTGTAAATTGGACATGGATGACAACTTACTTAAGGCAAGAAATTTTTTTACTAATGAAGGATAAAAGTAAAGTCCAAGTTCCTACCTGTTACACAAAAGAGAGATCCTGTGGAGGATAYAACTGTGTGTATAATCATACCCAGGCCGTATATCTGTGAAGCAGGGAATATTCTRTTAATTAATGTATCATACTCTTGTAGCAGTAATTATCATAGCACCTTTCTGTTTAAAATATRAGTATTTTCACCTCAGAGCTCAGGGACTGTACTCTTTGAAACAGTCCCATTTTGCCCTTGGTTTGCAGTCACAGTTTCTAGCAGTAATATGTGAAGTAATTGAATTGGTTCTACAGAATTACTGATKTCTTCTTGTAGCCTTATGATCCTTCCAGGGCAGGATTTGCTTCTTTCGACAGYGTTCACATTGTCAAATTCASTAAGATCATTTGTATGCCAGAAGTYGCCATTTTCTGTGTTAGCTCTAAAGGGAGCTTAAGAAGATGAGGAAATGTTAGGAAAAGAGTTAGGTGAGCTGTTCTGCATGAAGTCATTAAATCCGAAAGAGAAATGTTGAAAGAGAAGCAATCTGGACCAGCAGCGATGAAGTGTAGGGAAATTATAGGATAAAGTAGATGATAAACTGTATTGAATTGCAGTAAAAATATGGGTCATTTTCTTTCCATTTTGGTCCTTTGAAGACTGAAGTGGAGAATGTAGATAGAGCATTTGACATGAGTAAATACTACATTTTAAAATAAAGAGGATTATCTGAAGGAGTAATTTCTCATTTCTGTGTATAGACATTCAGACCGATAACAAACCAGCATCCTTCGTGGCATTCACCTCCTTCAGGATGGCACTTGGGAGCAAGTCCTTTTCAGATGTAGTCCTCAAAGCCAGGCTTAAATTAGCATAGGGAGTTTGTGTTTTCTTAGAATRTGCAGTTTTTACCTTGTCTTCCACAGATGAATAGCATTGCCTTTTTCACCCCCTTCCTTGCTTGGGAGATATTCCTGATATTCTGGACATCTGCAACCATTTTTATTTGTTTTCCTCTGTTTCTTGTAGTCTGTTAATCTCTTCTGTTCACAAAAGAGTTGTTTCTGCTGTCACCTTACACAGAAGTGAGGAGTTTGCATTTTTCAGTTTTTTAAGGGTTGGCTGCACTGCCTCCTGCATTGTCTTTGAGGAAAACACTGAGATATTAAATTTATATCTGACTAGTTGACTTATGAATCAAAAATATCAATCAAATACTAATTGACTTATCAATCAAAAATTGACTTATGAATCGTCTTGCTTGGAAGGCAAGATGAGTGGCAAATAAAATTAGATACAATTAATAATGGGAAGTACTTAATAGAAAACAGGTAATTGCACACCCTTTGGCTTTTCTTCCCTTGTTAGTAATTGTCTGTCCTTTGTGTTTGATGTATCCTTTCCTTTGGCTCTAACACCCTTTCTCAAGATTTCCAAACCTTAATGTAGTAACTGTTAAATTGTGTTTTTACTTGGGTGTTGAGTGGCAGTACAGGTGATAGAGTATGTAGCTTTTCTACACTGAAACACAAACCAGGGTCCAACCATTTGAAATACAAACCAGTTTTCTAGCCAATCCTTATTTTACATTGTATTTTAATAGTAAGTTTGCTGCCATGGAATGAGGCTAATTTTTTTTTCATTCTGGCGCTGTTGAGCATCTGATTTTAGTGACCCGTATGCAAATTTATTTGGGTTATTCAGTGTTGGTCAGTAGGTTGTACTGAACACTGTGTGTATTGACTGATCACTTATTGTAAAGTCTGGAAAGAAACCCTGCGAGTTCATTTCATGGAAAGACTTTGTTAGTTTTTGTGTTATTTATTGTCAGTAGTGTTGAAAAGGTGATTTGGTACAGAATAAAAAGCCTGTTTAGTTTACAGACCTCTAGTATATATTTGGGTATATCATCTTACTTCAGGATTTTTTTTTTGAACCAACTTTGGTCTGTGTAAGGTGTATTGAAATTGCTCAACTGAGGCAATCATTGCAATGAAATTGGAATTTAGGAGGAGAATGATTGATGTCTTGTGTAGACTTGTGATGCTGCAGTTTAGATAATCTTGTCTCCCGTTTGCATCTTCAGTGTTTTCTCTGCTTTGCTTTCCTACATATTTTGGTTTGTACMTAAATATACGCATCCACCCCCTCAGTTTGTTTATTTTTTGTGCTAACTCTTCTTTCTCTCATCATGACTTTAAATTTTTCGGTTGCTTCCTTGCTTTTTCAGTGTTAGGTTCTTGTTTCTATTCCTGTATTCTTACATTAGCATTTTGATTTCTTTAGGGCAATGATAATAATATTTTCCTGCCTGGGAGGAAATGTAGATGAAAATAAACATTCTTGGGTTGTGTGTTTGCCCTAGCAGGGGTGTACTGTGCTATGTTTGACAACATTTTTAGAGTACAGCCATTGTCRGGACAGGTTATTTCAATGATAGATGGTTCTGGGGGCTAGCTGAAAGTGTGGTTCTYGGTGATTGACAGCCAGAGTTATAAAATCATAAGAGTGGCCATGCAAGRTCATACCAAAGCTCACTGGAGCCCAATAACTTGGCCCTGAGAGTGGCCAGCACATATTGTTGAAGGAAGTTGAGGCAGGGCAAGCAGACTGTACTTGATGGATGATCTAGAGAGCAYATCACACTTTAATGAGCAGATGGAGGTGGAACCTGCATCTTTGGTTTCTGATMATTTTTCATTTTTCTTTGATGAGTATGTATATTCTTCCACTTCTGGTGTTTAGAATGTTCCATGACTATGATTACTAGTTTCATCAAAAAGCCATGTCTCATCTGATAGTTTAATTTAAGGTCTTCCATTTCCTGTACTGTAAAGATCCATGGAAAATAATTTCTTACTTTTTCCATGYCATTCATGTTCTCATAAGCTTCTATCATACTTCTTCCCCAGAGCAGTACAAATTATTTGCTTCTTGCAATAAAAAATGCTAGATACCTGTGAGCACCCCGGTAATTCCTTTTCATAATTTCTCTTTCCAAAAGACCAGTAATGGAGAATATGGGAGCGGGATATGAACCCAAACTGTTTAGTGTGGAAGACATGGGATTGCCATGCACTATACCCTGCTCTTCTGTGCATTTCCTAATGAATACTAATAATATCTGACTGTTGCTTAAACTGAGCTAGCCCTGCYGCAGTCATGTTTGTTTAACACCAAGATCTCTCCTCAAGTTCTTCCACTTGAGAATATCAAGGTGGTGTTGTCCCTGTGATCCATCTGAGACTGAACTCTAATTTTGCAACTAAATTTGCAATTAAAACAGTAACTAGAATGGGTGTATTTATTTTAAGCAAAAATGATTTTGGGGTTTTTTTTGGGGGGGGTGGGGGCTCAAAGTGTGAAACATTTGAGTTTTATAAAAGCATAAGAAATCAATTTAGAACGAAGTGGTTTTTTTACCAATTCTGTAGTCCACTCTGGTACATTACACTAAGGCAGCTGTTCTGCCAACAGAATCTAGCCAGCAGAAAATGGTGATGGGCTGCAGTTTGACACTTGAAGGTATTTTAGAGCCTACTTGAAATAAAAATGGTCTTGCATGCAGTCTTTGGTGCTTGTGCATGAGCTGCTGCTTGGAAGATACTTTTTGAGCTTCCTGGTTTTTGAGTGCTTTCACAGTTTTGTTTCACTGACACATTTTTAAGCACAGTCTTGTGAAAAGGAGAATTGATAAGGAAATGTATTGTAAAGCTCTCCCAGTACAATTCTATTCCTCATTGTAGGATTCTTCTTTCCCAGCATACTCACACTTTTCAAAAGGGATCTGGGATGGATTCTGCAGTGCTTTTCCCTGAGGTGTGGTCGCTGGAAAGTGTGCAATGTAATGGATGGTCAGAATTTGGATGTGGTGAAGATACAATAATGAGAGCACTGTGATGCCCTCCAGTTCAAATTCAGAGAACTCTGTGGAGTAGATTTGGTACATTAAAGCACCTGAATGTGTAAATTGTGACTACTGTGGGAAGCTTAATTTACCTGATGAACTCTTGAGGAGCAGAGGAGTAATTGAGATGCCATAGGTGAAGTTGGTGATTCCCTTATCAATTTGTTTTAAAAACACAATTTTTTTTTTTATGCTAGCTGCTTAGAATTTCCATCATTTCAGTTGAATTTGTTAACTCCTCTTTCTGTATTGTTGGATGAGTATTGATGTTTTAATGTAGTGAAAATTGAATTAATGTAAGTCTAAACATTTCTTTTTTTWATTCATGCAGGTGAATACAATTTGCTGGAACGATACAGGAGAATATATTTTATCTGGTTCAGATGACACCAACCTGGTAATTAGTAATCCCTACAGCAGAAAGGTAGGTTTCTTTCTGGATGCTTGTTAATTTTCCAATAGGATGCAAATTAYTATTTTTCAACATATTGCAATAATAAAATGAGTTTTTTTTTCAATATACTAGTTCAATATTTTATAACAAAATATTTTTCCATTTATTAGTTTTCAGTTATTAATTATTATGTGACAAAGATAGTATAATGCACTTCCTAGTGTTTATAAATGGGAATAAAACTTCACAGTGGTTTAAAACCTTGGAGTTCTAATCCTTTRCGACATTGGTATTATCTCATTTTACGGTACATGGCCAGGCACAAAGGGAACRTGGTCTCACCACAGATTAGTGTCAGAACTAGCAATAGGATTCAGTAGTTCTTGTGAAATCTTGTAGTCAGATAAACTGTTTTCCTCTCACTTCAGTTTTAAGATATTGTATTAGCTTTTGCTCTGTGTAATGTACTGAGTTGCCTTTCTGTGTAATGTTTTTGGAGTGCCAATCTTTATTAAAATAGGTCACTCCAATTTAAAATTACATTGCCTCGTGTGTGCCTGCATGTCTATTGAGAATAATTTGTACTGRAAAAAGGGTTACAATGCAGCTGAAAGACACCCAGTAATGCCAGCTGGCATCCGTCAGGTAGTAGCAGTGTCCCACGCTTTTCTCTTGAAGGAGCTGCTGATATGGTGTCCTCTCAGAGGTTGACAACTAAATCCTGAGGATATGCTCAGAAATTAAATAYGTTTGGAGGAACAAAATGTGTGGGGTTGTTATGGTGGAAGAGGGTTTGAGTAGAAGGCAATATTTTGCTTTCCTGAAGAGTTATGGTGGGAAAATGGTAGTGGTTTGGAGTGTTCCCTGTGCCCTTTTCCTCACCTCCCCAAATAAGCCATAGCTTCCCAACTTCATCTCTTCCTTTCAATTCTTGGTGTCATCCTGACAAAGTTCAGATCAGTATCATTAGACCAGGGTTTCTCTTGGACTGGGAGTTCTGCTGACAAAGAGATAACCAAGACAGCTATGAAGTGGATGGTGGATGTATTGCAAAGTGAGTGTTGTTGGAGAGACTTGCAGGGTAAGAAATTTTCATGCATATAAAGGATGTTTAATATTATTTATTGAGCRTAGTTACTTTTAATATCCCATTGTGGGATAGTTGCTTCTTAATGTCATTTTTCCACTAAAATATTGTAATATTTTAATAGTTACTGCAGTTGAAGCTTTATGCTTTCATGGGATGATTTTTCCCCCTTGTTGTATACTTCTCCTGTGCTTGCACCTAATGAGGAATATGGGAGGTGTTTTGTTTCCTTTTTGCTTTGACAGTTAGCTGAGTTATTTATTTTACGTAAAATCAGAGAAGAAGATGATTTTATTTTTTCTCCCTCGATACATGCAAATGCAATTATAAAACACTCGGTACTTGCTGGGTACTAGCAAGAAGGCTTAATAAACAGTGTTGTTCCTGAAATGTGCTAGAGATGTGATTTTTAATGAGTGCTACCATTGTGTTAGCTTATTTTCTCTGGCTTGAGTAACAGAATCAATACAGGAAATAGCAGCAAATTGGTATCAGAGCTGTGCTGTAATTCTGTCATCTTGGCAAATATCCTTGTCACCATATTTTGTATTGTGAGCTAGGTAGAGTAGCAAAAACAGACTTCAGCCATCCATATTGTGCACATTTTAGAATATTCAGATACACTGTTAAATGTTTTTGGTGAGAATTATTTAAAAGGTGTAAAATAGCACTTGTGAAATGTTAGGCATGAACTGTTACTGACAGAGAAACTTCATTTGCAAACGCTTTCTTTGATTAAGTTAATTGAGTGGAAATTTGAAAGTAATTTTCATACTGTACACAACTTGGTAAGTATTTTTTCCCTAATGGAAGTGGTGAAAATGCARTTTGGTTTAAGTGGTGCAGATGGGGGAAATAAGAATTTAATGTTCACTAGTGCACAGGAAAGCGTGTGGAGGTTTTTTCAGTTTTCGTGGACTAATAAGAAGTATGTTAGGAAGTATAAAGGGTCACCACAAAGTGTTTTAAATTAGCTGTGATGATGAAATAAATCATAAGCTTCTCTGTTTTATTGTCAGTGAAGGAGATGAATAAGTCAAGTCTTGGTTTATTGCCCTATAATCAAGTTCTTAAACGTTTATTTATTTTTGGTTTGTTTCAAAACATCCTTCTTTATAAATTTCACTCCTCCTTTTCAGAGTAATTTATTTGAAGAGTAACATCAATTTTTAAAGTCTATAAAGCTGGCCTGGATTACAGTGCCTTATTCTTCTTGAAGTAAAACATTAGGAATCTTCTGAGTCTTTCCTCACTGACACGCTGGGGGGCTGCACCATCACCCTGGAATAATGTTTCACTTTGAGAAACCTGATGTGATGTGTAACCAGCATAGCAAAAACAAAAGGTGGCAGCTGCATTCCAGCCCTTTTATTTTGCAGACTGCTTTGTGCAAATGCCTGAGCAAATGTCTCTTGTAGAACTACTTCATTCTTAGAAGAAATTTGGTGTAAAGGCAGCTTTTCTGTTCGGTTGTATTGAACTGTAGATCACTGGCAGTCTGTGCCTAACTGATATTTCATAGTACCACAGTCTCTTATTTTTCCATTCTTTATTTGCTTGGAAAACAGAAACCTGATGCAGTCTCCCTTTTCCTTTGTTCTTTAGGTTCTCACAACAATTCGCTCAGGACACAGGGCCAATATTTTCAGCGCAAAGTTCTTACCATGYACCAATGACAAGCAGATTGTTTCTTGTTCCGGAGACGGAGTCATTTTCTACACGAATGTTGAACAAGATGCAGAGACCAACAGGCAATGCCAGTACACCTGCCACTATGGGACTACCTACGAGGTACCTYACAAAATAAATCATAATTTCCAGATGGGTAAAATACGTGTTTTGTTGTGTTGTTGTCCAGACTGCTGAGAACTTTGTTTCGGTGAGAGTTACAGTATTTTTCTTCTGTCTTTTTTGAGTAGATTTTTATTTTTCCCACTTAAAGTAGGCTTGAACAGAGAAATGTGCTAAATTACACGGAGAACTTTGCAAGAAGTGGCRCTGTTAAGACTGCTTTTATTTGCAAATATGAATTCACCTTCACTAAATGAATGTTCTGCAGAGCAAAGCAGATTTGAATTGTGCTGTGAGTTTCATCCTGAAATAGGTTGCGGGGTGGGGACYGTGACTGTTTTGCATTTTTATTTTTATTCTTGTTCTTTTCCCCCGCCTCACCTTCTTCTCCTGAACTTTTCAGCAATTTCTCACAATTTAAATCCTTCCAAGAACTGCTTATTTCAGCATGTATGAGCAATTTAGTCTGAAAAATGTGTTCATAGTTGTAGATAATTTTTCTGTTGTGTATTCTGGTTAATTCTTCAGGTGTAAATTTAGCCACAGTGTTTTTAATCCTCCCTTGGAAGTTCTATTCTTAWAAATTAGGCAAGTGAGGAAACAAAGTGTTACTTAATTTAGGAAGATAATAAGATWTATTGATATACCTGCTTTTTAAAAAATGACAGCAAAATCTGCTGATTGCAAAACTCGTTGTGCTTAAAATAGAAAAAATACTGCAATTTTCTTGTTAAGTTATAAATGTTCCTGTTTATTTATTTATTTTTTGGAGCTTTTTTAACACATAGTGAAAAAATCCCAGATCCATTGCTTTTAAAACTCTTTAGTTCAGATTTCATAGCAAGCTTTTAGATTGCTTTCTTTGCATGTTAAGTGAATAAAATCTTTAAAAATTTCTCATAAAAATATTGGAGTGTATAAAAAAAGTGGCTGAAGTACTGCCAGACTTAGTTTTTGTTCATGTAGTGAAAGTTTTCTTATGGTTTTAATGACACCAAATATGTTTCTCTGATGTATTGCACAACTGAAATGGTCTTACTTGGGATGATTTTTAGTCACCAAATGATGTTAATATGAGGGTATTACTGTTAATTTGAATGACAGAAGTGTGATACAGTTTTGGTTTTTTATGCTTTTTTTAAACAGTTTATGGAAGGAATATCAAAACCTCTATATGGCATTGACTATTACAACAACTTTGTCTCATCTTGAAGTTATTTTTCTTATTCTGTTTTGCACTGAGGTTTAGCATACTTCAATTTGRTCTCTCTTCAAAAAGATATGTTTATAGTACATTTTGGGGGATACTTTTTCCAAAGTGTATAAATTCTGTTACTGTGTCTTAAACCTGTTATTTGAACATGAAATGCACATGTTTGGCATAACAGACCTTTCTTTGAAATTATAATAGAGTAAATAGCAGGGGGTTGAAGCAAATGGCTGAGACACATGTTCAGTTTCTGATAGAACCCAGCCCCATCACTGAGAGGTTCCTGGAGTGGGGAGATAATTTCTAAATATTGTGACGTTACTGCCCAGCTGTGTGTAACTACATCATCATGTTAAATATARAACTTTGACTCACTGGGTTCTCTAAATAACAAACGCTAAAAGCTGCCCCTGAGGTACCAATTCTGAATTTGAATGTGGTTTGAATATATACAGCTCTTGGAGTTTGTGACAGTTCAAGACTTTGCAAAAACATGAAACAGAGGAATGTGGAAATTGGTTTAGATTGTTGAAACTGTGAGATAATTGTACAGCTGTTTTTAGTTCTGAGTGAGAATAGAGGGAGAAGTTCTGAGAGACGTTTCTGAAGAATTTATTGTTTGTACAAGGCCATGACAAGTTTGTTTTTACTTGGCCAAATGCTTTTCTTTATTGCCTTTCATGTTAGTTGCATTTCAGAAAGAATGTACTTTTATGGACMCCTTACTTTCCTATTTTAAATGCAGTAAAATWATCATATAGCTATGTACTTTTAAAGTTAAGTAGAAAACAGGTTTTTAGTCAGTAAAAATAAAKATTTTATATATATATATATATATAATGTGTACTTGTTGAACTTYAATGTAGTAATATTGACTCAATTATTGGAGCTTACACTTCTCCATTTCTCTGGTTTAGTGCTTATAAAGTACTTAGGATGTTTGTAAGCACCACACATGAAACTTGCCATGTGCAAGTTCCATTACATATATATGGTGAAATGGCATCAGTGTGAACAAAAAATAGAGCCACTAGAAATAAGAGCAACATTATTGGAGCAAAATGGTTTCATTGAAACCTCTGCTAAATGCTGGAAGRTATTAGTTGATTGAAGAACAATTGCTGATTGAAAAACAATTTATAACTATGCAAATAAAGTTAATTTGAGTGAAATGTGTAGTGAAAAAGGGTCTTTTTAATATGTTACCCCGATATATTGAGGAACAGTGGTCATAGCTCAGAAGTTTGTTGTTCTGTTGGCATTCAAACCTTGGCTTTGTTCTGCAAGTYAAACTTATTTGGCACAGCAACTTGTACTCAGTTATTGTACTGAGCATTGCAAGAAAGGCTGAACCCTTCCGCTGTTACCTTTATAAGCCCACTTCAGATAGAGAGATTTGCAGGTGGGTTACTTTAACTAAGAGTTTTGGGAAGTACGGGGGATAAATCATCACATTAAAAATGTTAAAGAATCACTTGTGCTCTTTGTTCAATTAATGTATTAGACTATTAACTGKTTTTGTTACTTTTTAAATTTTTATTGATAGGAGCTGTAGTGTAGGAAAAGAAAAATCTGCCACAACATTCTCTGTTTTCTGTTTTAAGAGACAGAGTATAAAAAACCTGGCATTTCCTGTGCATTTATTGACCTGTGGAATACAGGTCATATTTAACAGGTCACTTCCCTTTTTATTTTGTCATAAGGAGGCCTTGAGTGAAGCCATTCATGTGAGACTCTCTCAGAGTCATCCCTAGTTGGAGAAAGGTTGAGCTTAGCACTGTATTGAACCATTTTCCTATCTGTATTGATGTGCTTAAAARAAGTGTATTTTAAAAAAAAATTGCAGTGAGGAGGTGGGTTGGTAAGAGCCTTTAATGCAGACTTGCTGCAGGGAACTACTTAGAATGTAAAGGAMTAGCCCAATGGGAATAAAAGTCATTTAGTATTTTCAAGGCTTTTAGACTTCTGAGGACTTTGTGATTGTCTTCTRTTACTCAGTAGAGAATAAACTGAGCTTTTGTTRAGTTAAATCCAACTGATAAGTTATCTAAAAAGTGATTGCAGTAAATGTATRTTGTGCATTAAAAGATAATGGAAGTAACTGTAAGCTTTGACCTATAGATATTTAATCTTAAGTGACATTTAAAAGTTTCCTTTGATTTGGTAGTTCAAACCTATTTTTGAAAATGAAGAAACATCATCAATTTTTCAATTTTCCTYGCTACTTCACTGGAAAGCTTGACTTGAGGTGGAATTGCCTTAGTGCTGCTCAAAATACTGATGTTTTTATTTTTAAATTAGTGCTCTTTCTGTGGGTATGKTAATCTCATTTGTTCTTTCTGTCTTTTGAGCAGATTATGACAGTACCAAATGATCCGTACACTTTCCTCTCTTGTGGTGAGGACGGCACCGTCAGATGGTTTGATACTCGCATCAAAACAAGCTGCACCAAGGAAGATTGTAAAGATGTAAGAATGCAATCTTTTAATAAAGATGACTTTAATAATAATCTTTTAATAAACATGTCCTGAATGTAGAACTGTGCATCACACAAACATAGGATATGAGTTCTGGTAAAGCTTTTAGAAATAATAGATTTCAGGGTCATTGCTGGAGATGACAGTATGTTTCCCAAGGAACAATAAAAGTTAAGGAGTCTTTTTTTATTTTTTTTTTAAATTTTAATATCTCCTTTGGCATTTTTTATTTTATAAACTTTGGTGCGAGGCTTCAGATATGGTAGAAAAGACTGTATTTGTTGAAATTGAGTCTTTTGGTCTGGTTTATACTAATTGTAGAGTGCAGAACTGGAGGCTAAAAATGAGCCTTGAGAATCATCTGCAGCTTTGTGTTCTTGAGCATCCTTTGTTGCTCTCTAAGCAAAAATTTAGTAATGAATTATATTAGGTCACTGGTATCACTCCCCAGAAGGTAAGGTACTGGTGGTTTCCGTTTTATTTGGATTTTAGAAACAATGTTGATAATGAATTGGAGAAAAACTACTGAAGTATGTMTTGCTAGTCTTGATTAATTTTGTTCAGTTTCATGTATATTTACCAGTTCTAGGGGTTTCATTCATTTTTTCTCCCTCTATGCAGTTATCTGCCTGTAGATGTAATCTATTCTGATCTTTCAATGTATTTGTACTGTTTCTGCATATTTAGTGTTCTTCTGCCTCCACAGTTACTGTGTTTCCATAAGAAAATCCAAGGTGTAAGGTAGTTTATAAATACGAATTTTTAGCTGACCTATTCTTAAAYGTTTGTTCCTGTGTTTTTATTTTGGTTTGGTTTCTTTTTTAGCTGTTCTGCTAACAGTTTTCTTTCTCTTATAGTTTTCCTTCTGTGCAGTGGTGTTTCTGATAACACATTTTGTGATCTATCTTCACAGGGCCAGAACTATTTTCTCAAAATCTCCTTGGCTAAGGGAGRTGCCTGTCCCCTGAAGTAAACAAAACAAAACCAAAARGAATTATACTTCAAATRTTCAGRGCTGYAATTTCAATGCTGCATTTTTTGTGTTCCAGGATATTTTGATAAACTGTCGTCGTGCTGCCACTTCTGTTGCTATTTGTCCCCCCATCCCCTACTACTTGGCTGTAGGATGTTCTGACAGCTCCGTGAGGATCTATGACAGGAGAATGCTTGGCACGAGGGCAACAGGTAGGAACCACAGTGTGCAGTGAGCATTTGCACCCATTGGCAGTGCCARATTCAGGTTGTTTTCAAAATAGGTGGTGAGTGACACAGTGTAACACTGCAGCTTCCTTCTCTGGGAATTGTGGTTTGTAATAGYAGAGTAATTTCATTCTAATATTTGCTAATGCAGAAATGTGAGTAAACATATTCCCTTCATGCATCTTAGAATGCACTGCATCCTGAATGTAGAAAAAGGCATTTTGTTGTGTCTCTTACTTTGTCTTGAAACGTGTGATTCCAGAATTCCAAAAAGCTAGGGATTGCAGCCTGCAGTGATCCACCTGAATTTTAAATAAGTTCGTGTCTTGTACTCCACCATGCTGGAACCTGATGCTTCTTACAAGCATCCATACAAACTCCATAATATCCTGCACTGTGCTTGCCTTTGCAGTAGTTGTTGCTTTATCTAACACAATTTCACTGAAAAGCTGCCGATTCCTCAGGTGAAAGCTGGCATGCTTCAGTTGCATACCCAAGGATTTTATTAAAAAATGTCAGTTGCACAAAAACATGTTGTGTGAATCTAATATTGCYCTTCATTATAATGTATGATCAGTATTTTTTTTACATGTAAGATTTTTTTATATAGATATTTGTGATATATCAATAATCAACATCAAAATTTGTCATTTTGTGCAGYATTTTCCTGTTGTGATAGAGAAGAAAGAGAACAGTAAAGATAACTAAACACAAAAATACCACTCTCATCAGGCTAACATTCTATAGGAGCTCTCCCTTCCATCACAGTGGTCAGCAAAATTCTGGGAGAAKTGCCTGGAAACAGATTCTGGGGGTTGACTAAAATGTTCTCTGTGTGTGCTCTAATACGGTAGAGTTCAGAAATTAGGTGAAATTGGGTGTTTTGGCCTGAAGAGCAAAAGGAGAGAAAACACAACATTTTAAAGACTGGTTTTTTTTTTTGGTTTTTTTTTTTGATATTGATATAGTTATGTTTCAGTTTGTGCAGAATTTTTGGTTTTTTTGATTTTTAAGAGGTGAAGTATTCCATGTCCAGTGAGCAAATTTGCTTTTCATTTAATCGTTTCTGCCATGTAGGAAACAGTTTCATGTCAAATTGGGAGTTTTTTGGTACGGTCTGTTTTTCTCAGTGTTAGAGCTTCTTCGGGTGAAGAAGAAGTGTTAGATTCAGTTTCAAAGTGACAATGTTATTATGTCTCAAAGAAAAAATAGTGGTTTTTTTACAAATTGCATAGAAAAGATATGTATGCCCTAAATTTTTAGTTTCAAGTAATGAATTCCTCTCTCATTGAGTGTAGATATAGATTTGCATTACTATTTTGTAAGTGTTTCTGCTCTTAAAATTTCCAGTTGTACTACATTTGACACCATCCATACAACACCATGTGGTGGGTGTGTGATACGTTTATATGTTCATGGGTGTGTTTTCTTTTTTG